>NC_134178.1:4562444-4867968 GCF_964188355.1 Buteo buteo
CTCTACCTACATGCGTAGGGTCCTGTTTTCCAATATATGACTTAAAACTATAGAATTATGCAGACTGTTGGAAACTGTAGGGGAGTGGAGGGACAGAGAAGTTCCAGCATGGTTAGGGATGTTGTCTGTTTCAGATGGGATCAGTGGATAATTTTTTTTCATGGTAAGCACTAAAATGTTTGTAGACCAAATCTCCTTGGCCACAATTGACTTTTCAACAGCATTTTAATCTTTAACTTAAACTTTGCTTTAAAGGGTAGAAAGAGCACTTTTTGGGTCTTCTGAATGGGATGTTCCGGTTTCTAATACCTTCTTCAGGACTCTGCTTGGTATCTATAGGATATAGGTCAAGGTTGGGCCATTGAGACAGTGGTCAGATTCTGTGGGGTTTGCTTTGTTTGTTAGTTTTGCTTGCTTTCTGAGGTTGACATCCAAAGGGAGTAGTGTGTCAGCTCAGAAGCTAATCACAGGTAATTAAATTGATACTTCTATAGCTAAACTCAGAGTCCTAAAGAGGAGTTGAATTGCTTCTGCTGGAAAAAAGAGATAAAGCTCTGGCCAGAGGTAGGAGAGGAGGTGATTTAAAAACAAAAAGACAAACCAAAATGAAAAAGAGAATTCTGAATTCATTTTGTTTTGTGTAACATTCCATTTTCTTCAGTTCCCAAGACAGTTATAGGGCTGTGTCTGGAAAAACACTTTAAAATAAAATACAAAGGTCATAAACAAAACAGTCCTAAAGCAGAGTGGTTCGCATTTAAAGCTGAGATTTCTAACTGGTTTTTAGAAGCATTCAGTTACTGACTTTCAGTCTTGGCTGAAGGCAGCTAGCATGGGATTATGCAGAGGTGAAGCACTCTGAGATGAAGGGAGAGCTGATTTTTTTTAAAAACAAAATCTGGATGAGCATCTTTAAACTTGCCTTGTACTGAATTGCAAGCCCCACACAGAGCATCGCTGGCATGAGTCTGCTTTCACGTATGTGATGAGCCAGCTGCAGGTTTAGAGAGAGGGACACACACAAAGGTGCAGCATTGGTTTGAAGAGATCTCCAAATACAAAGATTTGGAATCTTCCAATCAGTTGTGTGTAACAACCAAGCCATCCTTATTTAAGGTCAGCTACATTAGTGTATTTCAGATATTGGAAGATCTGGGAAATGTTATTTATCCTGAACAAGTAAAAGAAGTAATTTACATAGGGACTTTAGTATAGTTAAACATGGCAATTATAAAATATTTCATGTGGGAATATAAGGAAAATGTTAACTTACCAAATTAGGTACTTCTATGAGGAGTGTGTATTTAAAAAAAAAATAATATTAAAAAAAGCAGAGAACATAAAAATCTCAATCTTTAGTCTACCAAGATAATTTTTTTAGATTTTAATTAAATGTGTGTTAATATTCTTTACCTTTTCCAATGTACTCTTTCCTCCTTTCTGGATACTCACTTGTTTCTATCCAACAATAGCTCTGTCCAACAGTCCAGCTCTTTTGGCAAGTTTCCCCCTTCACTTCTGAGTTGTTATCGAGCTTCTCAACTTGACAATCTCTGTGAATAGAAAGTAATTCCTCTAGTTGCTTTTCAAGATCACTGCTCTTGACAATCAAATTCCTCAAAAATCTTTAGAATACATTCACAACAGACATAAATCTTTTCAGTTTCAAGAAACTCAGTAGATTTCCAGTGAATTGTATGACACTTCATTCTTTTACTTCACAAGAAACAAAATGGCGAATTACTCATCAATTATAGCCCTTAGGGATCATCCATGTATTTTAAAATAGCCTGAACTTTTATATACTTTCTCCCAATAATTGATTCTAGCATTGTATTGCCTTTATTAAGCATAGAAGGTTGCAATAGTTGGATGGAATTATTTCATGATATGCCCTAGAGGCATCAAAATTCAGACACATCTGAGTCACAGCTCCTGTATCATCCTTGCTCTGGGCAAGGAAGGTAGTAATTTGCTGCTGGCCTAATTTTACTAGCATAAAGTTTCCAGTTTCTCCTCTACCATCTCTTCCTATCTGTGTAGCTTCAATTCTCTGGCCATGAAATGCTCCCTGATCCATGCTTTCAACAGACTGAACAAAGAATGAGGCGAGATGTTGCATTGCATTAGTCTTGAGAAAGTGCCTTGTTCAGTAACAGTTGAGCCCTTTAATTTTAATCTGTTTCCAGTAGGAGTGTTTTGACATTTATAAGTGCATATCAAAAAATGACAAGTAACAAAGTGGTGATGATGTTAAAGTTAAATTAGTTTTGCCTGCAGTTCAACTAAATTGGGGATGAATGTTCAACTTTTGCACTTTTCATGTGTTCACTTAATGTTTTAAAGAAAGTTTCTAATCTTTAGGGAGGGGCTAGGTTTCCTTCAGTGTTTGCAAAACAGCACATCCAGATTTAAATCAGTGGAGCTATGGACTGAGTCCAACTCACTGCTTAAAAAAAAAATGTTTTTTTAGATGTCAAATGTCAGAAGTCAGTATTTGACTTCTGAAATTCTCCTTTTGACCATCAAAGAAGATTTTTCTATTTGTTTGTTTCTCTGTGCATGGCTATATACCTTTTATTTTACTGTGTTGCACTGTACATCCCTGATATGCTGACTGAGAACTTTTTCAAAAGTAATAAAACACTTTCTGTAATGTTAAGATTCTAGGAGAGATTCTATTATATGGCACCACATTTATTTCCTCTGTTCAGTGTAGTGTATATTTGTGCCTTCTAGTCTGAAATATGTTAGTAGATCAAAAATAACACAACGGGATAACCTGTTCGATTGGTGGTGGGGAGGACTGGCGGGGCTGCAGTCTGGCAGACTGCATGATATGTTTGGCATTTCTACAAAAGCGTTTTATTAA
Organism: Buteo buteo; assembly: GCF_964188355.1. Lineage (NCBI taxonomy): Eukaryota > Metazoa > Chordata > Aves > Accipitriformes > Accipitridae > Buteo > Buteo buteo. The sequence continues at coordinate 4,565,317 of NC_134178.1, forward strand.
ATTAATAGCCACATCATTTTCAATCCCATAAAATTTGGCTCCACTTCTAAATTTATGTTATGGTCACAGGGAGGAGTAATTTTCTTTTCTGATGTTTGACTTTTATAAATGTAGCGTAATTCAAAGCTGTGGCCATGCAGTGTTATATTACTAAGGAAAGAAGTTAAGCAAACACCCTTCAGCTGAAGGCAGGTTCTACAAAATACTTTGAGACAAAATTTAAATATTAAAAGTCACAAGTTACATAGCATTTTGGAGTCAGGTGCTTCTCAGTTTAATTATCTCAGAACATGCCTCTCAACTATTTTTGATCCTTTTCTGGTGTGGGAGCTCATATGGTAGAGATCCTGTCAATTACCATCAGCTAAAGAATTGATTTATAGTAATTTCTGAAAATAAAAGTGGCAGTCAATGTAGACTTTGTATTCAACAGAGCAGGGAAGGAAAGATTGGAACACGGATTTGGGCATAAACTTAGTTTTATAAAAAATTGCTCTAAGTATCACAGTCCACATAAAGCAGATATGAAACTGAAATGTTAATGAAATGTTAAAAGCTCTCCCAAAACCAACAGACATTGTTACTGTATTGAGTTTATTAATGCATGAAGGAAAAAATCTTGTTCAACTCCACCAGTTTTTTATATATTTCAGAATTCTCTTATTTCTGTGTTATTGCTAGGATTTGGGGATATGGACTATTTTTGGTCTAGAGATAAATTTTATCAATTCTAATTTTAAAAAGTTAAGCAGGTAGTGTTGTAGCAGGTTTTCATTTACAATGTGGTACTAAAACCAACAGAACATGGTTAAGTAAGGGAGGCTTCATACAAGCACTTTTCACTTTTTGAGAGAGGAGTTAAAGACTACTTGCCTTAAAGGCAATGATTTTATATTTGGGTCTGGATGTGATGAACTATTTTATAATGCATGTGGCTATCATATATGAAACTGTTTGGGGACCTTTCAAAAATTTATGCTCATTTAAACAGAGAAAGTTCAGAAATGCAGAGAAAAGTGATTGAGGTCTGAGCAATGGTGGTTTTGTGGAAGCTCTTGGGTTTTACCATCAAGTGCATAGGACTGGTTTAGACAATATTCAATTCCACAAAGGCTAAGAGAAGCAATGGAAGAGGCACCTTGTTCAGAAGGGAATGTGGTAGAACAGTTCTATGGATCTTTAGCCATAGAGGCTTCCCAGCATCCCATAGCAGATTTAAGCTTCATTGATGCCAGTACCATATGTTTCCATGTGTGGTTTGAGGCACTTCCCTCCCTTCCTCCAATATTTAGTCAGTTGATAATAACCATCTGATTGTCTGCAAAGAAGACGTATTTCTTCCATGATGTATGTGCAGAGGAGAAACCAGTGCTGTTTATTCAAACTTACTTTTCATCTTTCATCAGCAATGTGAGCCCTACTAGCATTTTCTAAAGCATCTAACATCTGTCTCATTGCACATAAGAACCTTGAGTGGTCTAATGAAAGTGATGTTTTGCTGAGTAATATGATGTAATAGTTCATCTCAATGTCCCAAGAAAAAAGTCTTTGTTTTTTAACTGTGGCTTCCTGACTGCATTGCGCATTGCTTCATGTTTCTTTTCCCCGGGGAAGGAACTGACTATTAAAATACATTTGTCTCCCTTTGTTCAGCTACAGTTCTCAGAGTTTGCTTACTATGAATATATGATATTTTAAAATATTTTCCTGGACTGTAATTATATAACTACATGCACAGAGTGAAGAGAAGATGAAAATCACTGGAAATGTCTCACTTAAATTTTAACTACCAGTTATTCAAAGCCTCAGAAGTTGACTTTAAATTTTTAAAATCCAGGCTTTCTTTAAAGGGTTGATATTTTTCAATATTTTCATTTCTTTGATTACTTAATTCATTTATCTTTGAAGTAAGCATACCTACAAAACTGCCTTTAAAAGCTACATCTTTTTATGAACATCAGTTTTTAAATTCTGCATCTGAAATAGAAAACAAATCACCTCCACAAAAAGTATCTTTTCTTTTTTTGGGAAGATTTATACTTATTATCTCTCTACTTCCAAGCACTGTAAGTAGCTTCATAGGGTGCTATATAAAATTCCAATAGGTTTACAAACCATCCAGATTTGTCACTTGTGCGTCCTGAGCATTATGTTGCCTAATCATATCTATTTTGGTGTACTCTGGGAGTATCTATCCAATCCTTTCACTGCTTTTGGAAGAAATAGGATGCATTTAATTTAGTCCTGTCCCTTAGAAAAGGAAGCATGTATTTAACTTTATTTTTCCAACGCAAGCTTTAGTGACATCTTAAAGTAATAAAATGCCAAATTCTGGAAACAAAATTATTTTTATTTTTTTAAAATTTTTATTTAACCTTATTAAAGTAGACATTTACCTTAAAGTTTCCAGAAGTATACACCTATCTGTGATTGTGTACTTCCCCGTGTATATGAATAAAAGCAACAAGATTGTTTTCACTAAGGATGACACAAGTTTAAGCTGCGCACATAGAGAATACGCTTGGAACACTCGCAGGTATTTTGTGCAAGTATCTTTCCAAGGAATTTGGCAGAAGCTAGGTCAGAGGCAAAAAACAATATCTGAGCACTGCTGTAAATAAGACGTAAATATTTGAAGCTACATATGGATTCATCAAAGAACCACTTGGCACGTTATTTTAGTGAGAAGTAAAAAAATATGATTAATTTAGTTACAACATACTCTGTTGCATTTACCGCAGAAACCTCCCCTTCAGTTGTTGAATGGAGGACACCACCCATTCCAATTTCCACTAAACTTATTGTGAACCTTATTTAATTCTTTAAATTTATCTTTAGCCAGTTTAGCTTCATTGCAAGACCAATGTTCATCTGAATCATGCCTGTGGGGATGATTTCTTTTACAGTTAATTAGGAATTCATTAGCTACTAGCCAGTAGAGAAAGCAAGCTGTTAATCAATAGATTAACCCTGTTCTTCCCAATTCATTTTTTAGATACTGAAAAATTCATGGAATGATCCTTTCAATTTTCTTGGAAAAATACTTATGCTATAAACCAAATGTGAAGAGGACATGGTACACATTTGTCCCACTGATGTCAAAATCGGTGTAAGAAAATTCATGGAGTTACAATTTCTTTAGGTTTAATTTTTCTTCCTTGACTATGACATTATGGAAATTGAGTTTTAGTTTATATGATATCTGATTATACATGCTGCTGTATTTGATTCTATATTCTGGAATCAGTATTAGCATACTCTCTCACTTAACTACATTCACTAAAAATAATGGAACACTTTGTTTTTCAGTTATGCAGATTACTTATATGTCTAAATATACTCAAGTTAGTTTCAATCACTTCTGCTTTTATTTCTGGCAATTTTTTATTTCCTATGTTTTCTTTTCCTTCAACATATGGAGATTTTTCATGTTTATTATGCTGTAATGGAAGCCAGATTTAGTCTTCTGATTTCTGCTTTCCCTAGAGCTTCAAAGAGTTGAAAAAAATAATTGAGACTTGTTTTAAAAGACCATTCTAGTGTAGGCTGATTCTCCTCATTTGCACCAATTTAACAGGGTCTTCCTGACTTTCATAGAGTTATCATCTGCTGATTACTTGTGAGTCAGACCCTCAGACAAAGGTCTGATATGGCAATGCTAATAGGAAACTAAATTGTTATATTATGTATTTTAATAAGTGCTAGAGACAAGTCAATGGAAATTACTGTGATACCAGTGATTTGGTTTTTAAAAAAAAAGTCTAACCTGAATCTTCAGGGGTTTTAAATGAATTGGGTTGGCTTGCAATCGAATTATGTTCAAGCAAGTGTAATTTAAGTATTCTATAGTGCATTTCAAGGGTTTGTCTGAGATTCAGAGGAGCAAATGATACAAGAAATAGAATAGTGAAATGGAATATACACGTCTAAGACATAGTCTTCAAAGAAAGAACAAGATTTTTTTAGCATAGACCTACATTCCTTCTTATTATTGGTACTTTTAAAGTCTATTTTAATAGACGCAGTCTGAGGATTATTCAACCATTCTATTTTGTAGTTAGGTCTGTTTTTTTTTTCCTTTTGGATGTTTCTATAAACCCTTTGGGAACCTGTTACCATCATTTCATTGCTTTGATACCCCAGTGCTTGATTTCAAGTATTTATCTGCTGCATATGTAAAAACTTATCCTAACACTGAGGACTGATCCTGTGCCCTAAGGAAACACAGTAGAAGGCGTTGAAGGTAATCCAATAAGTACAGTTCTACTACATATTATCAAGTCTTCAGAGGCATATGAAGACTTATCCTGTGTTTGCTGTAGTTCGCTCTAGATGGGCCAGGGTGGAAGTGGTTCTTTATAACTGTGAGCAACCATTAAAGACCTTCTATGGTGTAAAACCACAGTAGCTGTAGGACCTTTTCTGCTACAGACAGGTTTAGTTACGGTTACAGGATGGCATAGGTTGGAGCTCTTTTCTCTGTATCTTTCGAACACTGTGCTGCATAGTTCTAGCCTGTGTCTTGGCAAGAAGATCTTGAATTATTTAGGCTACTTGTTTTACCCTTTTTTCCACAATGCATGCAAAGTATCTTAAAATCTCTATTAACCAGCAGATATAACACTGCTAGACTACCAGTGTGCTTCCAGTGTTCTCATTTTTCTATTCATCAGTGGTAATCCCTGGGATTTCTTGTAAGCATCTTCTAGTAACTACGTGTAGTTTCCAAGATTTCTAGAAAAACTGGAAAAATCTCTTTAAAATACCTTATTTCCTTTCTTAAGCCTCAGTTAGTTAAAAGCCTCTAGTTTCTATATTCTATGCTATTTATTTCTATGATTTTCATTTTAATGTGCATAAATGCACATGCCAAAACTGCAATATAGTATTTCCTGTTGTACTTGGCTACTCTTTCTTATAGTCCTAAAATAGAATGGGCAGGGATATGTTCAATATTATTATTTACTCATGCTAGAATTTTGTTGTCATTTTATTTACTGCTATTATGTGCTGTGCAAAACAGTGTGAATTTTGTTTCTATTCCTAGATTCTTTTTGTCTTCCAGTATGTCTGTAGCATGAACAATGAATGCATTCACCTCCTTCCCCTTTTTCCCCCAGTCTCCATTAATTTTTTTATGATAATTTGCATAAGCTGCTTATTTTCCTGTGCAATTTAAATCATTTTCTGTTTTACTGCCTCCTCTCTTTCCTTGGTGTCACTGCTGTTTTAGTATCATCAGCAAGTGTTATCAATTATAGCATGATCCTTGGCACAACTTGGACTTGTGATGCACAGATTCAGTTGTGCTTGATCCACTTTCTATATGGGTATTTACCTTATTTTTCCAGAGCTTCTGTTTCCCATGTATGCTCTCTGTAGCACCTAAAACAGCAGTAATTCCTGTGCTGAACAATATGAATGGATTCACACAGAGTAGTTTTCTGAATCGAACTGGATTACATTTTTTCACCAAATTAAACTACTTTTCTTAAATGGTTTTCGATATTAGCTTCTATGTGTTCAGAAACATTTACAAAAGCTGTGTTCGTGTCATTTCTATCCACACATTCATGATAAAATTAATCTGTGTGTCTGTTTTAAGTTTCTAGGATCTGTGGGTTCGTGCTAAATCAAACTCTGAACATCTGTGTGCACACTTGTGCATAATCCATTTAACAAGAATAAATTTAAGAAAAATGGCAAACAAATTATGCTGTGGAATTAATTTTGAAAGCAACATAGTGCTTAGGAAAAAAATTAAAGTTTGTAAAGCTTGTATAAATTAATATAAATACTTTCTTACTATACAACCAAAGAAGTCTTCAGTAGTATGACATTTGCTGTTTCCAACAGATTTAGGAAATGTGAACTCAGTGTATAACTCTAGAAATAAAACAATTCTCAGCTCTTTAGTTGTTCAAGTTTTTGTGAAATAAGAGATGCTACAGTAAATATGCATCATCACTTTTTTTACAGTAGAATGACTTTTTAAAAAAAGTCTTTCAGAGCTAATAGAAATTGGAAAATGAAATGCTGCAGTGCCTTTACATGTTATTAATTTAAGGTGAAGACATGCAAATTTACAAGAAGAATAAATCACATGTTTTGCTCTAATCATTTCTTCATTTAATTTCTTTTCCTAAGATTATTATATTATAAGATTATTTATTTTATTTCAAAGTTTGTCTTCTAGAAACGTGGCAAGTCACACAACCAGTTCTATTTCAGCCATCCACTAATGTGTGTGTCAGATTTAATTTTTTTCCTGTGGTAGTCAATTCTGGTTTTAATTTTGACAATAATAATAATTTAGTCTTTGTAACTGTAAAAACAGTATTGCAATAAATCAGGTTGCTGCATACCTCATAACAGTCTCGGAGATTTCATTAACTGAGGACTGGAATGAAAAGTGGTGTAGACTTGTCCACCTGAGTGAAGCAGAAGAGTGTGCAGAGTTTTAAAGAATCTGAGGACAAATCCAGACTCTGTTATGCCTATTTTTTTAGTGCTTTTAAAGAGATCATTATAGTTGAGCTTGTCACTCTTCTTTTTGTATAAATGTCAAATTGTTTCATAGCAATGTTTCCTTTCAAGGTTTAAATTAAAAAAGGGGTTAAGGAGAAGAGTAAAGCAGTTCCTGATTTTTTTGCAGCATAATTGTTTTCCCAGTTAATTCCTGAAAACAAATAAAATAGTGCTGTATTTGAAAAAAGGTCTATTAATTTGGGTGTCAAAATAATAGAATTAATTACCCTTTTTCAAGAATCAGAATTTCTTTCTTCCTTGCCTACAAACATAAAGCTTTGCAATAGTGGTAGGACAATTCAGGAGTTGGCTGAAGAGGTTTTGATGGAAGCATGGTCTTTGCTTTTGTCAGTAATTAAGGTTCATATTTCAAAGCAGAATTCAGCTCTTTCAGTGAAAGTGAAAGCATTTGAGAAATGGAAGGAAACTGAAAATTGTAGTAAATGCAGTTAAATGTGAGCCTTATACCTGACCTGGAGGTGCCATTTGTGGAGTATGAAACTAGTAGGACTTGTAGTTTTAGCTTTATCTTTTTAAGGAGAAAGATCCTTTGTTACCAAGTACATTTTCAAGATACTTATTTACCTATTATTAACAAGATCTCTGCTCAAAAAAGTATCTGCATTTTTTGTTAGCATTGCAATGTGAAACTATTGACTTTTTTGTTGATGGATCACAAGAATTTAAATTTGTAAAATCTTTTTACTATTTGTTCAAACTCCAGTGACTATTTACTGAATGTCACTAAAAGCTTTCCCCAAACTCTTTGAAAACACTTTTAAAACTTTTCTTAGATTGATTTGAGTTCTGCTTTTTCCAGTTGTCCATAAGAGACAGAGAAGAGGAGAAATTTGTCAGTTCTACCTCTAGCACAGTGGGAAATTGAGTGGTAAAAGCTTGGGAAGTGCCCCAGCCTTGAATCATCTGTCTGCTAATCTGCTGTCTTAAAATCATTAAAGAGAGATTTTCCAAAGAGCAAGAACCCAGCATGAATGACCAGAGTCATTGAATAACACCCAGGAAGAGCTTAATTTCCTTTCTAGATGGCAGTGAATGTCAGGAAACTGGCCAGGACATTAGGTGCCTAAGTACTCTGGAAGGTTTGCTGTTCTTTCACAAAAACATCCCTTGGCATTTCATAAACCAATAGAAAGGATTCTACTAATGCATAAATGCTCTTTTTTTTTTTTTGTTTTGAATTCTAGTCATGATGTTGAAGATTTTTTCCATAGAATATATAAAATCTCCTTCCTATCTTTAGACCAATCAGTGCATGCAGGAAAATAAAAACTATAAAGCCTATTCACTCAGCAAAAAAAGTGGCTAGATAACTGGTTGGTGATTTAACTTGTCATCACAGGGGAATTTCCTTTTAGTGTAGTCTAAATGCAAATAATTTACTCCGGGATCCACACATGGTATACAATTTTCTCTGCTTCTTGTCAGTCATGTGTCTTTGTCAGTTGGGTATAATAGAAGGAGGAGCATGTTATTAATAGTATCTTTTTTTCCCCTGTTGTATACAATACTAATGACTCCTGATTTCTGAAAGCTTAAGTGGTTTTTCAATATCTTAAAGAAAAACAACAGAGAGTAACAATCTTTGCTTATGACTTTTTGTTGAAGAATTCAAACCCATGTGGCATAATTTGAAAGACAGTGTGCCAAGATGTTTTTTTCTTTTTTTAATTGTATTTGTTCTTTGTTACTGACAGTGCCTTCTTGTGAATTTCTGAATATATTTTTTATTCTCGTCAATATTGTCCTTCCAGATATGGTAAACTGTGATCTTTTTAATCTCATTTTTTTTCAGAGGGGACACAAATCAGCAGTCACTAAGAATTGCTTTTTTCCTTTTTTACACCCTGGTAATATAGCTCTGGGAATAGGGCATGAACTTTTACTGCTGACTGTACATGAGCACAGAATAAAACATTTTGTTTTGACATAGCTATTTGCTTCTTAACTTTAAAAGGGGCAAGAGGAAATTGCTGAATAAAGGCTTGGAGGTAAAGAAAACACTGCTCCACTGAAGTGTGCAACGGAAAATTGACTATGGTCTTACTCATATGGCTGCTCAGTAGTGAAAAGGAGAAAATAAGGAAGATAAAGCTCTTCTTAAGTCTTACAGTATTATGTTGCTAAATATGAGTGCCTAAAATACTTACTTTTTACTTTTTAAAATAGATTTACTTCACCTTTTCCCTATAGTATACAATTCTGTTATTTGCAGCTGACTCAAAATTAATGGACTAGATGATGCGGACTAAGAAAAGAAAGGAAGGGGAAAAAAATCCATGTATGTTAGCCTCTGAAGGGTTTCAGTTAAGGTAGAGAACACTTAATGGGCAAAAAGAAAAGTGTGACTCACATACATGAATACTGAAAGTAAAAAAACAAAAACCCATCAGACTCTTCTGTCTTATATCAAAGTTGTTATAAGAGTCATGAAATGAGAATGCATTAGTTATCTGGCTTTCTTCTCTTCATTTTCAGATTGTGAACCAAAACATTTAAAGAGCTGCTGTTCTCTTTTTCTAGAAAGGGCTTACATGAGTATCATTATTAATATGAGTCCATGAATGCAGAATTATTTTCTTCATTTATTTGATTCATTGTGTTTTCAAGATTAATTTTTCGTAGATGGAGGTGCTCTCAAGTTTAGGGTAAAATTAAATATCACAAGAAAAAACTGGAATCTGGATTGCAATTCCCTAATTTCATCCATAGTTGTCATCATTAAAACCATTTTCAAATCTTTGATTATTATAAAATCTATAGCAGCTCTCCTTACAAAATTTGCAAACAGAAACAGAATGCATTCTTCATACTTTACTAATTCCCACTCTCCTGTTCCGTTGCCTTGATCGAGGGCACAGTGTGGGTACAAGCTTGGTTAGGTCAGAGCTGTGTACTTGCTCTTTCCAAAAGGCTGATAAGGTAACGCTGGAAAATTAAGTGGAGGATAACTTTTTCTTTTTTTTTTTTTAACATGCTGTATGAATTTTCATCAGCTTGCAGTAAAGTGGAGTAAAGATGCAATTATAGCAAAGTAGCATGTTTCCCAAAGTATCCTCAAATTCATAAGGAACTGCTGGAGGCAGTAAAAATATTTACAGTCTGTGTTCTTATAGGAGGTAGTGTGTGATTCTACATTTTTGAGTGATTCAGGTGTATCAGTTTTTAGGAAACTAGTTTTCAGAGAATGAGAAGCACCAATAATTGGGAAATCACTTCATGGACAGAAGTGAAGCATGGGCTTTTTTTTAGCTTTAAGACAAGTAGGACAATAGTGTGAACTCCTGCTACCAGAGAGTATTTATGGATCTTAGCACCTGCTATGAGAGAGAAAAAGTATAGTATAAACTACTTGTGGCACTTCTGTTTCTTTTGTAGTTGGGGGGGGGGGTGTAAAGGGTTTCTTTTCATTAGGACCCTGCACCACTCCCAGATTATATGGAAGATTTTCACTGATGCTGGATAGTATAATATTCTTTAGATGATACTCAAGAAAATAAATTCATTTAACTTAGAGTGTTTACTATATGGATGTTATCCATAGTATGGCTGTATCAAATTAGTTGGTATACACTTTTCTGATCGTGGAAATATTTCAGATATTTCTAGTTATATTCAGTGGAAACAAAAATAGAGAGTTGGTGTTTGGTCATATTTTAAAATATTTTATGCTTAATGAATAGTATACTAACAATTTAAAATGTTAGGTAACATGACGGTAGGGGGAATTTAAAAAAAACAATTTTTGGCAAAATTAAAATTTGCATCCTCTTTAGCAGCATCTCTAAGGATATATAGCCAGTTTGATGTTGCTACATGATCCTCATAACCTCTCCTGAGATTTGAAGAATATATTTCAAGAGTATTGCACTGCATACCTTTACTACAGTAAAAAGCATTTTGTTCCACCAGAACACAGATAATGCTTTTTAGCTCTGTTGGAAAATGAATAGCTCAGCAAGATTTGCTCTAAGAGGGTCAAGTCTTGTCTAAGAACGTACCTCTCGTTCTACCAATACATTTTTGCATGGTCTGAGAATTATTCCTATATGAGGCCTGATACCCTGAGATAGTCTATAAATAAAATAAGTTACAGCCAATACATGTTGAAATCCAGATTTTTAAAAACATAAAATTCAGGAGATAAACAAATTTGTGGAGAAATACTTAAGGACTGAATCACAGTAGCTTTGCATAAAAAAATATCCTAATACAAATTGAATCTTATATACATGATAACATAATGCAATTTTTAACACTTACTTTGGACTGTCTCTTTGCAAGAATATTCTGATAAAGTCCAGGTGATGAGACTGACTTTTCAGAATTTGGCAGTCTAAGTATCTTAGTTTGCGTGACATCTATGCAGTAGTAAATTAGCCTTTCCTGTCCTTTTAGACTTTGCTGCTACAATACAAAATTGACTACACATGCAATTAATAATTAAAGGACTGTTTACTTAGTTTAAGAGCTCTGTTTAAGGATTTAAAGTGTAGTAAGAAGAGGTTCAATATAGTGTGCAGAGAGTTTGCATGACCTAATTAGCTTATTCAATCATTTGTTAAAATCAAAGGATATGAAGAAGTCTTCATCTTTTTCCATCATTTCCCCAAAATCTGGGGGGGGGGGGGGGGGAAATCCCATAACTTTACATTTACTGGCAAGGTCTTTGAACACATTTTATATTATGCTCTAGCAATGCATACATTTAATTAAATCTTCCTGTCAGCAGTATTGAACAGACTTATTTATTGATAAGTGCAGGTAGGATAAAGTTAGGGAAGTAATTACAGTGCAGACTCTATAATCTCTTACTACAAATATTCAATAACGTTAACATTTTAGTGTATCTACTATCTGTTTTTTCCTAGCTTAATTAAAAGTAACTCACTTAAGCAATATTTGTCAGATTCAGTAATTAAAATTTCATTAAGTAGTAATATACCCAGTAATGACCATGGTTTTTTTTCTTCTCACATGTAGAAAAAATATTCTTGTGGTGTCATCTTTTCCTGCCTGATCCTCCTAATTAGACTGCTGTCATCTTGCATGATGATCAAAATACACTTATTGTTGCTTTTTTTGGTTAGTAGTGCAGAGGAAATGGGTTCAAACTTGTTTTTTGAAAACAGAGTCCTCAACTGGTACTTTGCTTTTAATAATAAAACTCTCTATATAGATTAATCAAAAAATAACCTTCTCTAAATAACTCTGTGAAATCCCAGTGATCACTATGACACCAGACAAATTTTTTTAGTTAAAAGATTTGTTTTAATATAATCTATGAAATTAAAGCCTGAAGGGGAATATTACATTATCTGATCTTTTATGGTGCAAACTGTAAAGCTCCATATAGTCACTTCTGGACTCAGTTGCCTACTTGTGTGATGAGAATGTATTTTTCCAGAATTATAGTTACTGTTTTGCCTTCCTCTGGTTCAAAATTTTCAGAAATAAGACAAAAGCATTATTTCTTGAAATTGCTGGGCTTTGAGGAAAAGAAAAACAATGAACTGATAAATCAAGGGACAAGGAAAGTATACTCTTTCTCTTGATCTTTTAATGCCCCACTAGCAAGTTAAAAGAATAAAATAAAATATAAAGTCACAAAAAAGGGATTAAGTTCTGTTTATCTTGATGAGAGGACACATCTGCAGCTTTTGGTGCAGTCATGTCTTGTATAAATAGTAGCAGAAAGCTAAACTACATTACTGCTTTCTGAATACATTAGTATCTAGTCAGTAATCTTTTGAACTAATAAGCTGCTGTTTTTTCACACTTGAAAAACAAATGCATTGTGTTTTTAAATTGGAATATGTCTGTACATAGGTCAATGTATGAGGATTTGAATGCTATTGTAGAGTTGTTACTGAGTCTACTTAGGCACTTCTTTCTCTTTGCTAAACCCCTTTTCCTATAAGTGCAATTGGGAATTCATATTTTTCACTGAAGAAATCTAAAAACATCTAATAGTTTTAAGAACATATCGTAACCAATATCCTGTTCAACCTAGTACATTTCCAACTCCAAACCAACTCCTTTCATTGTGAAATCAAGTAACACTATGAACTTGTCAGCTTCTTAAAACCAAATTCTTTAGCGATGTAAGTTAATTTTTTTCAATCACAGAAGTCCATAAAAGAGTCAAAATATGTTCTAAAATGCGGGTAAGGTTGCAGTTTAGTCTAATTATTTTAACCTATAAAATCCAAAGCATGTAGCTAGGACCAAGATGCTGCTTTATTGAGGAGAGGTGTACGTAGTAAACACTCTAAAACTGTGCCTTCCTTAATATTTTCTCTTGGTCTGAATATGGCTTTATGGAACAATGTATGATGCTAACATTGAAATTCATTGTTTTTAAATCCCCCAAATTCACTGGTCATTCACAGACTTTTACCATAGGCTGTCACAAAGGCTGTCACAGAAGGGTTTCATTTTCTTTCTTTGCAATTGCTTGAGACAGTTCCAGAAACACTATAATACACCTGTTTTGAATGTACTCTCAGAGTATGACTGTGTGTCAGGGCATGAATTCTGGAGGAAAATCATACACACATGTACACCACCAAAGTAAAAGGAGCTACAGAGAGTAAGTTACTTGCAGCGTTCCCTAAAGATACTGAGTTTTTTGCAGCAGTCACCTTTGCATCAGTCACATGCTCTTCAGCTAGACTGAATTATTATCTTTCACTCCAATAGAGATCATTGTTTTAGTTATGTTTCATGTTTAATTCTGGGTTGTTCGTTTCTCCCATACTCATACTAAATGTGTTTTGAGAGAACTGCTGAGAGTAGATTGAGTATCCTTTAACTTGGGCCTTTTCTACAGCATAATTACGCTTTTGGCAGTGCTTGGGAGCTGTGGGATGTCCTCCATGCTCCACTTCTGAGGCTCTCAAGACTTTTTAAATCTGCCATATGGTGGTATTTTGATTTGAGTTAAATAAGGTAATGTAACTGAGCTTGTTTAATTTATGTACTCTTTTTCATGAAACATGCATTACTTCACTGAAAAATATTGTAATGAATTATTTTTATTATAGCTTCTTGAAGTAACAAGCTATGAGTATAGCTGAGGTGGCCATGAAAGAGCAAAGTAAATAGTTTTTTGTGAAAGAGTACAGATTGAATTTTGTTCATACCTAACTTCTACAAATCGTTGTTTTGACTGAGAACTGATGTTTGTTCTGTCCTCAGTATGGGCTGTGATGGTGGTCTTGGTTAGGTAATAATTACTTTTTTATTGTAAACAAAATATCCTAGATTATGATGGTGTTTTAAACAATCCAGAAAGCATAAGAGATGCTGCCTAATCATGTTATTTTTTAAACAAAGACGGCAAAATTATGAACTTTATGTTCAGTAGAAGTGGTCTTACTCAAAAGTTGTACAAGATGGAATTTTTTGCATCAAGAAATTATACTAAAGATGCTTTAATTCATGTTTTGTATATAGTGACTAAAAGATTTCACTGCTATGCTTATTGTACTCACAAAAGTGTTTTGGGATTGCCTGGGCCAAATTAAGGTTTTATCTTTCAGAAACTTTTGTATTCTTGTGGATGTTTTGCAGCACGTTTTGTGAAAATTTCTATCTTGAAGGTTGCCACTGCCATAAAAAGGAATAAAATCTGAGTGTTTCAAGAAAGATCAGGAATTTAAGAATCTAATTCAGTACCAAATGCATAAAGATTGATGTTATTTGTGGACATATTGTTATCAGTCTTTTTTTGGTTGATTTTTTTTTTCTTTGACTTAGGCTCCTTGAAACTAAACCTGATTTGTTACTTTTCCTGCCTTGAAGATTATGCGGGTTAGGGCAACAAGAGATAGCTTTCTGTGAACTCAACTCAAAGACTGGAAGGGTTAAAAATATTCACAATCAGTTTGAGGATGTTTTAAGTAATCTGTGCAAAGTTGTAGAGCTGAAGTAATCTATGCCTCCAACAGATTTTCCAGAGCCAAAGAGAGTTGTTTATTACATGTTATGCAAGGTTTCTTTTCTAAACCAAGTATATTCTTTTTGGCCAAGGAAGGATGTTTTATCAGATTTCTTCAAAACATAAAGCAAAGATTTATTGCTGCATTTCTATTCATGGTGGATCTCAGTTAATAAAATTGCACATTGACAAAGATAGTATAATTAAGACAATCAAATGACCTGGTGAAAATTTCTTGCTCTTGCGTAAATCCTAGTAATAAACTCAATGCGGAGTTCACATATCAACTTCTTGCCTCCCTTTCCTTTTCTTGTGTTAAATGAAGTGTCTATACTTGAAGTACTGCTGTTTAATTTAAACAGTGGTATAATTTCGTTTTCCTCCATGCTGAAAGAGCCTTAATATGGAAGGATTTTCATAAATATAAATGTTTTGTACCAGCATAATTCCTGTTCCTATCCGAAAATACCTATGCATCCATAAAGCACCATTTAATAAAAAAAATAATTCCCCCCTAGGAAGTGTAACTACACTGGCAAAGACAAAGCAATGCTACATTTTAGTGTTCATTTAATGTCTCTCATAGAGATGGACACAGCTATTTTTCTTTCCTCCTTCTTCTTGTCCTGATGGGATGAATTAAATGCTTTGCCAGAATACCATGCTGACTGATTTCCATGCTGAGTCTCTTCTTTGCTCTCTAATTCACACTGTTAAATGGCAGTGCTAAAGCAGGCTGCACCTCCCTCCCAGGAGGAGGCACTCAGATGGTAGCTAGAGAGTCCCCCAGGCAGGAGCCAGCAGTGTTGAGACTGGAGCTGGAGACCTAAATAGGAGCATAGGGAGCCTGTCATCTCAGAGGGTGAAAGACAAATGCTGCTTCTGAAACAAACAAAACCCAAATAGACAGGCACTGACTAACAAAATTAAAGTAATCATGTCAAAACTTCGCTGGCTGAAGCAGATCAAATAGTACTGGGAACTCCCACCAAGAATCCTGTACATAGTACTGTCTGCTTTTCTATATATGACTTTTTTTTCCCTGACATGTAACAATTTGATCTTGATTCATGAAGGTGAAATTTCTTGCTGTAGGTTGACATGTTTAAAATTCTATCATTAAAATACACTTTTGAGTGTTCTGGAGAAATAAAAAGAACAGCCATGCATATTAAATCCCTTGTGAGAATTCCAGGCTCAGTTTTTTGATCAGTCTAGGTAGACAGCATATGCATTTAGAGATTATTTTCAGTAACACAGGGAGCAGGAACAATCATCATTTTAAACAAAAACCATGAATATGCTCTATCCTGAAGCCACAACTATTTAGAAAAAAAAAAAACCACCACAAAACAAAACAACAAACATAGGCAGGTATTTTATCATAAACATTGGCTTCACCCAGAAAAGTTTCTTCAAAATGTATTTATATAACTTAATGTTTGTATTGCAGTTGTACAAAAAGAACACTCAGGTCATTAAAGCAGATGTTTTAGAAATGTCATCTCTCTCCCATCAACAGTCATATTGAATATAATACTTTGATAATTTAATACAAAAGCTTGTTTATGTAGATTCTATCCTGTCTAGATTTTTCTGCTTTTCAGTGTATTGTTCCTCAACAGCCCATTCCTGTTATCTATTGAGCTCTTTCATGTCATAGAAGAACCCTGTGGGATTGGAGCCAGTTCAAGAGAAAAATGACCAATGGTGCTCTGACTGGGAAAAGCTTCTAGGTAAAAGAGTTTCATGCCATCCAGTTTACTAACTCTTTAGTTAAACATGTTAGGCATTTTCTTGACCTTTCACAACCTAATTCATTATATAATGATATAACAGGATAAAAATTGGGGCCATACTCTTAAAAGCAGAACACTTTAGGATAAATAGGTTTTAAAGAAAACCCTGAAACAAATAGCTTTCTTCTAGAAGTGCTACTATGAGGGTGACAACTATAAGCACATAGGTATTTGAGATTCAGGGGGCTTTATTTTTTTTTAAAAGCATTTAGGTGTCTTGCACCTGAGAATTGGTAGGGTGCTTAAAGCAGCTGCTTTTAGATTGATAAGAGAGAATCCAGGAAGCTGAATATAACTCTCATGTGAGTGTGGTGAAGGCAATTCATAATAAATATAGTCATTACTAGAGACTGCCAGGAAGTATGCCAAAAGGGTGGAATGTTGCAAAACTTTCTTCTACTTTCATTGTTTATAGCCTCTTTTCTTGTAGTGGATATGCTGTATCACCCGTTGATGTTTTCTCTTATTCAATATTCCTATTAATATGTGTGTACATTTGTAATTATTAGTAGGTATTTAAGTACATAGACTGAATAATGCACTACTGTAAACACTGTGTATACATATGCATATCTGTATTTACTAAAAGGGAAAATGAATAATTAAAAAGTTACAATTTGGAAAAAAGTATTTGACGAACTTCTGAAGCTGTGTGTGTAACCAAAGAAATACTGAAGTAGGGAAAAGGATAAACTGAAATGCACTTAGTGAGTCATAGAAGTGAGTTGTGGCTCTAAGCCATTTTTCACCTCCAGATATTAAAAGTGAAAAGAATATTCTCTTCAGAAAATCCTCTTCTTAAAGTAAACAAACAACTTCATTGCCAGTCACCTACCAAACCAGAAATTGTTAGGGATAGGTTTCTGTTTCCTGATGTTCCTGGTGTCACCCTTTGCTCATTGCTATATCACTGATACAGCCACTGAGAATCAGCACTGATGAGTTAAATGTGCCAATTTATCACACTAAATGTTGGAGTGGAATGAGGGAATCTAAGTGGGAACCAGCCTGGGATAGGGGGAGACCTGGAGCTGATTGCCTCCTCCTCCTTGGCTGCTTTTATGAATCGTGGCATAGCTGGCAATCTAAAGGCAGTTTTTCAAAGCTGTTTAGATACCTCAAACTAAATTTAACTAGTGGTGGTAAAATATGTTTTAGAAGAACATATTGTTGACATTAGGGATAATGGTCCTCCATAAACAAAATGAAGTTTGAGTATTTCGACTGGTGAACAAACAAGTGATCTCTGGGACCTTTCTTATTTATATAAGTTTTAAGAACTTTTTTTTGGTTGATGTTGGAACAGCCTGTTAGGGCTCTACTCAGGTGCCTAAATTTGAGTGTGTAGCACTGTTTGAGATACCCTGAGGAATCTAGCCTGGCCTCCAGCTGCCTGTGCAGAAAAGCAGAGCCTCCCTTTGCTCCTGCATCACATCTGTAAGCTGCATACAGGTGGGAAATTTTGAGTGACTGTGAGTATGTGAGCCTCTGCCTGACCATTTGATATGGCATACTGGAGAAAATTTTTTGGAAAGTTGATCTAGATAACTCTGACATTTTCTGTGTTATATTAACACTTTAATTAGCTTCCAAGTAACAAATACAGCTGGTAGGAGAGTTACCATTGTTTTTATAGAAGGAGCATGCATATATGTGTATGTGTAATTCTTATATGTGATTTTATGTGTGTGTGTGTGTGTATAAACTTTCCAGAGTTCAGGTTTATGATTTGTATGTAACAGTTGTTTATAAAAATTGTTCTTTCTGGAATAGACCTCATTTTTTTCTTCAGGAAATATATATTGTAGATTGATTCATTAGTTATATAGCCAAGACATTGTAATGGCCATTGGTCATACTGCCCTTGGTTAGAATCTACAAATGCCCTAGAGAATTCAGTGTTTCTTCTGCTTTATTCCTTTATACCTGATGTCACAGCTAAGGTTGGGGGTTTTTTTTGTTGATCTTGGGCTGCTACTGGAAAAGGAGGTTCTACCTCACCTGCTACCTCTGGTATAAGCACTGGCAATTGCATGTCCATGCAGAGGGTCACATAGGATGACTAATCTGACAGGAGGGAAGAACCCAAAATCTATAATGAAGAACAGCTGGTAATACATGGCAAAGGATTGGGAATAGGGAGAAGAAAGCTCACAGGTAGATAATATCGAACCATTTGTAAAACTTTATCTCAAAACATATGGAAATAAAAAAGTATCATCTTAGACCTGTCATAATTTAGTAAGATGGTATTTTTACATGTTACTTCATAGATTAGTATCGCTGTACTTTTCTGTTATCTGAATACTAGCATCTTTGCTTAAATGATGGGAGATATAAGATTAGAGTAAGGCACATCTCAAAAATGCACTTCTACAGATCAGAATGGAGAATATATGCTTTGCTGTAATGATTTCTGTTTCTGAGTGAAACAGAAATGGATCTAAATACAGATAGAATATATAGAACTCGGAATGTATTTTCAGTAGGATTGTCTAGTAGTTTTACAGTAGAAAAACTAGTACTTGAAGGTGTAAGAATTCTGATATTTTGTTTAATAAAAAAATCTTGATGCAACTAATAGAAAAAATATTTGGCTTTTCATCTTTATATCAAGGATAGAGTTTCATTCTGTTCATTTAAGCAACCTCTGAGTTATAGCCTAGGACTAAGTCATTTTGTGGTTCTTGTTGTGCAATACTCTTAAATCAGAACAGATCTGCCAGTTAACTAATTAGTAATAATTTAAGTGTGTTTCTTTAACACAATTTTCAGTAAAACTCTACAGTCTTGTCATTCATTCTAGTATTCAGTTTTAGCCTTTTCAACCTTAGATATACCCCCATCATCAAGACACATCTAGGTAATATTATTTTAATCTACTTTATGCATATGTTTGATTCCCTTAGCTAACTTCTGTTATGTATGAAACAGAAGAAAGACAATCTTTTCAATTAAGAGCTATGGTCTCTGAAGTAAAGTATTGAGGAAAGTATTTCCATACTACTTTATGGATTTAAAGTTCAAATTCAGCACCTTGAATTTAAAACAAATATACAACATACAGACGTTCTTAAAAGCAATGTTGTAGGAAAGATAAAAGATGTAAAGGTCTTTGAAAATATTAAGCGCTACAGTACTGTTCTGGAGGAGAGCAGAAAGAGGTGAAAAAATAGAGAATAATTCATTGCCCTCTTCCACTAGTCTCATTTCGTGCAGTTTATTAATGCTTGAATTTAGATCCTTGTAAGTGGTTTAGAAGTATGTAAGTAAATTTATGCACAAGACTAGATCCATGTAACTTAGTGAAAAGAACAATAATATTAGGTACATGAACTTCTGCAGTCTCTGGTCTCTTTCTTGCAAATTCCATTGCAAAAAGGAATCATAGGTTTTATATGTATTAACTACGAATTTAAGACACAATTGTTACCCAAACCTTTGGTCTCTTTGTTTAAAAATTGGTAAGTAGGTGATGTAGTTACATATAATTGAGCATGAATATCAGAAATACCTTTCTCAGGAAACAGAATTATTTTGGAAAAAAAAAAAAGCTTAAAAAACCACCTGTTTAATTATAATACAAAACTCATTGCCACTGGGCATCTTTTATGTTTTGAAAGAGGCAAGCAAAAGAAAAATTTCAAGCATTAAAATATTGCAAAGCCTGCAGCACCCTGAATATGATGCATATTCATATAGTTTATGATTACAGATTAAGGTCCTGAAATAGAAAGTGTAGAATTAAAAAAAAAAAAAAAAGGCAAATTAGGAATACTTTGTTTGCTTGGGGGGGTTGTTCTGAGGTTTTGGGTTTTCTCTTTTGTTGGCAGGAAATACTGATGTATAAATTTAAAGCTTTGGAAATATTTTCAGAGCTGAAATAGAATATTAGTTCAAAAGAAAGAAATATGGCACAGGAAATTTTTAATTGTCTACTTCATAACAGGTACGTGAATCTGAGTCTCCTATGTTTTATGTAAATGGTTGAGGCAGTACGTAGTAGCCCTTTTACAGAAGGATAAATTCAAAACAAAACCCACAAATCTGTCTCTTGTTTTCTGTTACTAGCAATTTATAACAATGTCTAAAATGTTGGTATTTCTTATGTAACAGAATATTGGTTTTCTGGTCAATTCTACATCTAGGCTTTTTTTTTTAATTCACATGTTTCTAAGTAAAGCTTCTGAGATCTAACTTTCTGCTGAACTGTGTATCTGTACATCTGTGTATATATATACACATTTGTGTTTAAATGTTCCTCTACTAGAATATGCCAGTCAAAGCTTGAAAAGAATTCCTTGGGGATGTTTGGCAGTTTATAGGTTCTGTACTTCCATATTCATCATGTACATAGTCCCCGTCTTTGACTCTGAACCCAATCATCTTCTTTCCTCAGAATGGAAAATTGTACATCTCCAGGGTTCATGAAGGGATAAAAGGTAGATTACTTAGGAAGTTTGCTATATAAAACAGAATGGAAGAATGGAACAGCAAATACATGGTTGTCTGAAACCCTACAGCAATGTATTAAAATAGAAATACTAGAGAAAAAAAAAATAGCTTGGACATTTCTGCATAAACTAGGTACTTGCCATTAAAAGAAATAATCAGGAAACTGTTGGGAGGGGATTAGTCAATTTTTTATTCATAAACCATATCTGTTTGGAAATTCCTATTCAGAGAATTTGTGACTTCCCAAGGTCAAAGAAGTAGTAGCCAGAGGACTCTGGCTGGATAGGATGCACATTATCCAAAGTAACTGCACCATAGTTCTTTCACTATGAAAGAAATCTATAACAAATGGATACAATTGCAGTTGTAATAGAAAATGAGCACAAAGGCGTTTAAAAATAGAAGGCATAAGTAGAATTTGTTGTTCTTCATTCCAATTAAGAAAGATTAAAATCATTCCTCTATGGCAAAGAAGCCCTTCATAAATGATGTATTCATAGCCACCACTTATCTGGAAGAGATACTGCCATTATTAAAAGGAATATTAGTGAGTTGGATGAAACTCGGAATACATATGCAAACACATGTGATTCTTTCCCCTTTTTTTAGTTATACATGTTTTTAATGCCATTTATGTCAGAGGCTTGTGTATTTCAGGCATGTTGTCTTGTTGCATATGCTGCCATATTCTTGTATTAAGTTATTTTCTGCTTCCATTGTGTTTATTATGTTGCAGGAGACATACCATAAAATTACCAGAGATATTTAGGGGAAGGACAACTTTTCAATAAGATGGAAAAGAATGTTTGGAGTTCTAGTAAAAATGTGACGATTTGAGTATTTTTGATACTTTAAGCTTCTAAGGAGGACCTTTTTTCCTTCATTTTCCCCCAATAATTTTTTTCAGTATCTATAGTATTGAAGTCTGCTATGATGCTTAATATTCCAGTAGACTACAGAGCAGACACATTTACAGTTATTCAATTCACCCTTGAGCATTTTATGGAGTTGGAGACTGTGAAAGCGTTGTAACTACTATATTGTACTGTAGGATTTAAACACTAAGCATATTTTACCTTATGAACAAATGCTCTCTGCAATTCCTGATGCAATAAAAATGCTGTTTTTGTACTCGACTACTGCAGTAGTGAGGATTGCTTTGCTAGTATGGTGATCTGAATTTTTTGTAGTTTGATATAATTACTACACCAAAATTTGTGGAAAAACAATTGCTAGAAGAGCAGCTGATGTTTTGATCTTGCTTTTTAATAAATATCTGTGGTCTAAGCTAAAAGGCAACTGTTTTGCAGATGACCTTTATAATGTTTTCTATATACACTCTCACACTACAGCCTATCTGTATGAACCTATGATAAGTATTTTCTTAAAACGGAAGAGAAAGGTCAGGGTACCATTGTTTTGGAAAGACATGAGTTTCATTGTCTCAGCTGTAAGAAAATGCTGACTTTCTCATCTTGTGACTTAACTCATACTTAGTGGTAGAAATCTACTGGATGCTTAGTTGTCTTTCCTTCGTGACAGAATTTCCATCCGGCAATAGTGACTGCACGATAGCAGCAGCATCCTTGCTAAGATGCATTCCAGCTAATAGTTGATCCCTCTGTCCTAGGACTGGGTTTCTCTGGTGTTTCACTCGGGCATGCAGACACTCCTCCTCCCGCTGAAGGGCCATTCTAAGCAATGGGATTCACCAACATCAGGGATCTTGATGACTTTGTGGTGTAGTAGCTGTGTGTCATGGATTTGTGTCTTTGTCTTGAAGGAGGTTAAGATATTTTAGTCCTGCTGAAGTTAATGTCTGGTCTGCAGGAGTGTCTTTAGACTGGTAAGAACTAGCATTGTAAGAGATGTGTTTGACTACAGATGTTGGAAACTGGTATTGAAATCCATCTGGAATACAAACCTGGTTTTGATATAAAAATTGTCAGACTTGGCTATTAGCTTTCATCCTACAAAAAATATTTTTCTTGTTGCACGTTGGGTGTCCATGTTACTTCTGGGATGAAAAAAGCCAGTCAGTGTCCTCAGAACAAAATTCCTTTCTCTTGGATGATAAATTTACTTCCTCAAAATTTGCAGTGAATGTGTCAGAGGCAAGGATGCCCTGAGGATGCTCAAGGTCAAAAGGCTCACATGATGCAATCCTACCATATAGACAGACGTGAAAGTTTCTTCCTTCAAAGCCCATCTTTGTCCCTGCAATAGTCCCTTTTATTTCACTATTATCAGAATAATAATTTTCAGGAGCAAATTCTGACCTTTGCCTCTTCCTCCC
Source organism: Buteo buteo (assembly GCF_964188355.1). Lineage (NCBI taxonomy): Eukaryota > Metazoa > Chordata > Aves > Accipitriformes > Accipitridae > Buteo > Buteo buteo. Next base: position 4,588,355 of record NC_134178.1, read on the forward strand.
TCAAAGGCAGATCTGAGCTGCCCAGGCCATTGCTGAATGGGGAAAGGAGGCTCTGCCAAATCTTCTCTCTCCAGACTGGGAGTTTGAGAGGAGAATGAACAAGGATGGAGTAAATGAAGTACAGCAACTGCTTTCCTCAATTAGCGTGGCTATGAATTGTGGAGTTGACCCTACATGCACACTTTGACTTACCTCTGAAGGATGTGTAGAGTTAAAATCAGGATCTAGCTTCATTTCTGGGTGTGAACCTGCAGTGGTGAAGCATGTAATGCTTCCCTTAGCCCAGTGCAATCATCTGAGGATCTGTCTGCTATTTCTTGTGCTGACAAATATGGGTTTTTTGTCAGTTCTTTTCAGTAAAGGTGTGAGGAAGTACAGGTATTTGATAAATATGTATTTTTCACAGAGAAGCCTCTGTAAAACCCAGTTAACTTTCTTGGAAGGAAAACTGAAAAAGTCACAATTGGCTTGTAACCACCATGTTTCATGGGAGCTTGAGGAAATAATGAAAAATGTAATGCAAGCATGAATCACCGCGGAGAATACCAATCTACAATCAGTAATTTTACTGTCAAAACCTAGAGATTTCACCAAGAGGTACTGTGCAGACACTAAAATTAGAAAAAAAATATTATACACTTTGAAATGGCATTTCAGACCCATAGATTACTGATGGCTGTATTATACAATATTTACTTGCAGTTTACCTCAGGGTAATAGAACTGCTGACTCGATATGGGGGTAGTGATTCATTCTTACTCAGACATCCTTAATGTTGACCAAATATTATTTTAGTGTATGAATTCTTTTATAAATCCACCAACTAAAATAATTTATAATGATTGAAATTCTAAGTTTGTGTAAATTATCACTGCTGTACATATAGATAAGCTGCAGTACCAGTGGATACTGATGTGAATAATGCAAGGAATAAAATTATGAAGTCTTGAAAGTCTTCTTCAGAGTCAGGAACAGTTTGAATCTCTTTTCTGTGGTGATTCACTACTCATGCTGCTCAATACTATTAATTTTTCTGGATTTACAACCTAAAAAAAAAAAATATTAAAAAATAAAATACATGTTCAACTTCTGTCATTTTTACACTCGTTTTAGTTGTTGCCTTTTGATGATTTAACTGGACTTAATTTGGAATATAATAAATATTTTAATACATTAGTGATACACATTGAAAATATTATGACATTTATTCTCTCTGGGTGTTTGGTATGACATATTAATATTGCAACCTCTGTGTGACTTCACCCACTTCATGCCTAAAAGCAAACTGGGTTTTTAAAGAAATTGTCCATCCCTCAGAACCATTGCACTATCCCCCATGTTATCTCTGCATTGGTTTAGGTCAGCAGGAATGAATATAAATGAAACAAGAGACAGTCATGTGTTGACTACCAAGTGATTAAGATCATCTTAAGTGATGGTTGATATTTATGTGTATTTTGGATTTTATCAAAGCCAGCAATTATTGAAACAAAAATTATCAGAAAACTTCCTATATTACAAAAGTCTTGTAACTGAATAAGTTATTTGATTTGGATCAACTTATTAATCAGTAATGAAACTAAATGAAGATTCAGTGATATTACGAAGAGACCTGTTTGAAATGATGGTTGAAAGGCTCTAAATTTTGTAATCGGTGTTCTGTGAAAAAAAGTAACCTAAGTTTGCCTGTGTTTTTTTCATCAGCTAGTATGCAAATAGTTTTAACAAAACTTTTTTCTCCTTTTTTTAATGTATAATTTTTGAGACAGACAACATGTTCTTAATCTTAGGACTGTGGCAATTAGAATTGATTTATTTAAAAGAATATTTAAACTGCCTTCCTTAATTTCTTGATAGCTCTTACTGATCTAGATGACTTCCAGCAAATAGTACAGACTTTGATCCTACAAATTTTCACATTTTTCACTGGTTTCATTTACCAATGACTGTAAGGACAGTGAAAAGCTACATATATGCAGGATTATAGCCCAAATGATTTCTTTTTTTCCTACTACCCATTTCTGAGTTAGGGGAGAACAGGAGTAAAAAGGAGCATTAAAAAAAAAAAAAAAATCAGTTTTCTTCTGAAGTGAGTAATGAGAGAGATCTTAGGACTGGCTCATTGGTGAACTAGATAGTTTTCTCTCTTTTGCTAACTTCTAATTTGCATAAAACATTTAAATTGTAGACATACTATTCAAATAGAGAAGAATTTCAAAACTGTTGGAAATAAGACCAAGACAGGAATTACTGTACTCTGAGTGTTTCCGTGTGGTTTTCCTATTACTATGGAAACTAGGTAATGATTTATTTGTCTCACTTTGATTCCAGTAGGAAAGGAAATGCTATGTGGTTTCAGAGAAAGAAAGAGATTAAATGGAGAGCTAATGATTATCAGAGAAATTCTAATATTCAGCTGTGTGATGTGAGAATGCAGTCTTTGCTAACTTTGGTGGCATCTGTGAATGACAAATTTTTTTTGATTTGTCCCTTGTGGAAGGGCTTTCTAGATTAAAACTTCCAACGAAAAACAGGAAAAGGAAGGATGCTGGTGTTATACAAACTCTGAGAATGTTGTTTTTATTTTTTTTGCAGTGGAATAATATCTGTGCACATAAAGACTCCATGACTCTTTTGAGCATGGCCGAGGGAATAATTTAAAACTATTAGGTTTACTCTTGAACCTTTTTCCATTCCTTTAGGTCACAGGTCTCTAGAATATTCCCAAAGCCTTCATTATTAGGCTTGGGCTATCTTTTTCAGAAAACTGGGTCAAGAGGACACCTGTTTAACTTCAACTGTGCTATCTTTCCTTAAAGGAAATAAAGTTTAACTGCTGATGACTTTCTTGCATGCATTGCTAAGTTCCAACTAGGAATCTGAATAGTGCGCATGCATTTTCTTACTGTTCAGCTTCACTAGTACTCTACCTAGTAAATATGGCTTGCAAGCTCTACCAAGAAATTGCAAAGAGATGCCACCCTTTAGTGTAAGAATACAAAACCTAGTTTCTGACACTATATCTTCTGAATTAACTTGAGCACGTGTTTCTAACCTCTGTCAGTGACAACTAATGAAATATCCTGCTGACAAATCTGTGCTTTAGGAAGATAGTAATAGTAGTAGTCTTTAGCATTTTATAGCTATGATTTTCTCTAGGGCACTTGAGTAGGCATTGGCCCAAGAGGTTAAGAACCTAAAAATAGTGTACAAAAATAATTCTCACTTCAATTAAGCCTTTCTACTGGTTACTTGAAGTCATTATAAAGTTGTTTAATCTTCCATTGAATAGATGAGTAAAACTTTTCTTTTGAATATAATGTACATTATATAAGCTACAACTTGGGTGTGAGGATGTTTGTTACGTTTCTAAAAGAAGTCTTTTCTTGTGGCGAAAGAGTAGCAAAAGCAATTTCCGTTCAGAGTATGCTAAAGTAATGGCCATAAGGTACCTTTTATTTCCTCAGAGCAGCTGTGGTTTTACCTTCAATTTTACAATTATCTTCACATCATTCTTGATTACTCATTTTACCTTTGCTGTCGTCATGTTGGGAATGAAGAATCCAAGGTCATGGTCACAATGTTGAAAGAGAAGGAAAATATAGGCTTTTCTGCATAAAAATTTTGAAAGCATTGTCAAATTTATGACTTGAGTCACAGCTTTGAAGATAGGAAAAAACACCCAGATGTCTTCAAGCCAAAATCTGAAGTAATCATACCCTTAGATGCTTATCCTTTCATTTCAGGAAGGTTGCATAAAATGACTGAAATGAAAATCTAAACTGTTGCTGGCACACAGTTTTCTTTTTAAAGATTCAATAAAATGATTGTTTTTGGTCATTCCCCCGCCCCCCCTTCCCAATTAGGACAGATAGGATTTGTTCAAAGTTGGTGGAGTCACTAGCACTGGAGGTGTTCAAAAACCACGTACACACGGCACTTCAGGACATGGTTTAGTGGGCATGGTGGTGTTGGGTTGACAGTTGGACTTGATGATCTTAGAGGTCTTTTCCAAACTTAATGATTCTATTTGTGAAGAAGAAATGAGAAGAGTGGTAAGGTTAACTTAGTTTCATGCAAAAGTCAAGTAAGTATGTAGAGAATGGCAAACAAACAAGACAAAGTCATGGTACTACCCTGAAGTTCTTAAGTAGATTGAAAGATCTTAAACAGCAATGGAGCAGGAAGTTCAGTATAACCTAGGCAGCACATCTACAAGTCTGAAGATAGTATTTTGGGATCATTATGATGCCCGAAATGATACCTGACCAGTACAGTTTTGTATCAGATATGTCATCATACAGACACTAGTACCTCCTGTACCAATCAATGACAGTGCTGAACATGGAACTTTTTTATCTAGGGTAATTTATGGTCTCAGTTTAAAGTGTTCAGAGACCCTTTCTATAACCTGGTTAATTTTCCCTTATATTTTCCTGCAGTTATCAGTGTTTACACTCTCCAGCAGTATATGAATGTATTATTGGAGACTGAATTCTGCTGGTTTCAGTTTCTTGATTAATACTTTTTTCTTCAGATAACTTTTCAATGTGTTCAGTGTTGGTCCAGTCTCCGCATTCTCTGTATTAATCTTGATCAGTTGCTACTTCCCAGTTACTGTTAACCACCAGGAGTTCCCATGGAGGGAATCAGTTCAGTTCCTTCTACCCAAGTGAAAATGTGTGTGCCACTAGACCCTATAGTTTTAATGGTTGTAATTTTTATTTGCTATCTAATGTAAGTGTGACTGCTACTTATTATTAAAAGAGTTCTTTTGGTTGGATTTTATCAAATTGAATGCACTGCATGATGATTACAGTATTTCCTGATATTTACATGTCTTGAATTTAAGTCAAATGTTGAAATCAGTCCACTATAAATATTTGTTTCAGTATTCTCTGAGGAAAATGAAAAAATGTTCATGGACTTTCAGTTACCTATGAAACTTAATTCCATAATAAAATTCCGTTTTTTTACAGTACTGATGAAGATCTTAATTTTGGAAATAATTCAGTTGAAGTTTTTGGTAAATCAAATTTGATACTAAAATAAATCTTGAACTTGAAAGCTTATTTCATCTAAGAAGTGCTCTTTGCACATTTCTGAAAATCATGTACTTTAAGGTTCCTAAATAGGGCCTAATAGGTAACTTTCAGATGCTTGTTTGTGGAGGGGATGGGAATGAACACAAAGTTTTGTGAACTCGTATACTTTTATGTCTTTTTAGGTCATTACATTCTTTCTAGTTTCAAGTGCTGTTTATACAGTTTCTCTCCTAAAAATAAGATAGTTAAGGGTAAGCTACCTCTCTGCTACATCATTTACTTCATAGAGTTAAGGTGTATGGTATTGCATGAAACTGTGCAGTTTCTGCTCGTTGAACATCGGCAGCAGACATCACAGGGCAATTGTCTCCTTATTATGCTTGATCAACGCAGTAATGTTAACTTTACCCTGTATCTTGAAATGTGCAGCATAGATTCTCTAACGTAACTTATTGAAAGAGGAAATATATAGTTCTCCAGACCTTAACTTTTCTCTTCTAAGACAAAAGCAGGTGAATTGGCTTTTAAGATAATCACAGCTGTTTGAAAGTTATAGTTGAACTGTAATAGCTGTCATTTTTATCTCCCATCTTTGTTGGTAAATTAATTATAAGTCTTTAAGTATTTATTTCTACAAAAGAATATGTTGGAAATTTTGTCTATAAGGTGCAAACTGAGATACTTCACAGGTTGCAGTGAATTCTTATCTGTATTGTTATTTACCGCTTTTAAGATCATTGGGGGAAATTTATGCTAACCCTGAGAAAAGACTTCAGTTTGCCAAATTTGTTGTGAAACTGATGTTTTCTGGTACTGAACATACACTTAGGATCATAGAATGGTTTGGGTTGGAAGGGACCTTAAGGATCATCTAGTTCCAATCCACCTGCCACTGGCAGGGACACCTTCTACCAGACCAGGTTGCTCAAAGCCCCATCCAACCTGGCCTTGAACACTGCCAGGGATGGGGCAGCCACGACCTCTCTGGGCAACCTGTTCCAGTGCCTCACCACCCACACAGTAAAGAACTTCTTCCTTACATCTAATCTAAATCTACCCTCTTTCAATTTAAAGGCATGTGGGACAGTGTCAGATGTTTTGCACAAGTCCAGGTACATGATGTTAGTTGCTCTTCCCTTATCCACCAACGCTGTAACCCTGTTGTAGAAGGCTACCAAATTTGTCAGGCATGATTTGCCCTTAGTGAAGCCATGTTGGCTGTCACCAGTCACCTCCTTATTTTCTAGGTGCCTTAGCATAGTTTCCAAGAGGATCTGCTCCATGATCTTGCCGGGTGTAGTGGTGAGACTGGCCTGTAGTTCCCTGTGTCTTCCTTTTTTCCCTTTTTGAAAATGGGGGTTATGTTTCCCCTTTTCCATTCAGTGGGAACTTCCCTGGACTGCTACAACTTCTCAAATATTACGGATAGTGGCTTAGTTACTTCATCTGCCAGTTCCCTTGGGATTTGCGGATGCATCTCATCAGCTTCTATGGACTTGTGCACCTTCAGGTTCCTTAGATAGTCTTGAACCTGATCTTCTCGTACAGTGGGCAGTTCTTTGTTCTCCCAGTCCCTGCCTTTGCCTTCTGCAAATTGGGCAGTGTGGCTGGAGCACTTGCTGGTGAAGACTGAGGCAAAAAAGTTGAATACCTCAATCCTTTCCATGTCATGGGTAACCAGGTCTCACATTTTCTTCTGGAGAGAGTCCACATTTTCCCTAGTCTTCCTTTTATCACTGGCATACCTATAGAAGCTGCTCTTCTTGCCCTTGACATCTCTGGGCAGGTTTAATTATCTCGGGGCTTTAGCTTTCTTGACCTGTTCCCTGGCTGCTTGGACAATTTCTCTGTATTCCTCCCAGGCTACCTGTCCTTGCTTCCACCCTCTATAGGTTTCCTCTTTGTGTTTGAGTTTGTCCATGAGCTCCTTGTTCATCCGCACAGGCCTCCTGGCGTTTTTGCCTGACTTCCTCTTTGTTGGGATGCATCACTCCTGAGCTTGGAGGAGGAGATCCTTGACTGTTAACCAGCTTTATTGGGCCCCTCTTCCCTGCAGGGCTTTATCCCATGGTAGTCTACCAAGCAGATCCCTCAAGAGGGCAAAGTCTGCTCTCCCAATGTCTAGGGTAGTGAGCTTGCTGTGTGTCTTCCTCACTGCCCTAAGGATTGTGAACTCCACCGTTTCACGGTCACTACAGCCAAGGCTGCCCTTGAGCTGCACATTCCCCACCAGCCCCCCTTGTTGGTGAGAACAAGGTCTAGTATAGCACCTCTCCTCGTTTGCTCCTCTATCACATGGAGAAGGAAGTTATCATCACTGCATTCCAGGAACCTCCTGAATTGCTTATGCCCTGCCATGTTGTCTCCCCAACAAATATTGGGGTGACTGAAGTCCCCCATGAGGACCAGGGCTTGTGAACGTGAGGCTGCTCCTATCTGTCTATAGAGAGCTTTATCTGGTCGGTCTTCCTGGCTGGGTGGCCTGTAGCAGACCCCCATATAATGTCACCTGTCGCTGCCCTCCCTTTAATCCTGACCCGTAGGCTCTGGGTCGCTCCTCATCCATCCCCAGGCAGAGCTCCAGCCACTCCAGCTGGTCACTGACATAGATGGTGACACTCCCTCCTCATCTTCCCAGCCTGTCCTTCCTAAAGAGCCTGTATCCTTCCATTCCAACACTCCAGTCATAGGAGCCATCCCAACATGCCTCTGTGATGCCAATAAGATCATAGCCCTGCAGGCATGCGCATGTCTCTAATTCCTCTTATTTATTCCCCATGGTATGTGTTTTTGCATAAAGGTGTTTAAGTTGGGCCCCTGATGAAGCTGCCTTACTGGCTGGAGTGGCTGGAATTCCTTTGTGCTGCTCTTCAGGTGCTCTCCTGCTGACCTGTGATCCCTCTCCAGGCTCTGGGTATCTGTTGCTGGCACTGGCATCAAACTGGTAGGAGTGGCATGGCTTGAGGTTCCTCTCCCCTGGCAACTTTAGTTCTGTGAAGTGATTGAATGGGTATAGAGTAGGTTGAAAAGCTTTGAGTTGGGAAAGGTAAAAGTAATGAAGAAACAGTTTGAGAATTGAAAAACAAACAATCGAACAAACCACTGTAAGTGTAAAGGTCGTTATAACAATGCACTCTTTTTCTGAGTAAAAGTTGCCAATTTTCTAGAGGCTAAACTCAAGTCTGTTGAAAATCAATGTAGTACACTTCAGTGGATGCTTGGTCAGGCCCTTCGAAGTCAAATGTTGCATCCTTAGGTAAGTATGAGGAGCAATTTTCCTAGTGAAAAGATCTCAACTAAAATAAACTCTGTCTTTATTCCTCTTCATAGATATCTGTGAAAGAAATAACATTTTTTACTGATTTCAGTCATTGAAAATATCACCATCTGACTCATGCTAGAAAGAGGTATTAAAGATCAATAAGGAAAAAAAAAAAGAAATATCAGGCACTGATGGGTGTGCCAGCAGTCCAAATAGCCAGCCTTTGTATCTCTTTTTTTCCTTTGCAAGTTGTTTTCTGCATCCTGCTTTGATGTCAGTATACACTGAAATTGATACTAATATTGACATTGACTTGTACAAAATTAATATGTTTAACATGAGTATTTAATGTTAATTCAACGTTCAGGATTACCTACTAAATGAAGTCCTGCAGAGTGTATTCATTAAACAACTAAGGATTTCTTTTCCTGCAGATTTGCTTTGTTTTTTTGAAAAAAACCCATATAGTTAAATTAAGCTATTTTCTCTGTTTTCATCAGCTGGATATTAGCAGTTGCCAGTCACTGTGCCAAAAAGCCTTTAGGAATATGGATCCATAAAATAAGAGGCCTATTGGAAGATTCCTAGTGCTTAAAGAGCCTCCAAGATTTTGTAATACTTCTGAGGGCTGTGTTTAAGGATGACTGTCAAAATGTTTACCACCACTGATGAAAATACAGTATTTAACAAAAGAACCTAATATTGCCTGGAATTTCACCACCAGGTGGTATCTATTTACGTATTTAAAGATAACCCTGGTATGTGGAGCTTCTTACTTGTGTTGATGAGTAAATGGAACTTTTTTTACTCCTTTATTAAGATATAATGCGATTTTGCAGCCTGAAGTTGGCAAGTATGTTTGCTTGTGCCAAAATGATTTTTAAGAGGAGACGTGTGTTGTGCTTTATATTATTTTACCATCTCAGGCAGATTGTGCAGAAAGGCGATGAAGTGTGTGAGAAGGTTGGAGGAAGAAAAATAGCAATACTTCAGTTTACTAAAGGGAACTGTGTTGGCATCGCAAGTGAATAAATATATTCTTGTGTTAGTCTTCTGCTTTAACTCCAAAATGCAGTTTGTTTCATTTTATCTCTGACAGAGCTTTCATTTAACATCAAGAACAGCTTTAAGTGTGGCTTGAGCTGTTGTTTATCACAGGTAAATAGCTGAGAGGACACCTGCAAATGATATGTGTTGTACTGAGTTTTATACACTGGACACGAAACAAATGCACAACATGCTGAGATCAAATGTGTATGTGGCCGAAGAAAGACAATAAAGCAAACTATTCAGTTTGTCAGTAATATATACTGCTGTTTAGGTTACTTATGTATGTGACCCTAAGTGTTTAAGGCAATTTTTACTAATTTTTTTTTAGTAGGAAAGATGCAAGGACATTGTACAGATATTGGAAAGATAATGAGATAATAGTGCTTGGGGTGTTATCTCAGTCCTCATTGCATGCTGCATTTTTTGGGTATCTTATATTTTCTTTTTCATTCATCCATGACTCACTTTTCAAACGATCCTACTGTGGCAGTAATGTACATATATTTTTTTTCTCACTCTCTTGGAACAAAGAGGGTGTGGGAGTTAGCCATGAATATTTACTTCCTAATAGGCTTGACTGTATCAGCAAAATGCATGGTATAATGCTCAAAAGATGGTTTTTTTTTCTTTCAGGTTGTCTGAAAAATATTTAAAAGAATTGCTGATTATCTTAAATATTATAATCGTAGATTATATATTTCACAGAAAAGTTGAACGTCAGATCTGGCTGAGTTATTGATGCCTCAGAACTGACAACTGTTTACTTCACGTATAAAATGAGTAGAGCCCACTTCCCAGCAAACAGGCATCCTAAAAACAGCCTCTAAAAAGAGACAGGAATCTTGTATCAAATGCACTGATGCACACATTCCTCCCAGATATGGATGATATGAATGAACCCTAAGGTGTATCAGCAAGGCAGGGAAGCAAATTTTTTTTTCTTTCCCCTTTTTGAGAGTGGTTTTGTGAGCTGACAGTTTGGTCAGGAAGGTTGTTTTGCAGACATCTTGGAAAGTCCTGAAATGAAAATAAAAATGTACAGAAGGTATTCAAATTGCAGAGGGGTCATCTCTAGAAATACATATTTGAAATTGCGTGCATTTGAAGCTATACCTAAATCAGCATGTGTCATGACTGGCTTGATCAGCTGGTGGAAACAGATGTTTCTGAGCAGTGATACTGATCTCCCCTAATTTTGGTTTAAGCAAGTCATTCCAGCTTCTTGTTTGAAGTCTGGAGAGAGAAAATTCTATCCAGAGGTGGGGACTTCCCTTCTCCTAGGATGAAGCAGATCATTCCTTAGTGCCTGTCTCTTCCCTTATGCTGCTTGCAGGCCAAGTTTGGTACAGATGAACACTTTGAAAATACAGACTTGGCTAGGAAAAAAGGAGTGCTAATCAAAGTGGAAAGAGACAGATCCTGTTAACACATCCTAGTAGGATATCATTCCTTGTAAGACTTGCATGCATATTATTATGCCTATATAACAGACTGCAAAGAAGATTCAGCCTGAGGCTTATCAGCCTTTGCTTGGATGCCAGGTTGAAGAATATAACTGGTGGTGATAGTGGTTCCTGCAGACTGTTTTTCCACTCATGTTTCTTTCATGATCTTCCAGTCCAGACCACAGTGTTTGCTAATATATTATGTATCAACTAAAATATCGATATCCAAGAAGGCCTTAGGCTTGCAAAGGTTTGATCAAGAGCTTATCAGTGTTTGGCTTCTGTTGCAGCACATTGCAGCACATTGCTGCATCGCAGACATGGAAATTTTTATTATGTAAACCACTTGTATGAAAAACTTTATGCAGTTTTATGGTATTTTTTTTTGTGAGCTATTTGAAGCCCATTTGAAGAAATCTGCTCCATGGATCAATCTATTACTGTTCTTGCACAGAAAGTCAGTGTGGTTGATTTCCCAGTACAAAGGGGTCATAGTGACTTGCTGTTCCTTGCTGTTGGATAACAGTATCTGGCCATCTCATGACTGTCGTGGACAAACAGATCCGATGCAAGAAAAATGTGTCTACCTCATGAGTTTGATTTCTTTCCATGGCCTTCTCCATACAATTTTGATACAATAGGTCTCCTATGAAAAAAAACCTACTTTTGGCTTTAGACTAGGATGAAGTCAACATTCCATACTTACATATGAGGAAAGGCTTTTATTCAGCAGTGTGTCAGGTTGGTTGTTTCCATTTTGAGATGGAAAAGGACTTTTTAAAGAAAAGTTACAGACATGCTCAGTGTAAAAGGCTACGTAAGTATTGTCATCTAAGGATGAAGCAAATCACAAAGCAGAGCCTTTACCAACTGCAGTATTCGTGGAGGTTATTGCTTTCACAGACTTTTCTCTCGACCAATTTTCTACTTTCCTTCTGTGAATTTCCAGCTTTCACATTGATTATCCCTTGACTTTGCAGCCTCTGATTTTGTCACATTTTCCTTGTTGTCCTCAGCTTGGCATCAAGCCTCATTGCAACTCCTTCCTTACAAAGTAGTGATCTTCTGTCATGGGTAAAGTTTAAAGGCATAAACTGATACTATTTTTCTTGGCAGAAAAAAAAAGGCTTACTTTTGTTCAGCTAAAAAATAAAAATGAAGAATGATATAGGGAGAATTTCTGTTTTCAGAAGAATAGATTCTTCCACTTAATTTCTCACACCCCTTTTCTGGAAAGGCTTCTTATACCAGCATGAGCACCTGTTAACTATTACCAAATTTTCCAGTTCGTTAAGAAGGTGCTTATCCTACTAATATTGATGTGTGATGGGATCATGAATCACCAAACTTTGAGGGGGAAGAGCCCCATCCTTTCCCTTAAGTATGGATGCCAATAACACAGCGAAAGGGGCTAATTACCAGAAGTACATCTTTGCTAGAATTCAACTGCAAAAGGCAATTTTGTCAATAGACAAATCCTAGATCTTCTGGATCTGTCAGTTTAATACAAGATGTTTGAAAATAAGCTTTCCTAATCCACTGTGTCCTTTCAGGAGGGGTCCTTCTCATTCCAGTGGCTCATGGGTTTACAAAAACTCTGTAGTGTCCTGTGGATCCCTAGGAAAATTTTATAATCTTCATTACTTCTGAGATCTCTGGGACTGTTGGCCTTCACAGGACACTTCTTGCCTGCGCTGCCTCTACTGATCCCATGTTTATGGTCTTTCTTATTCTGTGCTGTGCATTTGCACTCCAGAAATTATTTCTGAGCACACTCAGTTACTCTCAAGAAGAGAAGGATGCCCTTTTCCCCCAGAAGTGTCCCATTTGAGCCACAGGGCAGCAGTCAGGATAAAGCAGCTTGCCTTTCTGGTGTCCAGCCTCACCCTTAAAAAGAAAAAACAAGTGCATACACAATGAATGCTGAACAAACAAATAAAGCAGATCTATGTTGCAGCTCAGTGAGATGTCAATGAGATAAACTTCCACTCCAGTGGTGGTTCACCAGTACCAAGTATGTGGGCGGTTCATCCATAACGTGGAGGTTTTGCATTTTGTGTTCTAGAGTTTGATCTGTGTAACTCTGACTTTTTCAAAAATCAAAAACATCAAGCCCTGCTGTGGGTTTGGTTTTATTTAATTTGATGAACTGAGGAAATCTTACTGTGGCTTCTCTATCCTCTATTCCTTTCCTTCACTGTTGATCAAAGAGGCAAGATGACTTTTATACATATTTTATTCTCGCTATTTTATGCAAAAATGCTGTGAAGATTTCTCAGCCGCTGCAGTTCTGAAGCTAAAAAGGGCCTCCTAGCACTTCAGCCTAAATACTACTTAGGAAAGAAAGGGCGATTCCTTGAGTATTGTTCTTTTTCTATCTTAATCAATATGTGCAAATGGCTTATAAAATACAGTGCATTGTAAAATCAGAGGGCAAAACTGGGCCTTTGGCCTTTGACTCATTTCATATTCAGCTTTAGACCTTAAAGTTACTAACTTTTGTATGAATCTTACTTTTTTTTGATCTACCGCTACTATCTATGATTGTGTAGATTTTATTTTCCCAAAGAATTCTTCAATATTAACAGTAAGAAAGAAAAGGGAATAACAGGCCTCTAATGGGTTAGTTGGTGAAAGATGTTTGCGTGAAAAAAGGCTATCACCATCACAGAATTTTTTTTAATGTATCAGTGTCTTCTTGATGTGTTCTCTAAAATGCCACTATGTGCAATTAGTTCCTGATGCAATATGCATACATACCATACAAATGGACAAAGTCCATTTTATATTTAAGGGAAAGAGAACATACAATTTTCTCTAAGAGCTGTTTTCTGTCTGTGTAATTTTGTAAATAACTGAATGAAACAGGTTCTAAAAACCAGAGAATTTTGTTGTATAATTAGTTATGTAGACCTAGGACAAGTATGAGAAAGCCAACAAATGTGCCTACTATCTTGAGCAATCTATACTTTTCTTTGTTGTGTGCGAGTGCATCATGCATAGTAAGGGACACAAATAACACTCCCTGTGTCTGTTCTTTGGGAAAGTTAGTAAATCAACAAGGCATAAGAAATCTGAAGAATTTTATTTGAATTAGTAGAGATAAAAGTATGTAATAATGATATTAAAAAAGAGATGGGGGGGAAAGGAACACTTTCTGTTTCATTTGGTTCTGGACAAGCAGAGGAATGTAAGCAAACTCTTTCCTGCTGCCAAGAATATTCAGAGTCTTACTAATAGTCTTTCTAAGTGTTTAGTGAATTCATCTTGGTGGAACTACTTATTAACTAAAGTCCAGTGTGGCATGAGCTGAAAGAGCAGAATGGGTAATTCATTGTAAATATGACTCGGTTTATGTCCTTTTTTTCATTGCTTCTTGACTGATGTTTAGTATTAATAGTCTAAAGTAATTGGCTCTCTTCCTGTCTTCTGGCTGTGGGGCTTGGGAGATTTTTTTTTTGTGAGTGGGGGTGTGTGTGTGCGCTGTATTTAAAGTGTGCGCTTTGAGCTTTGTGGGAAACTCCTCATTGTCATAGCGAAAAATCCACAAAGGATCTGAATTCAAAATATAGCAGTCAAGTTTCAAATTCAGAATATTAGACATAGAACCTGACTTTTCAGTACTTTCTCAGAGATGATAGTTTGTATGGTGAAAGCTGCTGCTTCTCTGCAGTTTTTTCCCCTCTTAAATGTTCTTCCAGAGGTGCTACCAATGTCACTGATGGGCTCAGTCTTGGCTGGCAGCGGGTTTGTCTTGGAGCCAGCTGGAACTGGCTCTGTCGGACATGGGGGAAGCTTCTGGCATCGTCTCACAGAATGTAGAGAAGCCCACCGCTACCAAAACCTTGCCAGGTACACCCAATACATACACACTGAAAGAATAACCTTCAGAGACATCCCTCACCCAGCCTAGGATACATGTTGCCCCTTTTCCATCCTGCTGTGTGAATAAAGCTGTCGCCAAAACAAACTATGCTTTCTACATGGTGAAGCAGAGTCTTTCTAGAGGTCAGATTTTCTATTTCCTGCATTTTTTCTCTCTCTGAAGAATGGGAAAAGGTCAGAGAAGGAGAAAGAGCTCCTAAGGTCAAACTGCTGTGTTAAGTATGAACATGATCAGGATATTTGGGTTTTAGGGCTTCCTTTAGCATAAGGATCAAAGAAAACACAGTTTATGAAATAATGCTTACAATGTACTGCTGTTATGTCATTGCAGCGTAGTCTAAACCCCTTATTCTTAATGCAGCAAAAAGTTCCCCATCATTTAAACACTTAACTGAATTTTTTTCTATTCATTAAATCAAGATCTTATACTCTCCACTTTTCGTATATGTAATGTCTTCTCCTTTGTAAAAAAATTTATCAGAGCACATGCTTTACAGAAACTTACTCAAGAAGTACCATTTCCTAGGTGGTAACAGAGGATGTCTTTATGAGATGAATGCGCTCAAGTGGATTCTTTTACTTCACTTTGCAGAATGGGAAAATAGGCTTGCAGAGCACACCTAAGATAGTAACTCATTTACAAAGTATTTTTGAGATAAGGAGAGTGTAGGAAACAAAAGAAATTGGTGAAAAATACGTTCCTTTGAATCTGGCTATTTAAAAGAAAACTTTTTACTAAAATGTTAAACTCCTAAAATGGTACCCGTCTTTTACTATGTTATGGTTCAGCTGAAAAAGTGTATAAGTATCCATCCAAAATATTTCTATTTTGTTTTGCCTGTTAATTTTCATTGCTTTTTTCTCACAAAGGGATCTGGTGTATTTTCAAAGCGTTAAAACTAAGTTTACAACTAGATTATCTTAATTCCTTTATATGTTACTTTATAAATCAACCTTTAAAAAAGGTAGAATGCATCTTCGGTTGGTATAAATTCACTGCACTTATTGGCTGCAATAAATGTTGACAATTTATATTACTAAGGGTTGGGACAGGAAGCTTTCTTTGAGCTGTAAATATAAGAAATAGACCATAATAGTGTAAGATACAGACTGTAAATCCAATCAACACTTCCCTTTACTTGTTCAGAAAGAAATACAATCATGTGTTCAAGAGTACATGGTATAACTTACACTTGAAGAACTTAATGTCCAATGTGTTGTCATAGAAGGCTCAATGATTACAGTTTATTCACTGAAGCAATTGTGAACATATAATTATTTCTTCCATTACTAATAATTACCAACCCATTTTACTTAGACATAAAAACCAAGACAAAAAATTATATTAAGGCAGGCTGAGAAGGAGGAAAAAATTATCTTCTTTAGTTGCAAACTCTAAAATAAAATATACGGAGCCAATGGGCCAAAAAATTGCTTTTGCTAAACAGTGACATAACCCTTGTTTCTTATTTCCACTTTCTGTAGAACTCCAGCCAAATGGAAATCTGCATCTTTAGCCTTTTTTTCTGGCATTCACTGTCTTGCCTGTATCTCATTATATTTTGCAACATAATGTGTCTGTATAGAGTGCTGGTTTTGTGTCAATGATTTTCTTGTATGAATATTGATACCATTACCTATGCATAGTATTGCTGCTGTGACGATGGCAATTCTAAAGGTATCTATATTGCTGAGGGAGCAAGTCCTACCAAAAACCTTGGGTTTTGAACAGAATTATTATTGGCTTGCAACTAATGCCATTACAGGGAAATGTAAAATAGTGCTATAAAAATCACTGATTGGAGTGT
The DNA here is from genome assembly GCF_964188355.1 of Buteo buteo. NCBI lineage: Eukaryota > Metazoa > Chordata > Aves > Accipitriformes > Accipitridae > Buteo > Buteo buteo. The sequence continues at coordinate 4,604,850 of NC_134178.1, forward strand.
AGATTCTTTAGGACAATGACTTTTTTTTTTTTTTGACTAGAAAACTGGAAGAAAGTTACGATTCACAGTCTGTAGTTTAACTAGGTCAGAATATTATTAACTTCTCTCACCTAGGACCCATTTGACAATAATTCACATACTACTAGAGATACATAATCACTTTTTTCTGCCTGCACAGTGTTTGCTTTCAGACTTGATGTTATAGAGCAGGTGCCTAGGTGCTCTCAGAAATAATAGGTAAAATAATTGAACACCCCAAAAGAAAATATAAGAGACTAAGTCCTTGCATATTCATGCACACTTTCCCTTCTCTTTATTTTAAGATTAAGGGTTGAGGTTGAGTGTCTTTACTAGACTAAAATTTTTAGCTTATGACTGTCTCTGCTTTTGCACAAAGTTGACTTCTAAATCGTTGTTGTGAGAGAACTGGCAAATGCTCTGGATGTATTGACTGGATCATGCCACAGGGTTGGTTACCTTAATGTAAATAGTAGCAGAACAGAGTTCCCCTCTGACCCCCCTCGTCCCCTCCATCTAGTCCCATGACAGTGGGCCATTGAACAGTATTATTTGTTTTTCATGCAGGCATACAAAGTAAAAATTATTTCAGCATCTTCCCTAAAGCTTTCTTTTCGGAAACACCTGAACTGAAAACAAAGTTAAATGCATTAGTTAGATTTTTGGATAACTTAGATCCAAGCAGTAACTGCTTGGAGTTTGTCTATGCAGTGGCAGTGAAGAATTTGCACTGAAGTATTTATCCTGAAAAATAGGGCAAATCATAGACAAGCTTTTTTTCTTCTGAAATGTATTAAAACCTATTCAGTACTAAACTGATTCTATAAATGCGATAGCAGTATAGCTCTTTGGAATAAATTAAAAACAATTACCGGAACATTTTCAAAAGGCTCACGGCAACTTTTCAGCGTCCTTGCTAACTTGATAATCCATGAGTATTTATCAGTATAACTCATGCTAAACACCATGGGACAAATCAATTGTGAGCAAATAGGAGGACTAGTTATTGAGATATTATCAGATTGCTCATAATCACATATTTTGCCCTCTGGATTTGTACTGCAGTTTGCATCCTTGAAGTCCATTCACATTTTAACGTAATCAAGCCTTTGCTGTATCTATTTGGTAGGTCATATTTGATTACACTAACTATCCAGGTTTTAAAATAACATAATCAGGCACAGTCTGATAAATCTAGAACATATTCAGATCTGTTTCTGACATTCATTCTTCTCATTCTTCAAAGTAACTTTCCTTAAGGCAATCTAGGAATTATTCCCATGACCCAAATTTCTCTTGTTTATTCTTGCTCATCTGTGCATAAGAGTCAAAATCCTACAGCTTCCCTGGTTCTTTGAGTAGTACCAACCGGCCCGGTTTAGGTTATGCCTTTCTCTTTTTTCCAGATTTCTTCCACAAAGTTAAGGAGGAAATCCTAAATGGAACCACGGCTTTCTCCTTCCAACACGCTCCTACCTTGGGTTTTTTTCCATCCCTGAGGTGCTGAAAAGGCATTTTACAAAAAACCACCTGATCAGAGATAGAGCACTTTCAGCAATGCTAAAAATATAGGGAAAAAACAGTAAAAAAAATATTTCCAGGCATCTTGCCTTGCACAGATACCTTTACTGTAAGACATTTCTTCATCATAAACCACTCAGACAGCATTTCTGTGGCTTATTGTTTCACTAGAAATAGGTAATTGTTTATCAGATGTTAACTTCCATTGGAGGAAAAGCAGAATGCGAAGAGATGATGTGCTCGGATTCCAATTTTTTATCTTTTCCTTCATTTTTTCCAGATCGCTACAAGGTCTGTCAATTATGAAGCCAAATCATGCACTCTCTCTGACAAATGCATCAAGGCTTGACACCTCTTCTGGTCAGGTTTCATTTGTGTGTGCTGAAATTTCTTCACTTATTCAGACAAACTGAAAGCTTTGCTATTGATTAGTGATTTTTAAGGAGAAGGCTTTCATATTGCAACAGTGTGTGAATTTAAGTGAGCTTTGTGTCAACTGTAACAAAATCCTTGAAAGATACTCTGGCTTATAAAAATTGAATGTGTTGTGGAAATTATTTTTTATCAGATGGGAAACAAAATACAAGGAGAAAGAAAAATAAAACCCACGTAGGTTTGTTGTTAATGAACCTATATTCAAATAATTATATGTCATTATATCTTTAATTATTTCTCCCTTCATAAGTTGTCTCATGTTTCTTTCTTTCCTCAATCAGTACCTCATTCCTGAAGAAAACCAGGCAAACATCTTTTTATCCAATACCTCCATTTTACTTCAACATTAGAATTACCTTCAAAAAAAGAGTGAAATCTAAATTTGGTTTTTTGGCTTAACTTTCCTTGGGGGAGAACTATGTATGGAATGTGGTAGATTCCTTCTTTGCAGAAATGACAAGAGACAGCGATCCAAATGAACAGTTGATAACAATATATTCTGGCTTCTTTGTTCCTTGTCTGTCATGATTCAATACATTCAACAGAAGTTATGCTATTTAGAGATCCTCTAGAAATCTGATATGTATGTCCATACCAAATAGATCCCCTTCTCATAAAAATACGTTGCAAGCTGACAGCACCTGTCTTCATTAAAAGTAATATAATTTGTATTCTGTATTTACCTTTCTAATATCATACAGAGTCCTAATAGCTTTGAAATAGGAATACCCTTCAGTTGTTTATATTTTTTTATTGTTTAATGTCTTTCCTTATTAGTACAATTAATGTGGTCGTTTCCATGTTTTGCACTAACCTAGTAGTATTTTAATTCACTAATATTTTTCATTGTACAGAAATTACCTAGTTTTTTTGGCGTCTGTCCTGTCCAAATCCTTTAATTTGCACATCTTAGCAGCTTGGCTCTAGATCATGTGTACCATGAAGGAGAAACTTTGCCTATGTACTACTATGTGCTTGTAAAAAAATAAAACCCATAAACAAACCTAAAGCCCCTAATTTTTAGTCTGATTCACCTCTAAAGAAAGGTAATCAACTGTGACTCAAAATCCCGAGCTCTTGCAATAAGCATACAGTAATCTTTAAACAGGTGTTCCTGTTGGATTGAAAATACTCTGCTGTGATCTGGGACATGGGTATGTTAGTATTCAGAACATATTTTATCATTTGTCATGCTTTGGCAGGGAACAGAGTGCCAGGTGTGGGAAGCCTGATGTTTTTGCCATTAACAGAAACCCTAAATCATCAATATTTCTAAGACAGCCAAAATTATTTAGTCTGACCATTCAATTCTATATTTCATCCTTTCAGTAGCTAATGGATTGTTTATGAAACTTCTGAATGGCAATGCACAATAGCTAAGAAACTAAAATAATGGAAATTTAATGTTCAAGTTATGCAACTCAGATTTTAGACATTTATGAAGTTCGTTGGTTATTAACAACTTCAGGCACACGGGCTGCATTAAATCTAAATTCTGTAATTATACATGATGCTCCTAAGTACTGGAAGAACCAAACAGACCCTCCTGAGACACAGTCAAGTTGCTTGCTTAGAAAAATCTTCAGTTAACCCCACATATTTCCATGAATACCTGTAATTCAACAAAGAAAAAAAATAATTCCTCAGAGATGTAGATATCCAGTCAATCAAAAACATCCACAGCGGCTTGTAGTAGAAGAAGAGTTTCTGGAGGCTGTTGGATAAGGCTCTGCTTCCAGCCTGTTGTAGTGGCTTTTCTATTCAGTGGAGGTGTCCTCAGCTTTGGAAACCTCCCATGAGAGCAGATCAACAACCTCACCATTGTAAAAATTTATTTCTACACTGTTTTGAATGTGAGGAATTTTTTGTTGTTGGATCTATTCCTTCCTCTACCCCCAATATCTAATCTCGGTAATTGTTCGGGTCACTGAAGTTCGTTATGGTTTTTCTGCTGCACTGCTTGTTGCATGGACTTGCAGAACTGCTTGGTCCTTTTGTAGAATTATTGCCACTTCTTGTCAGTCTTAATCATGCATAAGATTTGTGTATTTTTGTGTCCTAATGATTACTGTGGTAAAGAGATAACTCATCCTTCTAAATGTTGTCACTCGGGTTGTACTCTGACGCTTCAGAGAAACTAGTTAACCTGAGCAATCTGGCATGAAATTCTGGTTTGTTCTTTTTTTAAAAACCTTTAATCAGTGAATCACTGAAACAGCTGGTAGAGGGCAGTTTTTTCCTCATTTGTTTTACAACCTGTTTTCTACTTCACTGACTGTGTGATGGTGAAAGATTTAGTTAAAACAAGCATGACATTGACATTTAAATCATTCTGAAGAGCTGGTAATTATGTATTAAAAAAACCCAACCAAAACCTTTTATTCCTCTAGCATTTAATCATTCCTTTTTTTTTAAAAAAAAAAAAAAAGACAAAGTTTGAAAAAATATGTTGAAGTACTGGGAGAAATTTCAAGACTGAGAAGTCTCCAAAAATGCATCTCAGAGATCTGTCATCACTTTTCTACGGTATTTAAAACAGGAGTTTTAATGATGCTTATTCCTTCATTTTCATTAACTTTTTTTCTTAAACAAATTGCATTTGTGCTTGTCTGCTTATTTTGTTGTGTTTAAAAAAAAAAGTGTTTGTGTGGCAAAACAGTGCTTTCTTCAGTAAAGTGGATGTGATGACTGTGAGAAGGGATCTTTGGAGTTCATTACAGCCTCAGAGGAAAGGGCAGATGTTGCATTGCATTTTAGTATTTCAAAGCTGACAGGCTGATAATTCTATATGTATATTTTGCAGACTTACAGATTTGTTAGGCAGAAGCTGAAGAGTCAGGGATGGATTTTTAAGTGCTGCAGGTTGTTTATTTCTTACAAGAAATTATTCCAGAATTTAATCAGTTAAAACCTTCCTGATGGTAAGTTTTGAGATGACCTACACAGCCTCTATGGTATCTTTTTAAACTAATAATCAGGCAATGATTTGCTTACATTACATATCTACATCATAAATCTTTATTGAACTGTCTGGTGGCACCTAATTTTAATAGTATAATCATGCTAGCTTGGAACAAAGTTTTTTTGAAAATAGATATGACAGCCACATTACTACAAAACAAATTTCTTCCGACTGCTGTTATTGCAGTGAATGCAAAATGAATTTATGAAAATGAATGCTTAAAAGCATCATTCTTTCTAATACGCCCTGACATTTATTAATACAAATATCCATGATGTAGCAGTAAAAATCATGAAGACTGAAAGTTCCAACATGGCTGCAGGTTGAAGCTGGAAAACCAGATTAGCTATCAAGCAGACATTTTTATAGTATGATTGTTTAACCTGTGGAAGAGTGATGGTGGTGGATTCTCTTTTTTAACAAAGATGGCTGCGTGCCTGTCTGGCAGGCAAGGTCAACCCACCACAAGGAATTTTTTCTTCCTAAAAACATTTTCCAGTTCAAATAGGAATTACTTCAAAAGTGTCCTGTAGCTAGTTTTATGTATATGTGTGGCCATACATGTGCCACATATGTTGCCATATTAATGGACCTTTTTTGTTTCAGTATTTATGAATTGTTGATAAACACAGCACAGCAGCACTCTGACAGTTTTAGGTTGTTCTCAAAGCTGAAGATGGTACTCCACAGTATTACAAAACTACATTTACACATTTCTTCCAGTATATTTTAACCCCTAATTTTTTTTTTTGGGGGGGGGGGGGATAATATCTTCTTGAAAAGGTAGAATGAATACAGCATTGCTTTGTCTAGTCTGCCCAAGATGCATAGAGTTTCAATAGATACGAAAAAGTAGTTTCTGTATTTCTGCATTTTCAATGGGAATGTTTCTAACTGTCAAAGAACATTTTTTTCTTTCCCAATTCAGTCTGTTAATCTTTTGAAAAAGTATACTTATATTTATGACGCATGATAAATACTACAATGATGAACTCAGTATTTTTTCAAAGCTCTGTGATTATCTTACAGATCTCTGTAAATTTAAGTTCTGATTAGAAATATCAAGCTTAAAATAAATCTGCCTTTTTCTATATATTCTATTGGATTTTTGGCTGGGTTCACTTAATCTCTCCCTCCTTTTTTCATCTTCATCCCAAGATTCCCCCCGTATTTCCAAATGCAAGTGACTAAATGCATTGTTAGACTTGGACTAGGGGCTCATCCTCTTCCCTGCCACCCCCTTCTTTCACTCCATCTCAGCCAGATTGGAGGGCTGTCATCTTTCTTCTTTTTCTTTTCAGGTCATTTTACTTCAGGAACTCAGGGTCTGAGATTCAAATAAAACCCTAATGATTTAAGTTTGTGATACTTTCCATTTTTGCTTTGCTGTAGTTTTGCAAAGAACAGGGGGAAGAAGTTTCAGTGCCAAATATAGGACATGCAATCAATTTGTGTAACAGAAATAGATATTTTGGGAAAAAAGTATGAGTAACTGGCTGAAATCTAGCCGCAAATTTGGGTAACATCTGCAAGCCTGAAATACAGCCTTCCTTCTCTCACTTTTATTTATGACTATTTGCTTGGTAAATGTGCCAATGGATATGTAATCACAAAGCATGTACATTTTCTCTGAGTAAGAGGATTTAAGTGTCTGAGGAATAGGAGCTTATATATATTGTATATAAACAGCCATTTGTCTATTAAGCCAAAAGAATTTTATAAAGTGCTAATCCCAAAGGTGTCTTTCATGCCTGCAAGCAACTGTTAGTGGCTTTTATTTAATGGTTGTAAATGGAAGTCCATCCATCCAGTGCTCCTGATTATTTCTTTGTCTTTGGGCAAGGACAAAAAAAAGTTTGCACTCCCATCCTTCTTGTCTGATGGGAAAAACGAATGAATAAAAAAAATTGAAGGTTCTATTCAAACTTTTCCCTAGGTTATGATTGACACACACTTAAAATGTACATTTAAAATTTTTGTATGGGTACAAAAACTGTTTCTGTTGAACATATTCTGCACATTAAATCCTAAAGTAATTCAGAACAGTAAAAAAGTTCCTTCATTACAAGACCGTAATGGTATACCAGCAATGTATGTTAATTGGGAGTCTTTCTATCTCAGTCACCTTTTAGCACATGAACTTGATGGTCTTTTTTTTTTTTGTTCTATGAGCTCTATAGCTCTGTGCATTGTTTATACATACTAGGCTTTCCCAGTTTTCTTTTAGTCTTCTGACATTTGGAGTTTACTAATTGGGTTAACATTTCTAAAGATGCAGTGACACTTCCTCCGATATCTAAGCAAATATAGGCCTATGTCACTGTGTGTTCCCATGTAAAATTTAAAATTCAGAAGAAGAAAAACAATAATGTCTTTGGTTGCACAGCACTCTATATAATGTCAGTTTATTTTTCATTGTGAAATGGCAATATGGCTTGTGAAGCACAGCTTGAGCATGCGAGAGAAGTGTGACCATCTTTGTCTACTGTGCCAACAGTCTGCTGCCTCTCCTGGGAAAAACCACCAGACTGGTGGTATCTGTTACTATTTGTAGGATTAACACTCCATGTAAATTCCAGCTGTTGCTCATGTGATTGGTCTTCCTGGTAGCCAAATGAGTGCTTCCTGTGCCCAGCTAGGGTAACTGTGTGTCAGCTTGGTGTTTAGAAGTCCAGTCTGAATTATTCAGAGAGATACTCTCCCTGTGCATCAGAAGTCTCTTGCCTATGTATTTATAAGAGTAGAATAGTATGAATAGCTTATACATCATGGTTTGTAGGTAGATCATATGTTGCTTATTTCATTCTTAATGTTAAGTGTGGTTTTTTTTTTCTGCTTTTCATTTGCTAATCCAGGCCAGTTTCTGGCTTTTACCTCTTGCTGTACACACCTAGGCAGGAAGAGGGATGCTAGTGAATAAGCATTTCATTCTTGTTATTTTGCATCCCTGTGAAGGACTGATCTCATCTGGATGGCAGAGTCATGGTATCATCAGCACCTCTGAGCTTTTCTGAGCGCCAGAGGCAGTCCCAGTGACTCATAGCTGAGACAGTAGGGCTTTTGAGAGCTGCCTCTGGGGCAGAGCCACATGGAGTCTCACAATCCCTGTGCTATCAAAAGCAACAATAAAGCTTCACAATGCCTGTGTGCGAAAATACCAAACTCTTGGGTGGGTTGCATTCTCATACAGATAAGAGCTATGAATGGTGCAAAAGTTCAAACTCTCACCCTTGGATTTATTCCCTTTGTCACTGAAATCATAATAACAGGTTGCAAATCTCTGATTTCATTCCCAAACCTGGCTGTTTTAATGATTCCTTCTAGATCTCCCTGTCTTTATCGCAGTTGCCTCCAGCAAGAGAGGCACACCTGCCAACATGAGTCAGAAAAAGTTAGCTGGTCGAATGCTAATAAGAAGCACTCTATTAATCACCATCTTGGTGACAAGCTTGTGTGTGATGTATGTGTGTGGGCTGGTAGCAGATTGGTACCTTGTATAAGTATATACATAACACACAAGCCTGGGATTTCATGAATATCTATAAAATTTCTGTTACGGTAAGGAGTCTCTTCAATACAGCTTATTATACTAGACACAGATGTCCTAAACAAAAAACAAGCTAACAGACAAAAAAAGCTCTGTTCATCCTCATATTCTTTCAGCGTGAGGAGATTCTGTGTTTTGTACAAACTCTTTTTTGTTTGTACTGGAAAGCCTTTTTGCAGAACTATTGTTAGTCCTCTAAACAGATAATTCAAAATTTCTTGTGATGTTTAGGCTTGTTCATTAATTCTGCAAAGTCCTTGGGTTAGGGAATACCTTTTCCTTATCCTCCTCCACCACATTATAATGGCGGTCTATATTCACTTGAATAACACAAAGAATAAATGTGAAAGTTTAGAAGCCTCTCTTCTACATGTTTAGTTTTCCTTAGTGACCTGATATGTCTTTAGGTGCTGCAGTTCTGTTTCTCTTTATTCTGCCTTTCCTTTCTTCCTCACCAACAGACCTTTTGGGTTTCTCTCTTCTCTAATGACAGTCATTTTTTATTTCTCTGGCTAGTGTTCTTTCCTGAAATTAAACTCTTACTCATTTTGTAGATGGGATAATACCAAAAAGAAAATTCCAGAGACATAGGGCTGGGCTCAATAGCTGCTGAAATTGAGTGTAGAACTCCAACTCTAGTACATCACCACCAGGACAAAAAAATTACCTTAATCTTGAAAATGAAAGATGAACATTCCAAACCTGGAATAGCACAGTGTGGTGTTCTGCTGTATGACAAAGTACTCCAGAATGAAGAGAAGGGTCATCATTGCTCATGCAAACTTCTTTGACAGGATTGTGTTTTTCTGATGGTCTTGAATATTATTTTAGTTTTCTACTTATGGTTCAGTTTACTTCAGTTTCTTTCAATTCCTCTATTTACCATGTGATGTATTTCTTCTTTTTCTAAACGAAATGCGAGGGTTCTCCTTATGATGTAGCTGAGGAAAACAATAAGGCAGATTCAGCTGCCACGGTGAGGGATTTCCAAGAGGTTTTGAAAAGGACAGTCTAGCTTTTGCTTGTCATAGCATTGAAATCTTGAAAATTGGAAACGCAACAGATGAGTAATTCTGATAGTCTTTTCCACTTAGATGTGCTGGGTGTAAGCCTAATCTATCACTGTCCCAGTATAGCTTTATCATAGCCGAACAAAAGCATATTTAATTTTTTTCCCTACTTATATTTTATCATCTTTTCAATTTTATCACATTCAGTGTCAAAAATACAACCAGAAAATTCACTTGGTTTTAAGATACTTTTGTTCTGTGTAGTTTTGAACCATTCTTCTACCTGTGTCCAAGCATCTACAGCTGCTGCTAAGCACCCTAGAATAATAAAAATGCAAAAAATTAGTAGTTTTTTCCTTCAGTTATTAAATGTTATGGTAAATATATTCTGACTTAGAGGAAATAATGTAGGAGAAAATACTGTGATATTCAAACAGATATGAAAGGTTTTTTAGGAACAAATAAAAACCTTAAATTGTTAATGGATTACATGATTTTGCTGCTCCTCATGGGATAAGAAATAGGAAAAATACTTCCTTAGTGTTATTGTAGTGCTGTCATAGTCAAGTGTAACAACTTCATTGTTCTAGCCTCTACGTATATAAAGAGAAAAAAAATACCCTATTTCTGTGTACGTGCAACTGTGCTAAGAGAAATTATCTGCAGGGAAATAAATTCTATTTCAGGTTGATACTGGAAGAAAAATATACAGAGGGCTACATTATGAAGATAATGGGAATGTACAGTAGTCTCTCAATGTAGGGGTCTGTTCTCTGAAATCAGCTAAGCCTATACAGAACAACTGATGATTTGACTCATGATACAAGAATCAGAGCTCTAGGGATCCATCACTGCTGTTGATATTTCACCCAACGTGATTTATATTCAGGCAGTTATGGGCTCAGATACACTGGCAAAAGAATATCTAATGTAAACTATATTCTAGGGAGCATGCCTGTCAAACGCTAATTATCTCTTACACTGTGCTAATTCATAGGGATAGAATGTTTCATTATAGCCGCCTTTGCTATTTTGTGCCAGGTTAGATGATACGTCTGGCACTGTGGTTTATTAATAATGTTAGGAAGAAACAAATAACTTAAGACCATGTTTGAATGAATTCTATATTCCTCCAAGTTATTTGTGTGTAATTTTCTCCCCTTTTACGTTGTCTGTTTCTACCAGCCTGTAAAACATGCAAACAAAATGTATTTCTCTTCAGTCAAGAATAAACTTAAGTTGCTGCTTGTCATTTTGGTGCTATCATTTTGCTTCATGCACACTCAACAGAAGCCTTTCCAGAAATGTTAGTGATGATGATGATCTACGGCAATCTTGTGCAATGACAGCAATGCTTCAGAAACATATTTGGTGAGATGCCTGTGCAGAACATGCTTCATCACAACTTTGTTACTTACGATCAGAATGTTACTGTATTCTAAATAGCTTAGGGCAATAAAAAATATCCGCTTGAATATTTCTGGAGCTATGATTGACTTTGAGATATTTGCTAACACCAGACTTTTTATATGTGTTAGTCATTCCAATTAGTGCTTGAGATGAAAAGGAGACAGTCAGAACTTTGATGCTCTCATATGTCAAACTCATGCCACAATATGTTCCTCCATAATATTTTAAGGGAAAAACAAAACAAAAAATGGGTTGTTGGAAGTTGGGAGATTTTCCTTCACTGTAAAAATAAAATAACAAATCTAAAGAAAGGGAGTATGGTACATTTTCCCTCATTTGTCCATATCTCTTCCATTTCAGTCTTACATAGCATAGGCACATATGCTTTCTGAATCTATGAAAGATTTCAATATTTTTCTTCATGTGTAATTATTCCATATTTTCACTAAATCTAGTATTTCTGCAATCTCATCTCTCTAATATGGTACCATCCTTTATCAAAGAATCACTTTAATGTGAAGAAATGCTTCTTTATAGAAATTCTGATTACTCATTGGCCTGTGTTTTGCACATAATAAATGTCCAGTGTCCAATACAAAAATTACTACTGAATTTTATAACTGCTCCAAAGAGAATTAGATTAACTTTAAATAAAGTGTTTGAGTTTTAGCTTTAGCCAATAAAAGTTAGGAGTTTGTGCATTATAGTGATAAATTTTCTTAAATATTAATTTGTAGTTTAATTATAAATTCCTCTTAAGTCAGTCTCCAAAACAATGGGAAAAAACCAGGAATATACATAAGTAAAGGCATTGTATTATGAAGAATGAATTGTTATTAAAATAGGTAAAGCAATCGTATACAGAGAATGAGTAGATATGTATTATACTGTATATGAATGTCTCCATATACATTTCTAATGCTCCAGTATATATGTTGAATTACCAAATTTGTTTTAATGAAAAATAGTTCAAATCCCAATTAGACGTTTCTGAAGAAGAAATAACTACTTCAAATACATACTTATCCAAACTTTAACTGAGTTTAACAATTAGAAGGCCCCTGTTTAGACTTGACACCAAAGTCACAAAGACTGAGCCTTTAAGTAAAGACTCAAGGACAAAGGACCAAAAATGACATTTCAATTAATTCCTTCTGGTGGTAGCAGTGGAACTTGGTCTTTCATGCAACTAATATCTAACAGTAATGAAATAGCTTCTTTTTTCAAAAGGACTTCTCACATGACAGAGGAAAACAGACATCATTCAATTATTTTTTTTTTTTGTAGAATGATTTTATGTAGAGAACTTTATGTAGAGATTGTTTAATAGCACTTTTCTTGATTCTCAAAGACATTTTATGTATATGTTTTTTTTGTAACATAAAAAATAAAGTGGAAATTATAATTTGACTTTGTCTAAATAAGAAGTTAGATATGTTGATTGTATGTCTTCTGCATAGAATGGTAACGAAGCTTTCATTTTCTTCAAAATAGTATCACTTTTCCTTTTTTATGTAAAGACTTGCAGCTAGTCATAAGAGACCTTGGAATTTAGAAGCTAACATGGAGGAATAAAGCAATACTGAGAAAAAAATGTAAAGTATGTATGTATTACGTGTAATATATAACATGGATTTTCATGTAAATGCATATGTAATATATTTGCATTACAGACACGTGTTTATATGTATGTATCTCATGTAATGGGCTATGAAAGAGGATCCCATCACGGTAACTGAAACATCAAAAATGAAGAAGAAAACACCAGCTTTTTTCACCACATCATTTTTCTTTCCTCTTAGATTTCTGTGTAAGCAACATAAGCCTTATTGTTTTCTACACTGTTCTTGATAACTGTCGGCTCAGCTTCTCCAAGGACATTGACTGTTTTAATCCTAATGTGTAGGTTGCTGTGGATGCCTGCCATCATAAAAGGATGCATTGCTTGTCTTCACAATGCCCTTGACTGTATTTTCCTTAAAGTGGGGTGTAGCTCTGCTTAATACTCACTGTACTGCTCCTTAGTCAAGAATTCTTCTTAAAGCTACTGTTCTAACACATAGATAAAATAATGTAACTTCTTTGTTATTTACTGGAGTTGATCTTCTCCCATGCCTAGATATTTGTGACAGAATTGTGATTATATTGAGGTAGAGTACTGGATTCCTCATTAAGTTGTGCTGCCTTTCTTTTTTTCATTAATAGGTTTTTTTTTTTTAGTTATTTAATATTAAGAACATGTATAAAAATCTTTATGTTACTATATCTTTGATTATCCTATTCTCATCTCATTATAGTCAGAAGTAATTTTTTCTCAGCACCTTTTACAGAAACTGTTAATATTATTTGGGGGGTTTTGGTTGGTTTTGTTGTGATTTTTTTCATAAACAGTTTTTAAGTAACAATAATCAAAAGAGGCAGAATGTTGCTACCAGCCAGAACTATATTACCAATGCTCACAATGGAGAGCTGCTAGCAGGAGGTAGTATATTGTGAAGAGACACACAAAATCTGTTTATATGTGTGTGGATAAGGAATAAAAAATGAAACAGGAAATAAATGTTAAACAAAACCTAATGCACTAGTTAAATATGCTGTTGATAAATACAAAATTTTATTTTTCTGTGGGATATAAACTATTCCACTAGCATGTGACTTCATTGTCAAAAATGGGAGTATCAACAACAGATGTAACTTGAAAAAGACTGGAAACATTTTGTGGAAAAATCGTGTTTTGGAGTTTTTCATGTCGACAGAAGTGTTTGGATTAAATGTTATTCTGAGTACTTCTTTCCTAATGCTAATGTTTAAAATACCAAGAAAAGAGTGAAATAGTATCTTTGTACTGCACAATCAGCTATATACTAATGAAGTAGTACCAGTGTTTTACATTGTATAACACAGAATTTTTAAATCTTCTTTCTTTATTGTCACTTTAAAAATGTTTTTAGTGGTACTGAGAGTTTATTCTAAAATGGAAATTCATTTTCCATTTTTCCAATGACTTTTTCCTTTAGATCTTAAATGGCTTTCTTCTCCATATCAAGAAGAATTTCTGTTGGACCATATCAGTATAATAATTTAATACCTTGCAATATTTATTAACCAATCTTCTGATTTTGGTAAGCATGATAGGGCTAGTAGGGTTCCTTCTCTGCCTTAAAATATTCCTAAGCTGATCTGTTATAATAAAAAGAAAAACAGTACTTAGGTTTGTAATATGTTAACAATAACAGTAGGTGGTAGTTACTCAGTAGTTGTTGTGATTAGTCTTGTGGTTTTGAGAGAACGCAATCCCCTAAGGGTTTTGAAACCAAAATGGGATCTTACTTTCTCCCTGCCTTTGGATCCATTTTCTGCATCATCTTCTCCTCCTTCCATTATTGGTATTCAAAGAAAAAGAGCAAAAGTGATCAGAGACTTGAATCATTGCATTCTGAAAGACACACTATTTAAGATAAAGTATTTTAATTCTAAAGCTTCATTTATTAGTCTATTCTTTATTGTTTATATTAATGTAGTGACTAGTAAAGACAATAGCAAATCTATTTGGGGCATACAATATTCATTGCTTATATATATAAAGTATGGTAAGATCAAGGTTTGTTTTTTTTTTTTTTTTCCCCTCCATCTTTTACTGCAGAATGCAGAATCTCCTTTAAAAGGACTGTGATAATCTCTACATATTTTATAACAGGACATGGGTGTAGTGGTTTGCTCTGACTTCAGAGGATATCCAAACAACTTTAACAGCTAAATGATCTTTTATTGAGTAGTGCAACTATACCTGATTGCCCTTATTGTTTTGTTAACTAATTTAGAATGTCATTTTCTTGACCAACTTCTGTAGGCAAGTTCTGCTTGCCCTAACACTTCATATAGAAATGCACACATTTTGAACAAATATTTGGCAGTGTTTGGAAGCTGAGGACTAGAGAAAGAAAAGCATGCCATAAAGGAAGAAAAGAGAAAGACACAGTCCATTAAAAAAGATGAGTGATTAGAAGATTCACGTGTGATGGCAAGGTTTCAGATGTAAATCCACCTTTGTCTTGCTTTACATACACTTGAAACCCAGCCTCTGACCTTGTGCTCTGGGCTTTTCTCTCCCCCACAGTCCCAGTGTTTTTTACTGACCGCAGCAGTTATGTTACTGGTATGTAGTAGATTACACACATATTGGCATGTGAACGACTTGTAACTTAAGTCCAGCGTTATGCCAATGGCAATCTACCACTGGAGGCTGGTATGAGTCCGGGCACCCTTGGAGGACCTGCCAGGTACGGCTGGGACCTGGCTGCACAGAGCCATGCACATACTTTTCTGGCTGCAGGAATTCTCTAAGCAGGACCCTCCTTCAGAAGATAAAGTTCCTTCCTTTTTCCCAGCTACTTTTTCTATTGGAACAATATTCCTTTTTACCTTGTAGGCTCCCTTTCAAAAGGATGCATCCCAGGGTTTCTTCCTGGCTTCTGTGGAAACAATTCAGTGAAGGAGAGTGCCTCAAAGAAAGCAGAATTTCATCCAATCTCACCTGCTCATCTGTTATACAACTAGAAGTCATCTAGTTCTTTTAGGGATGCCTTTAAAAACTACCTCTGGCCTTTACTCCTGTCATATAACTGCATCTTTCCTAGAGCAGAGGAAATCCTTTAACAACCTGCACAGTGCTAAAGGCCTCTCCACCTGTTATGTGAAGAGCGCCAACTGGTGCGTCAAAGATGTTGCTTATCTTGCTTTAACTGAAATTGTGTGTCAGAGCACAGTTCTTACGAAAAAGAAACCAAAATTATTTCCTTTCTGGTTTTGAATGTTAAATAAATCCAGATGACTATTTCAGATGGTCCCTGAAAAATGTAGTGACAGACAGAACAGCGTATGATTCAGGGCTCTACTTTATGTTCAAGTAAAAGATACATTTAATTAAATGATTACTTAGCCGTGCCCCTCCCACTTCCCCACTCTCCAAATGCAGGTGACTATAAGGCAGGGAAATCTTTTTTTCTAAACAATTAATGTTGCTGTAAATTTCATTTAAAAACATCAAGCTTAAACTCAGTTTGTATGCAAAATTGTCTCCAGTTTCTGTTATTCTATCAAGTGAACAGCATTTCTCCTTCCTCGGTTATCTTAAGGAAACTTACATAAAATGGCTTCCAAAGGAATAAAAAAGGGCTGTAAACTGATGATCGGCAATGAAAGAGATTGCCTTGCTCACGTGTGGACACTGTAAGTGACGTCCTTTCCTGATTGTCAGTTGTTGTGATCTGATTGACTTGTAGGGATGTAAGGTGGGATTGTGCTGAGCAGTATCTAACCAGGCTGCTTTAAATCCAACCACCTGGAAAATATGTGTATATATACAATTCTCCAGTAAGTTATTTCAGTTAATCTCATCATAATTCTGCATCATTTCATGTAATAATGTTAACAGAGCTTAAATCTGTAGGCAGCTCTGATTGATTGGTTCTTTCAAGATGCAAAGCCAAGTTGTGCTTGTATGTGTTCCTACTTTTACCTTCCGTTTCCTGGTTTTTTTAGACATTTTGCTGACTTGGATGCTCTTCATTGTTACAAAGTGCTATGCTACCAGTCTTTCACTTTGTGTTCACAACACTTATTGTCATCAAATTTTCAAATATGCGACATATCAATTTCTTTTTTGTTCATAGATCTTGAAAAGAATAATGAAGTCATTAAGAGAACATATGGAGACAGATGATTTTTCTATACTATGCTATAATACTGACACATTATCTTCAATTGAACAGTCTGCCAGTATAAAAGAAATCCCAGTAATGTTTCACATCAAATGGAGGATAACGTATCTACAGTTCTGCATTTCTATAATACCAACCTCACTGAAATATCACAGTGTTCTAAAGAAATTATTTCCTTTCTAGGTGTGGGAGAAATATGAGCTTTATTTTAAAGGGTTGTGTCATGTCTTGACACAGGGTAAATTCATACTTAAATAAGTATTTAGTTATCTTTTAGAGGATGCCTGTGCGAGAAGTAAATAACACAACTTATCTTTTGCTATTTCAGCACAGGGAGGCATGAAAAACCGACAAAGTGCAATTTAGACTCAGAGTTCTGCTAGTGGACTTGCAGAGATTTAGGTGTTGCTCTGAGTGTATGAGGAAGGTTGGCGACTAAGATGCTAGTGTAGGCTGAAATAATTCCATGAATTAAATTGAAGTGCTGAAAGTTGTATGTATTTTTTAAAAAATGCCTATCTTTGTGTTAATCTAATACATAAGTCTGTGTGTGTGGTAAACATTTATATTGCATCTTTTTATCATGATATGATACTTGATGCAATCTTGTTCTGGTGGAATGGACTTTGAAACTGAATCACAGATAAGTGTTTGTGATAAAAGGCATTTTGAAAATGTCTTATTTTTGTTAAAGAGCCATGACATAGCAATTTATTTGACTCATCTGTACATGAAACTGCTGGGACTCAAGTCCTCTTAAAATACACACTATGTTTTAAGTGTCAAGGTGTATTGGAACATGTGGTTTCCTTGTTTCTCTTGAGAATTTTTGAGTCTCAGAGGAAGTACTGGAAACCATTTCTGTCGTACAATTTAAAACTTTAGATAAGGATTTTTCTTTTATAAGTCTACGAGTGGCTGTATAACCTCCTAACTGGAGAACATTAGTAACACTGTAGTTACCTATTATCCATACCATTTAAAAGGTATAGAAAGTAATTAATCTAGCAGATTTGTTTCCATTACAAATTGACATGAAATAGAAGCTACTGTAAATTTAAAAGTCCAATAGAGCTTTTAGAAACAAATTTACCAGCCTGGCTAGCACCTTTTAGATGACTGATAGTTTGTTTTTTTTTTAATTTTTCTCTTATGGAAGTTATGTAATAAATTGTCCTTCATAACTCAGAATGACTGAAAGGCTGATTTTAGCTTTGAAGGGTTTTTATATCTAAATTAATAAATTAGATGGATTAATTAAGTTCTGCTGTCAGGGCCAAGGACTGTCAGTATATGTAGCCTTGCTGATGTATCATTTATTAGTATCTCAAAGAACAATAACTTTTTAAAAGTCTCTGTATATCCTTTCCATTTTTAAGGCCTTGAAAAGGTCTGCCTGTTTCAAAGAATAAAATTTCATCCTATTAGGGAAATGCTGAAGTCCCATCAGTAATACAGACCGGCACTCACCTGCAAAAGATGAACAAATTCAGAAAGAATGTAATTTATTTCTGACAGATGCATAAATTAGAAGTTTCCTGACAGATGAACATGATTACATTTTGTCCATATAACCAAAGTTTTACCTAATCAGAATGAAATTTAGGTGAAAACAGTAGAGTTAGACACATGAACAAATACACCTGAATTCCCATTCACTGTATGAGAAGTCATCTGTGTTCACTGCAGCCCCTTGAAGACATTTAGCATAAAAAAGACTTCATTCTCCTCTTCAGAATTTCCACAAGGCACAATTAATTCTGAACTAAAAAATGCCAGTGCCTAAGGGAAGACCTGGGCTCTTCCCACACAGGACTAATCCTAGAATATGCTAAACCACCAGAACTCTTATGAATCATGTCCAGAATTGTGCTACAGGTTCTAGCACCGTATAATGCAATACATTTTGTCTCTCAGTGATAATTGTCGTTTAGATGATAAGTCCATAAGAGAAATGAATGAGGAATAAAAACCTTTTTCATTATGACTGACCACAAAAGATGGTGTCCACATTGCAATGGTATACAGGTTGGTAAGATTAAGGAAACCAAGAAATGCATAATACGTATATTTTCATGAAAAGAAATTTTATTTTCTTTAATGTTTTTCAGAGCACAGCTTAGTCCAAATGTTATTGTAGAACCGGTATTGTCATTAACAGTTTAGAACAGCAGTTAGATGGGTAATTAACATCATTTTCTCATGTATTCATAAATCCAATGCACAGCTGATGCATTCTCTTACTGGGCTTTTACCAGCAATTAATATTATAATAAAAAAAAAATAAAAAAAAAGGTGATAGATTCATTGACTATAGATAAAATAACAGACTTTTTTAATTATAGAGAGACTTCCTATGATTCATTCCTATAAAGAATAAATGTGTCTTCTAAAATGTCATGCTCTAATGACAAATACATACAGGGAGATTAAACCATAGACAACTTGGGGGACAAAAAAAAAAGCAAAACTGAAACAATTCTATTCCAGAAACCAAGTATAGTTCCTCCAATTTCATCTCTCTAATTCCTCATTCTCAGTTATGTCTCTCTTTAATTAGTCTGCATTTGAAACCTCACCAGTGCATGAAATCTAGATAGGTATAGAAGTGTATCCACTTCTTTTTCCATACGGCAGACATTCTAGGTATAGTTATTTTAATATAAGTAGATGAAAAAAATACATGACAAACCATATGAAAAATTATTTGACATATATACATTCTAGACAATAGTTTGAGAAATAAAATGAACACTGAAGCAGAAAGCCAGCACTTTTAGAACCGTAAAAGATAATTAAGTACTCCAATCCCACTGATGACCACTGTTATTAGGACTTTTATACAGCATACCTTCTAGACAGGATGTTTATACTGCAAATAGTGCTCAATAACTCTTAGCCCATTACATACTCAGAGTAAATTCTAAACTAAAGTATAATTTCATAATCTCACTGGCTGACTAATTTTATAATTCATAATTATCTTGAAGTTATTTAACAGTGTTATGAAGATAGTTGGCCATCCTGAGACAAACTGCATTATTCAGATTTTTTTAATACGAAACCAAAACCATACTAATGTGGTTATAATGCCCAAGTTATGTTTCATATATAATGTACCATTTTAGAATAGTCTTTTAGATCATCTTTTGTATCCTTGTATTTGTTTCTTCTTCATTTTTCCCCTAATGGTTCCATCATTTACTCCTGAATCAGCAAACAACAATATTTCTGCAAAATGACTTTGATTCGGGCTTCTTACTGAGAACAGTTCAACTCCTTCCTCTTCATCTTTAGTATTCCTTTCTATTGATCAAACCTGTTTAAATAGGGTTAAGAAGCCTTTGTTCTACTGATCTGTAAAACCCTTCGAGTAAGTTGATTTATGATTAGTGGTCAGTCTGATAAAAGCTCTAGGTCACATGTTTGCTTCTCCAAGTTTTCGCAGCTGATAAGGGGCATATATCTCCAGCAGGACAGTTTGGTATAATGAAAACTGACTGGTTCTTACATCCCCAGTCTTCCTCTCCTCATAAATATGGCATTAAAAATGAGTAATCTTTATTTCTTTCACTTTCCACTTACAAAAGCACCAACAGGAAATTGCTATAGTATTTATGAGGATCTGATTATCTTATGATTTCTGTAAAGTGTAACTGGCTTCAGTAGAGGTATTGGGATTTGTTTAGGGATGTCTTGAACAGGTGATCAAACATACAGATACAGAAGCAAAACCAAATAAGCTACTCTTTAGCAAAATTTAATGCTTACCAATTTCCTCTTTTCATTCTTCCCACTTGAATACTATCCTCACTTCTTATGCTTTTTGATTATTAGTGAATTTTTGCTCTTGAATCTCTGGTTGAGAAAGCATTTGAAGAGTATCAGTATAAACTCAATACACTGAGGATTTGCAAAGTACTTCAGCTATATTCTTAGTTTTAAGACTGGAAGGAGTAGAAAATACATGCATGGTGACAAATGTTTGTTTGGCCAAATCTGAGTGATCAGTTGTGAAGTTTTATGAATTCATGAATACCAAGAGGCTCCAGTGCACTCCGTTCAAACCAAAACCTTGCTCCCTGAGATTTTTTCACTGTATTTTGTGTTCTATTTGTTCCTTTAGTTACAACAATAAGGTGTCAAGATCATTAATTTCAATGCAAAGTATCCATTTACATCTCAGAGCAACATTTTCTGCTTACAAGTAGTTATCGACTGTTTCTTTTCCTTTATATCAATGTGTCTCTTCATTTATATCAACTACTTCAACCTTCTTGCAGAAGGTTTATATTTGGTTTAGAACCTCACACTCAGGTAATACCTTGTCAGGGTTCAAGTTTATGCTGCCACTACAAGATGTTAGATTTCTCCTTACTTCAAATGAAAATAGGAAAAGAGGGGTAAGTACCATGTGTCAGAGTCTATATTTGACACTGTGCATTTCTTCTAATACAGTGCTGCTGTCTGGTATGCTGTGGAAACAACTAGTATAACAAAATCAAAATCTTAGGCACTTAAAAATTACCAGAGGCTCACTGAATCATAGATTTGCAGGAGGAGCTAGACCTCTGAAGCTTCACATGAAAATATTAAACTTACCATAGTCTATTAGGAAACAATTTCCTGCATGCAGGAATGTGACTTTCATACTTTCAAAGACCTAGCAATGGCTGAACTCCATGATTAAGTGCCTAAATTACTTTGACAATCTTGCCCTTGTTCTTCTAGAATCTGTCTAATGAAAGAAATAGTTGCAGTGAAATGACTCAAGAAGGAAGTATATTTTAATGTGTACAAAAATTATATGAAGGTGCATACATTCATTGTAGAGGTGTATGATTCTTCTGTCAGTTTAAGGACAAAACCATTATGGTATGTAAGCTGAAGTTTCCAAAGCCACTTAAACACTCATGAGCTCATCTCTGAGATGACCTTCAGTAGTACATTTCATGACTACATAACTAACTTCAGAAAATATTACACTGTGACAAATTTAGTTTTCATATTATGATAAGTTAATGAGTTTTTCTTTTAACTTACTAAATTAACATGAACACTGCACAAAAAATTAAAATGGCATGATAAAAACATTAATTTAGGCTTAATTGTTTAAAATGTGTTTTATAACCTTTTGACTCAAAAGGGAGAGAAGCTATAAAGGTAAGTATCATAGCAAGATGAACAAAGCATTTCAGAACAGTATTGTGTATTCCTGTATTTCTGGGCCAGAGTGTACTCTATAAACATAGTCCTAAACTGTGCCTCCAAGATTTGTATATAAAAATATGTTACTGACTTCTTTGTTCCTGCACAGAAAAAGGGAATGAGAACACAGACATTATTGATGATGTAATCTTTTTCCTTCCTTGTCTGCTAGTAGTCACACAGTAGCCGGAGTTCAGTCTGGGAAAGGTGAAGTCCAAATTCTTTCTGTAGATAACTTTGGTTTCCCAAGAAGTTATCTACAGATTTCTGCAGTATTTAAAATACAGATCACGTAGCTCAGCCCTATCAAGCCTCATGAATTATGAACCCTTCCTTTCCTATTGCGTCCGTGCGGTGCTTACAATTCATGTCTTTCCAGTATTGCACAGTGGCATCTCACCAGCTTCTGGATGCAAATTGTAAGGCAAAGTGCCATTGGTTTCTTTTTTTCTTGCATGGCCATAGTAAAGAAGGAGGATTTTTCTGTAGCATAGTCCTGTTGATGTTAATAGATTTTATGCTCATTTGAATTGCGTGAGGATCTGGCTAAGCTATCTTTGATTCAAATTTTATTGGGGAAAAAAATAGGCACAATACAAGAAAATAGCAGTGGCTTCAACTTCTATTTCTCTTTTGCTTGCCACATTATTGATATGCTTCCCTTTTTAAATTTTTTTTTCTTCTAAGAACTATCAGCAAAGTGTGCCTGTAAATCTGATTTACCAAATGGATTTACCAAAATGCAACCCATGCTTTTGAAAATACTCGTAACAGCAATATTGCTTCACCGGTTACCCTAGGATTAATTTGTATATATACTATAATCTGAAATGTTCTACCTTTATTTAATATTCTGAACCAGAGCCTTCATGATCCTAAAAAAGCTTTGAAATTGTTAGGTCATTAAGACCTGCTGTATTACCCAACATACACATTTCTGCTTAACCAGTGGGTTTTTCATGTTTGAAAATGTTTTTACTCTCACAGTAGAGGAGAGCTTTGGATAGAGTTGCAAAATTAACTAAGCGGCAACTGCTTTGCTAATTAAGTTTCAGGAAATTGGATTTGGTTTTAGTTTATAAAACATTTCAACATAATACAGTTGCAACAGCATAAAGTTTATTGTCCAGTTTCAGCTGTCACAATGATCAGGGTCTTTACATGGAGGAGTTCATGCTTGATTTGTTGATAAATTTGCAATACTACTGTTCACCATCCGTTAGTGGACTTAAGTACACTTCATGGCTTCAAGCTGTGAGGTAGAAAATAATTAGATATTCAAATTGCATTATGAAAGAAAAACTGCAGCCCACAGTCCTGAATTCTGAAAATGTGAAAAGAACTTCTCTCACTGATTCAGGGAGAAAAGTACCCTCTCTGCCAGCCTCCACCCTGACCATTTTGGTTTGGGTTGAGACCTACACTATAGCAGGCTTGCTTAGTCTTTGCTGTTGAATTGTATTATATGAAAATGTTCAGTGGTAACTGAAGAAGCATGAAAAAAATCATTGTTACAAAATCAAATATTTAATATTAAGTGCTCAAATGTTTGCATTTGTTAAGCAGCTTGTAAAAATTATTTTCTGAAATGGGAAACGCTACATCCTTAGTTACATGCAATCACTAAAGATAGATGCTGTCTCTTATTTAAAAAGTTACAAGCATAATTTTACAAAAGATTTCATTGATGCTTAAAGTGTATTCTCCTGGTAAATACAGTTTTCCTTTTATGGTTGAAAACTTAGGTAAGAATGTTTGAATTACAGTCTATATTCTCTTTTTCATAGGCATCCCTTGTGCCTATTTAACATTGGAATAAAAATGTTGTGGGTTTGTTGTTTTTTGGTTTTTTTTTTTTTTAAAAATCCATTTGCTTTAGTTTCTATCAAAAATTTCTGCTCTTCAGCATCAGTAGCAGAACTAAAGTCCTTAGCCAAAGTCTTGGGTTAAAACATGGCTTATGAAATCACTTGGTTTTTTTAGTGCAGATAGATTTTGATTAATGAGAGATTTTGAACTGCAGCTGTCATATGTTTGAATTTTTTTCAGTTTTCCTTAAGTTTAGTAAATTCTATTTTTTCCTCATATCATCTGGAAGATTGTCACAAAACTGAATCCTTGTAGATCAAGAGTGTTTCTGAAAGCACTAAAACTCTTTGGATGGGCGAACTGAAACTGTAGACAAGAAAAATCAGTGAGATGCATTTGATAGAAGGGAAAAATCACTGATGTCTTCTTGATAATGCATCATGGTAGAAAGAGTTTGTTTTAATGTGATTATTGAACATTCATCCATGATTACTAAACAATAATTAATTATACAACTGAGTCCTGCTTATTGTTTATATGCATAGTTTCATTAAGCATGCATATTTTACTGAATTTATGTGACAGTGAGATTTAATGAAATAATGTGCCTCTTCCATTATGAAACTCTTCGTGTTACAGAGGTCACCTTGACAGATTTTATTAATCATGTGTATTCAGTATAAATATGAAATGTTACTTTTTGTGTGGAAACTCTTTTTGTATAGATTCCTCATGGGTGAATTCCCAGTAATTTGATGGTTAATGTTATGTGTGAACATAGGTATAATTAGCCAAAGTAGAGACATTGATTTCTCCTTCATTTGATCATCTGGGGTGATACTTCAATCTCCATTTTTGCAAATAAGTGAATTAGTGAATTGCAAATTGGAATTTTGAGAATTAGTGTTTGGATCAGGCATGTACACAGCCAGACTGTTTGATTCCTTAAGGTGTTGCACAGACCTAGAGAGCTCTGCAGTTCTGTAATGTCCTGGCCTTAGAAATAGCAAAAAATTAGATAGTAAATACAGGCAAAGAGTTTGTTTGGGTCGTTTCATTTAGGTAAAGTTGGTTTATAGATTCAGATTAAAAGAGATTTTTAATTTAGAAATTAAGAAGATAACTGGAGGAGCAACGCATTGCTCCTCAGAAGAGTACAGACACAGATCCTAAACCAATGAATACAAATTTTCTGGGCATGTCAGCAAGTTTCCTGGAATAATCAATGACTATGACAACATAGAATGTCTTCAGTGCTATCTATATTGCATTATGTTTTCTGTATTTATTATATATTCATCTAAGAGGTAGAGAATTGTGTGAAATACTCCTTTCCAAATAACAGATTATAGAATTGATGTATCAGAGAGAGAGCAGTTGTGTTCCCTACTATATTGAAATGCTTAAAGCAGTATGTTATACCAGAACATTTTATGTCCAGTGCTTTCAGTACTACACGCTCTGTGATTTCTTGAATTATTCATTAATTAAGGAAGTACAATGCAAGTTATTGAAGTTCAGACTAAGACCAAAATAAGTAAATGTGCCTTTAAAGGGGAAAAGATGCTATTATTAGAACACTTCTGACTTCTTATTTTATTTTAATTATTTGCATAGCTGTAACTAAGCTATAGTGAACTTCATTCCTGCATTAAAATTAAGTAGAATAAAATTACCACTTTTTTAATAACATCAAATTAACTGTCATTAATGACAATTTAATTACCCTGTTTCATACTAGATATAATTAGCTAATGATCTATAAATCTGTATGAAACACAACTTAACAATATAACACTTTACGTAATAAAATAACTAATCTCAGCCCAAGAAGTAATTAAGAAGATGTCACATGTGCCATATTTCATTGTCCATGAGGGAAGACAATTAAAGCTCTGGTAAAATATACAAGACTAAATTGGAGTTGGCCTGCCCAAAGCCCTCTGTACCATTACATATGCTTTTATTTTGTACTTTCTGTTTAAATGACATAAATAGTTTTGTATTTCTTTGTCTTTGTGTTATTATAATTGGTGGCAGGTGAGGAAATAGTGTATGTTGAGGGTTAGTCCTTTAAACTATTGAGCAGACTGCTGGAAATGTTAGCTTTAGTTTTCTTGTTTTGTTCTTTGTATTAAGAATTTTCACCAGAGAACTTATTTTATTAAAATGAAAATTTCCTAAGAGAGAATTTCAAGATTTCCATGATGAAGCTTCTCAGATTCTCTGAGTAGAATTTCTGCTCAAAACCAGTAAGAAAAGCAAGGTCTATTTAGTTACTGCCAGAGTGATAGCTTAGGGTTTCAACTTCGATGTCAGTACGAGCTAAACTGCCCTGCAAGTCTGCCGGAGTCCTGTCATGCTTAGTCTCTGTTTTTCCAGTCATTTCAGAAAACAAAGACATGCAAAGCTTAAGAAACAAAATCACCCATGCTTCTTTACTGTTCCCCTTTGGAAAAATAAATATTGCTGGAAAAAAATAATATTGCTGGAATGTACTTTTTAACTTGCCCCCTCATGTTCTTGTCGTAGGTTAGTGGGCTTTGTGATATTTATAACTCAGAGGAGAAGTGGGAAATATAAATTTATCTATTCTGTGTATTGTATTCAATATGAGAATTGATTATTTAAGTATGCAGTTACGTTCAGAGCCATGTATACACCTGAGTCTGAAATATATTACAAAATATTTGATTATACAAAATATTTATAATAAACCCCCTATCATTTATTTCTTGAAGCCAACTTTGAATTTCAGTGAGAATATAGATTTTTTTTTCCTAACTTAAATATATATACATATAGGTATAAAAATATAAACAATAATCTCAGTCATAACAATAGATTCCTGTTCAGGGACTTCCACATCCTTGAAATGCTGGTAGTCACATCATTGCTGACTTTGAAAATTGTCAAATGTGCAGTGTTTTAACATGTTCTCTGTATGCTGTATATCCAGAAATTGTACTTCAGGTTGCCTTAAATTTTAAAATTCCAATTTCCTGTAATGTGTTTGCTAAAACCCATAATTTGTTGTCTTGAGAAAGGATATAGCGATGCTGTTACTGTTAAAAAAGTAGAAAGACAACTTTTCACTTTGAATTATACCTATCTGCATCTGTAGTGTTTTTATTGACTTCAGCTATTTCTGATTAAGGAGTTCATGCATGCATGCATCTAATTATAATGATGCAGTATAAATTTGTTGAAGAAATTATGTTCAAGACTATAAGTGATTTTAAAATTAAGAACTAGGCACTTCAAGTTAGAACTAGACCCTATTAGAGCCAAAAAGATTGGACGCTTTTGTGATTTGCTGTGTGGTTTGGTGTTGCTTTCAGATTTGACAACTGGTTCTTTTGGGCAGGGTACCAAACTAAATATGTTGTCTAATTTATGAAAACTAAAGAAGCATACCTTGTATGCAAAGTTGAGAATGCAATGTTATTCTAATAAAAAAATTACTATTACTACAAATTGCTCCAAGTAGTGCTAATTTGAATAGACTAGGCTCTTAGGTCATGAGGATTCTCTTTACTTCAGGATCAAAGGAGATGTTGCTATCTGCAAGTCATGATTTTTCTGATGTTTGGATCTTGTTTGGCTGTGCTCCAAAATCCTTAGATCCTTTTGGGCTGTGTGGGCAAGCAGAGCCTCAGCACAGTGTGAGCTCTGCAAGTTGCATAGGCAAGGTTTTATATCAGTCCAGACTTGACCTGGCTGAAGTTTCTTCCTCCTTTATTTGCTCCTTTGTTTTGTTCATAAGTGGTCACCATCGCCTCATTGCTTTTCGATACATAATCTAATTTCTTGTGTTCTGCTGGTGGTGGTTATCACCAAACCAGAAAACAGATTTGAATTGTTGCACGCAGGAAACGTGCTTGCCGTGTGCAGTTCTGCTTTAGGTCAGTGTCCCAATGCCACAGGCTTTAGGAGAAGGCAGGTGGAGGTCAAATTGCAATGAAACGAACAAATTCCAGATTGTCTTAGCTAATAATATTGTTAATTCTCAATAGCGTTACAATGAAAACTGAAACACTTTCTCATATTCGCCCTTTCTCTGTTGTTATGCTTACCCTTCTCCTGATCCTCTGGGTCCCAAATTCAACGGCAACAGCCTTCTCTATGGACAAGCAGTATTGCAAAAGGGCAGAGTTTCAGCAAGTGGTCTGTGTTCCCAGTCCTTCACCAGTAGAAGCGTGATGTGGCTGCGGGGTGTTGCAGATTTGCCTGGGGTCGTGTTTATACTTTTGATAACACAGCCTGGTTGCTTGATCTTTCTTTAACAGTTATCCCCAAAACCATCTTTACCGAGGCTCTCAAGGTCTTTCATTAAACAGTAATTGACTATTTATGATTTGTGTTGATAGCCCTTGGGCCTCTGATACATCTTGTGCTTGCCGGGTTCAAAGCCTCTGTCTGTATCTTGTGCTCATACTTTTGGGGACTACAAAAATAGCGATCCATCAGAAGACACGTAGAAACATATAGGTACAGCAAGTTCAGCAAGGGGAAGTACAAAGCCCTGCACCTGGGGAGGAACGACCCCAGGCACACGATGTGCTGGGGGACACCCAGCTGGAAAGCAGCTTGGCAGAAAAGGACCTGTAGTTCTGGTAGACGCCAAGTTGAACATGAACCAGCAATGTGCCTTTGTAGAAAAAAAGGTATGCTGAGCTGCAGCAGTCAAAGTAATGGCAGCAGGTCGAGGGAGGTGACCCTTCTTCTCTACTCAGCACTGGTGAGGCCACACCTGGAGTTCTGTGTCCAGTTCTGGGCTCCCCAGTACAAGAGAGACACGGACAGACTGGGGAGAGTCCAGCGAAGATGCACAGAGATGATTAAGAGACTGGAGCATCTCTCCTCCGAGCACAGGCTGAGAGCGGGGACTGTTTAGCCTGGAGATGAGAAAGCTCAGGGGGATCTTATCAATGTCCATCAGTACCCGCAGGGAGGGTGCAAGGATGGAGCCAGGCTCTTTCCACTGGTGCCCGGTGACAGGAAAAGAGACAGTGGACACAAAGTGAAACATGGGAGGTGCTGTCTGAACATCAGGGTAACCAAGCTGTGGCACAGATTACCCAGGGGTGTTGTGGAGTCTTCCTCCTTGGAGGTATTTAAAAGCTGCCTGGACACGGTCCTGGGCAATCGGCTCTGGGTGGCCCTGCTTGGGCAGGGGGTTGGATCAGATGACCTCCACAGGTCCCTTCCAACCTCAGCCGTTCCGTGATTCTGTGAATGCTTTGGTACCATCTTGTTGTTAGTATCTAGTAGGGACAGCAGCACCACTGGTGCACTATCAGAATTACAACATGGGATAAGCGTGTTCTGTCAGTTATTAGCTGCTGTGAAGTAACATGTTGAAACAGAGAATCTTGTTTGCTTTTAATAAGAGGCACCTGTACTTGAAGCAATCCCATCCAAATATAGAAGAGTCATTTGGTAAGCATATTGAAATTCAGAGCAGAGTTTGCACTGATATTTCATTTTTCTCCTCACCTCTACCTTCTTTGATACGTTGATTTATCTGTCTTTGGAGGCAGAGATTGAAATTGAATCTTTCCTTTGCACATGCTTTACTATGTTTTAAAGTTATATGCAGCATTACATACTTAATAAAGATTTAAAGAAGTCAAATTCATTCATTGATCCAGACACCTCAGACAGTTTTTAAAATGTGTATTGTTATATCACTCATGTCAGACCTTGCTTAGTAATCAAAAATGTCAAATCAGTCTTAAAGGAGTGCAATGATTTGCTGTTAACATAAATGTTAGCTAAAAATTACTGTCACATTTTAAATAATTCAGAATTATTTTTCAATTAAAAAAATCCTTAGGATTGTCTCTAAATACTGTTTGATACTTCATGAAGTTATATTTAGGCAGAAGAGAATAACGAAATTACTTTTTTTAATCTCAGAATAAATAATGGTGTTTCTTCCTTGTTCCATTGAAAGTAAAGTATCTTTGAATTCATATAATACTTTTTCACATCATAAGTATTTTCTGTGTAACTCCCACATCACAGAATGCGTAGCTGTGTAAAACTGAAATAGTGCTACTAAAATTTCACTACTTCATAATAATTGAATTGGATGTCAAAGTCTTCTTTGGGTTTCCATTCATTTCACGCTGCTTTCCTACACTAACAAATTAAGGGTTTATGCTTTTATAGACATTGTGCTTAGATACTTGATCACAAAAAAAGATATTCTTTGATTTCTGCAAGACCCTCATCACCATCCTCAGGGATTGTTTATGACAGAGCAAAGGTACCGAAGTGATTCATTACAGAGCATTGGTAAAGTTTGCCTGGCTGCAAAAAGATTAGCACATGAAAGAGTAGTCCATTAAGGGATATTAAAACCAAATGATACAACCACGGGCTTGGGAAGTCCTTGAGCCAGCAATGGCTGGAAGCTGACAGGGTTAACTGGAGATGTGCTGGGATATGGGTGTTCTCGTAGCATTTGCTGGGCACGGGCCACTGGCCAGCGATGGCGATGGGCTGTTCCGCCAGCTGGGTCCTTGCCGTCACAGTCTTACCCATGGGGAGAGAAGCCCAGCTCTCAGCCACCTACTGCTCCTGCCCTGTTTGTTGGGGATCTGTTGATTTATAACAGCTGAGAATCTTCATTCTGTATTTCTGTATTAACTATGAACTTGGGGATGAAGCATCTGTACTCAAAACATGGGTCTAATCAGCAATCACTCAGCAGACAGGGTGATGATAACCATTTGCTCTCATCGTGGATTTTTTCCAGATTTGCAACAAAAGGTCAGACTTTTTTTCCCCTCAAGGCATTTGAAAGGTGTAACTGTATGCATTGATTAGGGTAAAACTAGCTTATGTACTATAGAATATTTGAGAAAAACTGTGAAAGGAAGCATTTCTGTAATCCAGAATATATTTTTCACCTTCCAAAAATGAAAAGGGGGGGGAAAGACAGACACCATCATCTATTACAGTTTTAATTATATTCCGATAAATATTTTTTATTAAACTAGGGACACTGATTTTATATAGCTCTTTATGAACATTTTCAGAAACTAAAAGGAGAAATAATTAATTTCTGGTAAAGTTTAGTAGGAGAAAAAGGAAGACATACATTCATAACTGTGTGTGGAGAGCAGGAATAAGATGATGGCTGGGCACAAAACTTTGACCTCTTCATTTCACACTTTATTTGAGTGGATGTACATTTTCCCTGTCATATCCCTTTCTGGGACCTGAACTTCTAATTCATCGTGGGAGAGGAAAGATGGGACATGAGGCATGGGGCTGGATTTTTCCAAGCCAGAGAAAGACCTGGAGATTTTGGTGTGAGGTGTTGGGTTTCCAGCAGGAAGAAGCAGATGAGATGAAAGGTGTGAGAATACACTTCACTATGTGTGGTAGGACATTAAGCACTGCTGCCTGAGAAGTTAGAGAGTACAGGGATATTTGGGAATATCGTATTACTGTTGAGATTTTCTGGATAGCAATGTGTGTACATTTGTTGGGTATTCAGTGAAAGTTAGGCTAAAAGTTTCCAGGACGTCCAGACTTATCACCCATATTCTCTGCAGTTCAAGTTTCCACATTCTTCAGAAATGTCTGTGATTTGTTGGCTTTTAGGTGCCCAATTAAAGCCACTGTGCAAGTGCTCCAAAGCAGCTACAAGGCTAGACATGGGATTTCACTTCTTTACCAAATGACTTTGAATCCTAAAAGTTAAACGATGGCCAAATGTTTAAAAATAGATACTTTAGACTAATTCTAACAGGTATTTTGGTTGCAGATATTATGAAGTCCCAGCTGCTTATCAGATGAGGCATATCTCTTTACATGGTGGTAAGGAGACTCTCATTTCCATCTCTAGCAACTGGTAGCTGGTGGTAAACACCCTTCCTTTGAAATTGGAATGATTCAAGTTAGACTAGCTTGATTCTTCAATTCTGCCTAAGCCAAGACTGTCTGAACAAAATACGTCTCTTCCTTCTGCTCATTTCTTTGTTCTGGAACTTTCAACAAAGATTAGTCAGAACTATAAATCACAGGCAGGTAGTCATAAGAAAATAATTGTACTGTCTAGCCAAAACAGTCTCTCAAATAGGCAGTGTACTGGAGTCGGGTAGAGAAGGAGACTTGTCTTTTTAGTATTCACAGTATGTGAATATTTAGACTGGGTTTTCTTCATCATGCTTCTGAGAATTACAGCCCTACAAATTCATGTGTATCCAGGTGTTTCCACCATCCTGGGGGATAAATTTAATACCTACCAGAATTTATCAGAAATTAGTTTAAAACTGTATAAGTTACAGGTTAACACAGCAGTCCTAATTAAAAAAAAAAAACATCAACCCTCACACTGCTTTTGGTGAAGACCTTACAGTTTAGGTATTTTGTTGTCAATTAGATTAAGTCCTGCAATGCATTTGTTTTTTGTAACATTTTTCTGGCAGGTAGTAAATCATTACACACTTCAAACTGTAATCTCAGACCTCTTCTACCTTTTTCCGTTGCCATACCAGTTCTTAACCATATTTGTTCATTGCAAATTATAAATTTTGCGTCCTGCAGTGTTCATTAGAAGATTAGAATCTGTTTGGGATAAAGACTAAAATTTTAGCATTTTAATACCAGCTACTCGATAAGGAGCAGTTTCTGATGTGGGAAATTAAGTACTGCTATAGCACACATTTTAAGTAATCAGACCCATTCAAAACTGGATCTGGGGGATGTTTCTGACTTTCAGATGTCTGAATTTCATTGAAGGTTTCAGCTTAATTACTGTTTGTCGTTTTTGAAGCCTTACCTTATATTTAACAGTATTTAAAAAAATAGGAAACTTAAATAATTTGAAGACTCTAAAAACTCTGCTAATCCCTGAGAATCATATGTACAATGTATTTTTCAGAATGTTTATTAACTGAGAGGCAGCTTTATAATAAAAGATTGACCAGAACAAAGAAAGCACACTAATTTTCAACACCTTCCCTATGTTATTTAGGAGAGCTTACTGTGAAGGAACTGTGTTGTAAAACTTCCACTGCTGTGTGCCAGGAGCATGGATTCCTTTGCTTAATGTGGATTGAATTCTGCTTACACAAAACAAGCATCAGTATCTTTCTTAAAAAGCAATACTTTTTCTGAGGCCACTATGAAATGTTATCTCCTGTTTTGCTCAGTATCCAAGTGAATTTCATAAAATTTTCACATTTTTTTCTGTAACACTTTAAGAATCAATAACATGGTGCCTTTAAGTAAAATTCTATCTTATATTTTGCTCTCTCTGTGTTAAATTGATAAAAGGGTTGAGAATGCAGTGTTCCAGGCACTCTTGCTATCCTTAATTATTTTCTTCAGAGTTCCATCGTAACTGATATTACAGGCAATAACAGTCAAAGCAAAGAGATTTTATTTTTCCCTTTGTGTTGGAAGTGTCCAAAGCCTAGCTCTGAAATTTGCTCTTCTGCTTTCCTGTCAAACACTCTTTTGTGAGATTGCTTATTCCTCCCATATCTCTCCAGAATTCAACAGTGCATCTGTAGTTCCAAATAAATACTTGTCTCTAGCCTTAAAGGAGGCTTGCTTGTCTGCTGTTCTAGTAATAGTGCTAAGTTTTTCATAGTCACTTGATTGGCGTAAGAGAAACAGTGTTAATGTCGTTTGACTGAAAACAATGTTTGACGTCAGGTAAGTGGACCTTTCCAGTTCTGCATGGTACTGTGCTGAAATTTCCTGATTTACCAAGTGATAGCTGGACATCCCTTCTCCTATCTCATGCGTTTTATAAACACATTTCAAAGAGAAACCATCCTTTTAATGAAACAAAGAATTAGATGTGATTTTCTCTCAGTAAGGTGTTCTTATTGTGTATGTTCACAATTTGCAAATTCTCAATGCGTTTTCCCTAATTGACACCTCTATACATGTTTAACCCAGTTACCTTTCACT
Organism: Buteo buteo; assembly: GCF_964188355.1. Lineage (NCBI taxonomy): Eukaryota > Metazoa > Chordata > Aves > Accipitriformes > Accipitridae > Buteo > Buteo buteo. Next base: position 4,638,432 of record NC_134178.1, read on the forward strand.
ATGTCTTTTTTTCTCGGTATTAATATCACTATACACTAGTGATATATACACTTACATTATATGGCACCATAACCTATTCCATAATGGGATGTGTGTGCCTAGTTTACCATAATTTCCTCACCTTTGCTGAACCCCTGTGCATTCTCTCTGTGGAGAGGTCTTTAACGCAGAAACACTTTTGTCATACTCTACTTGTGATACACAGAATTTGCTGAAGCTTGCAAACCCTTGCAAAGCAGTTTAATCCCATGCAGCCCTAGCGTGCTTTTCCAAATGCAGGAATATTTGTTCATGTTGCCACATCACAGGCATATCTATGAGCTATGCTTTTTGTGGAATCCAGCTGAAAACTTTACAATATTTTAATTACAGAGTGCTCTTGTTGAGTTTTGAATCCTAACAAATTTACAAAGATGTAGGGTGTTTTGTGCTCTGACGTGACATTTGTTCTAGAAATGGTGACTTATTTTTCTCAGAAAATTCATATATAAAACTTTTATGTGATTATTTACAGTTCATCCATTAATTTTTTGAGATTTTTTTCCCAGATTCAGCTATGATGCTGACTTCTTCAAAAAGTGTTGAAAAATGAAAAATTATCTCTAACTTGTATCTGTTACAGACTATTCTGTGTGCTGCTGCTTTTTGTAAATTATCTGTTTCAGAATCTCTTGTTTAATTTTTATGTACAGTGAAGTAGTTGCTAAATTTTGCAGTATGATTTCAGTATCAAGTTATTCAGATAGTTATTGGCAGAAATACATATATTTTATGAATATCTTCTGCCCTTTCTGGATTGGTCTTTCTAGGATCTCTTTAAAGTGAACTTTTTTTACAGGAGTGGGCAGATGGGAAAAATACTTCTTTCCATAAATTTTGCTGCTCCATGTGCACAGGTTATCCATGGCACATGAATATATTACTATTTTTAAGGCACTTTTTTTTTTTTTCAAACTTTATATCCTTGATGTAATTTACATTTCAATTGGTTTAGGATAAACTAGAAATAAAAGCAGAAGAAAGCCCCTGAAGGAAAGCAAATTAACAAGCTAGGCATGAGGTCAAACAGAAAGTAAACGTACAGCCCATAGGCACTTCAGAACCATCCTAGAGAAACAAATATAAGCACGCATGGGTACTCCCATATATTACATAGCGACAAAAATAATAAAAAGAAATCAACCTTGAGCCATCAAGGTTAAAATTAAATGAAAGAGAGGGAACTAAGGAGGAAAACATATTAGAGTATGTTGTGTTTTTCTTAAATTGTTAGTGTATTTGTTCATCACTAGGCAAAAAGAAATATATTAAAAAAAAGCTTTTAGTAGACAAATGTACCTTTCAAACTTTTGTTTCCATTTTAAAGCCTCTAAGAAAGCCTTATCTTTTCCTCTTCCTTTATAAGTTTGTTCAGCGCCCATTATATTTGCAGTAGGTGTTAAAATAACATTAAAAAGCACTCAGTTTTCTTACCTCTAGTCGGTACATAACGGGTTTAAATAACAAATTATGTTTAATCTAGATATGTGAGGTTTTTTCAACATTGTAAAGTTTGTCATGAAGTATGAACTTCTGGAAACTTCATTTTAAGAAGGAAACCTGAGTATGGCTCATTTAAAAAAAAAAAACCACAAACACAAAAACCCAACAAAACCAACCAACCAAAACAAAACAAAACAAAAAACCCCACTGCCCAAACAACAACAACAAAGCTTTGAATAAGGAATCAAGGAGTAGCGTTACATGTAAGAGCACTTTGGTATTACATACATATTAAACTAAGAACTCACCTAAACTTAGAAACTGATAACATCCGAGTTACTTCATAATCTGTGATTCAGTTTGCATCCCCAATCCCCAATATTTGAACCATCGTACATTTTGAAACAAGATACAGTTTGGAAAATATTCTTATTTAAGGACACTAATTTTCTGTGGAACTGTGAAGCATGCATATTCTTCTGTCCTCTAGGGATTTGCCTGTACTTTATCTGCTAGTTTTGTATGGATCTCCACTGCCCTGGTGAAATAAAGAAGAAACAGCAATGTTTAAGACTTTTTCTGTCAAGTACACTGGTAGAACTTGGTTTTGGCAACCGCTGCTCATATACTGCTGAGCCATATTTTATGAGTGATTTTTTTTATAGTGTGCAGATGTCTTGTTGTTAGTAAGTAATAATCAAATGCATAAATATAAAAAAACCTCCCTGTGAACATCAGTAGTAGAACATATAGTAACTGCAGCTATTTGTAATCCAAGACTAAAAACAAAATATGAATTTAAAATCATGTTGCTGTTTTTTCATTCAGTCAAAACCACATTTTTTTCCATGGATAAGATTTAGAAAGGAAAGCCAAATTCAGAAAGGCTAGCAATGGGATCTCCCCCTTCCACTGATCCTACCCTATTTCTGTTGTTTTCTGTTGAATTTTTGACTGTGATTGCAATGTAGCTGGCTGCAGATACTTGCTTTCTGGAGAAGCCAGAGACATGTTTCTGGAACACTTATGAATGATAGTGACTCATGTGTTTCCACATTCATCTAGCTTGAAAAATAAAAGTACCAGTAAACATAACTTTGTAGGGAATCTCCTTTAGTTGATGAAATCACATACCATAGTGTTTACGTTTGTATCATCTCTGGCTTAGTTAAAAAGAAGAAGGAAAAACCCCAACATATTTTTGAAAGGTCTACAAAGACCTAACTGTACTAAAATTACGGTTAGAGCTGCTTATGTATTAGAGCAGCATGTGCACTGTAAAATAAGAGAGCTATAGAAACTAGTTAGAGAAATGGACCTCTCATGATGAAAACAACAGAAAATTCTAAAGAAAAATCAAAACTACATTCTCATGGTTGCTTGTAATCCAGTTTATGTATGGGGAATTCCAAGGCAGACAGGTTTTACTTGCCCAAGGCCAAAGCGCACATCAGTGGCACAACTGAGAGTAGCTATTAAAAGTTCCCCCAAAACTTATTCTTTTAGACTGTCTCCTCTGGGACATACAGTAATGTATTTTTACAACAATATACAGCTTAAAAGAACTTTTAACATATGTCTGGGAATTGAACCAGAATAAGCCTGGTTTTTAAAAAAACAGCATGTAAATAAAAAATGATATATCTTTGCTTCTCAGAAGGCGTGTTTCCATAATGAGATTATAATCAAATGTACTTTTAGTACATGAAAAACTTTTTTCCTTAGCTATGCATCATTTTGGGTAAGGACACTGTTTGGTGTAATGAAAGTGCTCAAATACTATGGTGATAAGCATTTCAGAAGATACTGCATAGAAAATAAATTCACTGTAGGAACTAACTTCAAAAAGTTCAAATAGTTGAAATACTGAAATTATGGTACAGAGAGTAGACAAATTCCTGTAATTATGGAATTATTTTTAAAAGTAAGACCAAGGGCAAGATTTGCAAGGAATACAAACCTTAGAGGAAATCCCTAGCAATGTTTTGTTACCTAGTGTTTAATTGCGAGATGAGTTCCTCTTTCTTCCTGCTGCTGATGGCTGGCTACTGAGCAAATTATAAAGAAGGAGCAATATATGAAAGAAAGCGTTTTACACAGCTAAATGAGCTGCAGTGTAAGCATTCCAGAATTAGTATATCTGTACTTGATGCATCATGTACATCGTGCTACCTAAAAAACCCTCACAGATTAAAATATTGGTATTTAATAAATGCATCAAAATGTCAGCAAAGAATATACAAACCCATATTTTATGTTAAAATTTATGTTAAACAAAAGGTCAGTTGGCATAATTTTTATGCCATATTTATGGCTAATATGCTGTGCTTACAAAATAAATAGAACGTTCCTATCTTTGAGTCCAATATTGCTTGCAAATCCTTTAAAAAATATTTTATTCCAAAAGACCACACAGATCTCTATATACAACTTTTAGACATTTCAGCTACTCACATTGAAGCCAGCATTAGAGTTTTTTTATGGTTCCTACCCCAAAAGGGAATGATCCATAATACCAGTATAACTAACAAACTACCAAGCACAATCTTTCCCTTCTTTCATTCAGATGTATACTTCAAAGACTTTGTCCTGACACCGTTTAGACATTAATAATTGAAAGGCAGGTACTGAAAATTGTGGAGAGCTATGGGCTAGTCTTTAAATTATTATGCATTTTTCTCTATTAACTAAAAGGGCAGAATCACTGATAAGTTGTTCCTTTATTTTAATTTTTTTTTCCACAGTTCCTAATCTTTGTTTCTCACATCCTGTTCTTTCTGTAGAGTTGGTGAAAACTCAGGCAACCCTCTATAGTTGTTATCCTAACAAAACACATGCAAATTATAAATGATATATTAATCATTAAACTGTAAACTGTTTGAGAGAGGACCTATCCATTTATTTTGTATTTATTTAAACCATACTAAATGATTATGATATGTTATTTGAGGTTGGAAGCAGGATGGTGACGTGAAGAATTAAGCAAGGAATTCCAAACTTCCATTTTACCAAACAATTTGTTTTATATAAAAGCATTTCTTTATATTCTAGGATTATTTCTTGGGTCCAAGATGGAATTTTGTAACTAAAACGTAGAAAAGGATGTGGAGCGAGGCTAAGGAATTGATTGAGAGTCACAATACTCCATAACACTGCAGTGTGGTGATTAGCAAATTTCAAAACCTCATAGTATCCATAAAATTGAGTGGTATTCTACTTAGCAGTCAGTCACTAGTAGTAAGTAACATATCAGGGATTTTTTGAGATGTTACTGACTTTGGGGACAATCCTTTGAATAGAAAATATGGTGAGAACATCCACACTGACTTAGTTCTCTCCATGCCATCTCTTGAAATAGCCAGCTGAATGTTGTTTGTGTTGTCAGAGGAGTTCTTAAGCCAAAACAGAACTCTCTCTCCCATTGCTTGTCTATCAAATACTGCATTTTATCAAAGTAGTTGATACAGGGAGAAGTTCTTATGTTTTGTGTTACTTTCAGAATAAATTGTGAGTATAAAATAATAGAAAATTAAATTAGTTTAATCTCAAGCAAATAGATTTTCTGTTTTCCTCAGTATAGTTGGCACACATGGTAATTGCAGCTTGAACAAGTAATAATAAACAATGTATTCCAAAAACTGGGAAGGAAATCTCTTTCCTGAATAACAAGATTTCTGAGGTATAAAATTTTCCCCTCAGATGAATTGTATGCATGCTTGATTGCTTTAAAAAAAAAAAAAAACAAAACTCTTTTCTTTCTGTAAATGTATTTCTATTCATACTGGTTTAAATTGTATGTCATGATAGTTCTTCAGATCCAGTCTTCCAAGTTTGCTGTATATTATTCATTACCTATGAGGGTAATTATGGGATTAACTATTTTAGCACTTCCTCTCTTGTGAGGAGAATAAACATAAACACACCTTACTGCTTGGTCTTACTAGGACCAAGATTCAGAGAAATCAGGTGAATCATCTTCATGGGTGAAGTCAATAAGCCTAATGAAAATTACTTTAAACCCTCAAGATGTGAAGTGAACATACGTAAATTTAAGGGTATTTAAACATCTGTGGACTATCTCGTTCAGAATTAAAGTGACTTTAGAAGGCCCTAGTTTATTATTCAACAGAGTGAACAGCAGCTGGGCAGTTACTTTACATAATGAGCATCTCCTGTTTATCAGCAGAGGTAGTGGCACTGGTGTGGCTGCCCAGGGAGCCGAAGGAAAAGCTCTGGGTCTGCTTCGTGCTTCCTTCTCCCGCGTCCTGTCTGCACAGCTCAGCTGCGAGCTCCCCCAATTCACTAAGGCCGATATTTGTGAGGCTGTAACCCAGTCTTTTCTGCTTCCTGACAGATAACTATCAACCAGCTGTAAATTAACCTGAGGATAATTTTTTACATTCACACAAGTCTCCTTTAATACTGATTTTTTTTTTTGTGCCTTATTCATGAGTAGCCCTTTAAGATGTTCTGAAAGACTGTCCGGGTGAGTTGTCTTAAAAGAATAATATTGCACAAATATTGTAAGAGGTATGACTCAAGTCAGAACTTTTTTTCTTATAACAAGAGGTATTGTGGTTCTTTGCTGTTTGCCATATTATTTAAAGGTCTGAACAGCTCAATAACTTTTCCATAGGAAAATAAGAAGATTCAATATAAAGTTGAAGAGAAAATAAAAGCAGATAAATCTGCACTGTCAGGGGTTTTTAGAATCATATCTTTTTTAGAACTGAGCTGCCTCTGAGGTATCACTTTGGGAAAGTTTAGCTCCAGAAAAGACAGGCATGCAAAAATTGGGTTTGGAGGTTTTTTTGATTCCCCGTAGCCCTCATAATATAAATACTGACATCATGATAAATGAACATGCAGTCCATAATAGCACATTTTTGTGTATCAGTTTTGTTGAAACATTAGTATTATAAATATCTAATGATGAAATAAGAGAGGGATTCAGGGGCGTATTTAAGTATTCAGTCTTTAAAGACTCTTTAGAAAACACATTCTAAAATTTTTAAACTACAAAATTGAGGTCAGTTTTGCTCTAGTCCCCAAAAGATGCCACAGTTTAATTAATTACATCAAAGTGCTTTCAGATGATTTTCTGAAAAGGGTCATGAACTGTCATTACATTTTGGTAATGCATATTTTATTTTTCTTTTTGTTTCTTTTTCTTTCTTCTGAGTTGATTCAGGTAGCAAGCAAGTATTTCTGACTCAGCTGTAGTTTCCCATTCCCTAGAGATGCTGTTGTTCCCAGTGGGAGCTGTCGTGGTTTGAAGGTTATCGTGCCTATAGAGGATTAATCTATTAACTGTAGAACATGAGAGGTGTCTTGTCTGTGGTTCTGGCCACTGCAGGACAACTACCGTTGTCAGTTAAGTGACTACATCCATACTGTGTGTAAATATTTTTGTATGATGCTTCTTACCCACTTTCATTTATAATGTTCTTATTTTGTAATTTATCCCAGTCCACGCTTTTTCTTCTGTGGGCAATTGTTCTTTATTTTACTGTTTCAGAAATGGGGTCATTTATTTCCTTCATTTGTATTGTTACCTTGAAGATATGATCCATCCCCTGAAGTTTTCAGGTTTTGTAGACTACGCTCTGTTCCTTTATCTCTCAGTTTTCCTCACGCATTTTATCCTCTTTATCCGTTTTGGTTGCTACTCTTTGTATTTTATCTAAGTCTTTTGTAGCTGTTCTAAACTGTGCAACCAGGCATCACAAAGTAAGACTTAAACTTCATAAAATTCATGAAAAAAAGCTCCAAACCCCAAATCTCTACACTGAGCCTTAAGGATACTCAGTCACCCTGGGAATACCAGTCCTCAATACAAACTGATGTGTAACCGTGGCATTTTCAACCTCTGCCTTTTAAGCAAACTTGATCAAAATGCAACGAAAGACTTCTGAAGCAAAGTGCAATGCTTTTTCAAGTGCCTGTGTTACTCTGAGACAACATTTTAACCCAAAATTTATGTGAGAAGAGTAGAGCAGCAGTGACATCTATACTATGAGATGATACCTGGAGGTACCTTCCCGAGGAGAAGTTATGTTCATCACCACTGGATCTGCATGTAAACTATTGTGATAAGATAAGGGGAACACACTTCCGACATTTTTTTAATGTTTCTTTCGTAATTTAAATGTAGAGGTGTTAAATCACACGCCAGTAAAAAAGCTAAAAAATTGCCAATAATTTCAGAGGATGCAAATACCAGCTAAACTTTTCTCTTACATCAGTATTTTTGGTTAGTGTTTCAGTGAGAGATGTTTGCAACAAAATAATGATGTAGTTTAAAATCCTCAGTGGGTTTATTCAAGCTTGGATATTTATTCTCATGTTGAATTTTTAAACTTCTACCAATGTTTATCTTATTGACAACTTTTCTTTCTCAGTATTTATAGTTGAAAATATATAAAAAGATGTACAATTTGCTTGCAAATAATTTGATCATAGGTATTTGATAAACTAATGTGAAATACTTTTCAGGTTTGACAGTTTTGCAGCTTTGTTCTCAGGTTCTAAATTGTACCAACTATCCTGAAATAACTCTCAAATACTGAAAGAAAACTTTTTTTCTTTATTCTGCTTAACAAAACAACAAATGCCTGAGCCAGGCAAATAGCAGAGCAAAAATTAGCATAATGCAGAAGAATAAATTCACCAAGTCAACAAGAGTTCATCCAATAAGCTGAATCACACACACACAGTGGAATCCCTGCTTTTTGCTCACTGTATGTAGTGGAATATAACTAGTAGCTTATGAAGACAGTCATTAAGAAAAAAAAAGATATCTGGATTCATACTGAAGATTTGATATTTGGCTCACAGAAAACACATACTGAAGGTATATTTTCTTAAAAAATTATTTGGTTGCCAGAATATCTGTTTTGTCTTTTTTTTTTTTTACATGTTTGTATGTTTTGAATTTTGAGCTTTCATTTTAAAGTTTCATAACTCCCTTTTCTTTTTGACCAGTCTCAACAGATTTAGATCATGCATATCAAAACCAGTAGTGGAAATAACATTAAACACTTGTGAACTGAGAAAATAGACTGACAATGCCAAATTACATGGAGGTCCCCAAGTGCCTTTCTTATTCTGAAAGATGGGGAAGATAAGCAAAAATTTAGAAAGTCTGAAATTAGGTTTTTGATCATTTACATTCCAGCCAGGGAGTTACAAGTCATGGAATCACAATGATATAAATATATAGCCACCCTTTTATTCCTCCTGAGCCCAAAACAAAGAGAGAATGAGGAGTACAGCCTTTCATTCCACCTCATAATCTGAGATGTAGTCAAATGAGAATACAGTGGTATATAATTGGAATTGTCAGTGGAATTTTCAGAATGTTAATTACTGCTTTCTGAATTGTTAACCATTAGTGAGTCATAAGACATGACGACTTTAAATTATTCAACCTGCAAATACTAAATTAAAAAATATAGACTATTATCTTAAAATAATAGTGGGGCTAGAGAGAAACCTGATTCTTTTTCTAAGACAACTTAGAGTTTACTGACAATAATAGAAATATCTGGAAATTTCTAAGTTTTTCATGAGCACATAGACAAAGCAAAATGCCTGTAGGAGGGTGATTAAGGGATCTTAGGTTAGGTTTTGTGACTGAGGAACACGTACCAAAACTATTGATAGAAATCAGTGCAATGATTAAGAGAAAATATGCTTCAGAAAATAGCATACACTCAGTATGTGAAAAAATGGAATGATATCAGAAGAAGAAAAAATACTAAAGTTGTGAGGACCAATAACAGCCTGCTAGACTTGAGGAGAGTGCGCTTTATGTTTCCCTATTTTTATTTAAGCAAAGGAAGTGAAATCCATGGCATTTCTTTTACCCTGCTAAGGAATCCAAACATAACTATAAAGAAGAAAAAAACCCTTAATTTCAGGCCCATGTACCCCCTAATCCTGAAACTGAGTGATTTAAGTGAAAACAAAGAAACAAAACATTGTGTTTTTATGTAAAGCTGATGTGAAGCAAACCTCTTGAGACTCTTTAGATGAGCAGTTATTGATCCAGTATGCAGCCACTACTGTTGAAAAGGATGTGGAGGTTTTATAGGTGTACAAGTGTTATGTACAGAGTACGTACCTAAGGAAAATTAAATTGGTTCTGCAATAACACAGAGGAAGTTCTCTCCTCGCCTTCTTACTTACTTTCCAGATTTTGTGGCACAGGGATTTGTGCTCAACTGCTAATCCACCTCAAGGCAGTTTTGACTCATTTTGGTCCAAACTGGTGAGCAGATTTCAAGACAAAAAGCAGGGAAAAAGATACAGCTTTACCCACTTAAAAGTAATAGTTCTGGCAGCGGTTTGTTGGAAAGGTCTAGCACGTGTTACAGGGGAGAGACTTGACCCTTGCCGGGGATTTTGTAGAGGTTGGCGCTCCTGGTCTTCCCCAGGACTCGGCAGCCCGGCTGACGAAGACGTGAGCCTTGCATGGGGCCCAACCGGCGCTGGTGCGGTGGGAGCCCCGGATTGCCCGGAGTGTGGCCCGCTGGGGCGGAGGGAGGCTTTCCTTGGGTCGTGCTGAGTCTAGATTCAGGCACCTGAACCAAAAGCAAGTAAGAGAAGGAGACAAACTCTTCTGTGCTGGGAGTAAGAACCTCCTATGCTAAGTAATGGGCGGCATTGTGCAGACAATACGTTCATATCCGTGCTCTCAGTGTACGTAATACCAACAACAGTCTGGTGTATTAGACGTTGACGCTATTAATAATGAAATATTATTGATTGCAGTTCTCTTGCTGTACCTGCCCAGGCCTGATCTCAGCAATTCGGTGGTTTTGCTGCATGGCCTCCCTGTTTTCCAAAGCAACCCACCCCATCTTTCTAGGGTTACTGTGGAGCTCCATGAACTCCGTCATTTTTACAGCAGGGAACGGCTGTAGGAGGGTCCTGTCTCCTTCCCTCTCTCCTGCAGCCAGTGATAGTTCTCTCTGAAGTGTGACTGGAATGGAGAATGCTTAAATTGTCTGGAAAACTCAGGGAGCAATCTTGGCCCTTTTCATGGGAGGCGAGTTGGAGCAGGCAGACGTGGGAGATGTCCTTGAAATCCCACTGGAAGGCTGGGAGAGAAACTTGAGGAAGAGGAGGAAGAGAAGGGAAGAAGGCATTCAGGAGGGTGGGTCTGATGGGGAGACCCAGATGGAGAAAGGGACCGAAGGGACCGAGACCGATGTTAGTGGGTGGGCATGGGTAGTGCCTGGGAGGGGAGATGTGAGCAGGAGCACAACTGTTGGAGGCAGTTTTGGGGAAGCAGATGTGGGAATGGAGCATCTGGGCAAGTGAACACGGATCAAGGTATTTGGGACAAAAACGAGGGAGTGACTGTATAAGAAAAGGGAAGAAACTAGGAAACAGTATGGTATCTAGAAAAGTGGTGTTTGGATGAAGCATTTAAGGAAAAATGCATGAGTCTGAGGGAAGGAGCAGAGGCTTGAGTGAAAGGTCAGAGAGAATGGGGTAGAAGAGTCTATATTTGTTTGAAGACACTTCTAAGCCCATGTTTTACCATTCCTCTGATATTAGAAGACAGACATGTTTTTCAAGCACAGTGTCTCACTATATAGTTTGTAGACAGTAAATTGCTACTGTTGTTAGTTACTCTGTTTCAGAAATCTGTGAACAATTCATATTTTTAGCCATGATTAATTTGATTCATTTTGTTCCACTTACTGTTATTAAAATCATAGAAATTAAGTGTATAAAATGTAGTAAACCAGTAGATTTAATGTTGTTTTAATTAATATTGTAGAAATATTGGAAGTCATTAGGAAGTTCGCAGCTTCAGTTCTGCTGCATTTGCATATTTATTATGAATCTTCTGTAAAAATATTAGAAGAAATTAGAAGACGCTTTTAGTTTTCTTTCTGTGCTTCTATTTTTCTTCTGTAGAATGGCACAGTAGTGCACTCTTGTCTCATAGTGGTGCAGAAATTATTTATTGATGGCTATGAAGAGTCAAAAAAGCTGATGGGATGTTGCAGTTTGTTTTCAGAAAATGGTTTGGAGGGTGTAACAATGAGGAGGAAAGAGAATGTCGAGTAATTTATCATTAAACAAGCACGGCCCATGATATGATTGAATGCAGCAGGGATTCTGTGGAAGAAAAAATACTATATTGTCATGTCATTAAAACATGTATATGCAGAGGGTTTGAATATTCAGGCCTGAGTTAGTTTTGCAATACTGTAAGTGTTCTTTTAGAATAGTTGGTTTATATCTAATAAATGTATCTTTATTCATAGTTCATGTTCAGAGGAGGAAAAATTAATTTCTCCTTTACACAGGCACAACTAAAGGTACAACTAAACAGATATAACAGAGAACTGCTAATACCTCTACTTAAGAATCTTGGTTCTATTGACATCCACGTGAAGCTAGTAACAGGATTTCACTCCAAGAGATTCTTTTTCTTACTGCTTTTAGAATGTGAAAACACAGAGACAGGAATTGCACATTTTATATTTTAAATAAATGAGACTGCATCTTGGGTGCTATTCAGGTAAAAAATCCAATCTTTTTTGATGATGTTAGTGTTTCCATTGTTAATAATTTCTAATTCCAGTAAGAATCGTAGCTATCTTTATATATATTTCTATATCTTTAGAATGCAGATAGGGAGAGTTATCCCTGGGACATACTGTGAATATTCAGCAACTTGTATGTGCATTTTAAAAAAAATTGCATAATACACGTTTCAGGCCTGACTCTGGAAGTTCTGGTTTATTCCTTTTTTTTTCTTTTTTTTTTTTTAATAACAGTTATTTCACTTTTAACTTCGGATAGACCTGCATTAGCTACATGCTCTCTATGTCCCTCATTTCCACTAGCCTCATCTGATAAGACTTTTGGTCTTTTTGTTATTGATTTGTCAGCCTGGTCAGTAGCTGGCTCACACCCTCTAAATTCTGTGTTTTGCCTGACTTCACTGTTCCTCACTAACTACCTTTGAAGGCTTAAAGCTACAAAGCAAATGAAAAGACTAGGTAAAATTGAAACTGTTTAAATCAGTACCTTGACCTTTTTGTGATTTTTAGTATGAGATTATTGGTGACTTCTTATCTTCTTTCGTGGGCTCCTGCCCTCTCTGTCCCTTCTTCAGTGGTCATGGTTGCTGGTTCTTTTTGAACTTCATGCTGCTCTCTCTTGTGCCTTTCTTTCCCTCTCCCTTATTTTTCTCCTCAACATTTCAATTTCTCTTGGTACTCTTCTCTTGCAAGGTAAACATGTCCTAGTTTCCCTGGCAGAAAAGGAAACACACTTGACCTGATTTACCTCTCCAGTGACCACACCATCCCTTTTACTGCTTTAATCTCTTAAGTTCATGGAACATTGTTTTTAATGGATGTCTGGAGCTCCTCTCCTTTCATCCCCACCCAGTCCCTCTCCAATTTGCCTTTTTTCCCTGGCACTATACTCGAATGACCTCTTCCTCTCCAGGTAACAGCTATTACTTCAGTCTCATCATTCCTGTGCCTTCAGCACAATTGAACACGCTTCTTTTCTTGAATCTTGTTCTTTCACAGCTTCTGTGCTTTTATTCTCCTCATGATTTTCCCTTTCTCTAATCACTCCTCCAGTATGTCCTCATATTTTTAACATAGTTGTGCTTTAGCCAAGTTTCAGTAAATATTTTAAATATATATACACCAAGTATATTTAAAATGTATCTCAAGTACAAAGATAGTAAAGAAAAAAAACCTTATGGGTGTGGGAGAGAAGATTTGCCTCACAAAGGAATGCCTCCTTAAAGTACCCTTTTAATTCCTAAGATGAGTTAAAATTTAGTATTTTCATCGTAGTATATTGGCAGTAAATAAATAAAAGCTTACAGATTTACTATTAAAAATATTTTTCCTACCTTAAAGGACTTTTTTTTTTTGTTAGATTCTTATCTCTGCTTTTCGCAGAGTCAGATATTCCAGCAAAAATGTATGCTCTTGCTTAATTCTCTATTTTTCACATCTGCAGTCTTACTTTTTCTAAACCAAAATCAATCCAATTCCCTCTCCCCAGAGACCTGGACACCTAATGAAATCTCTCTCTGCCATGTCTCCGAAGGTTAAAGACTTTTTCCAGTTCTAGTAAAACTTGTGATCCTGAGAACAAAGTATGCAGGGTGGAGATCTCAAGGCTGAGAAAACAGCCAAGAAAGAGAATCTATCTAAATTTTTTTGCTTTAATTTTTTTATTTAATGAATGATTGTTATTTAATGAAAGATAATATACTAATCTGCCTATTTAAATCCTTATGTAGCAGATGAAAACCAGAGGAATTTGTAAGGGTACAAGATTAGGCCATGATCTGTTTCAACATGGAAAGTAGCTAGCATTCAGATACAATAATGGTTATCACAGTATCAGATCAAAACTAGACAGATGTTTTAATTTTGCAACTGGTGTGTTTGAAGGAACAAAACCAATCAACCAGTCAAGCACACAAGCAAAATACAAGGTTGTTGCTCTTTTGGTCAGTAGAGCACTTAAACACATGGTCCAAGTCCTTCAGCAGAGAAGTCACGAAAATAAATGGACAAATCCTTTTCCAAATCTGAGTCTAGCTATCTGCTACCCAAGAGATTTCTCATCCCATTCTGGCATACTTACTCTTTCAGAGGAGGCTGTTGGCTATATAGAATAGTCAAGCTGAATTTACATTCTTGCTACAGGAGTCAGCTTTTTCCTTTAGAGTACTGGTAATGTCTGGCAAAACTAGCATTTTATTATTAACTGATTTAAGTACTAATTGATTAAGAAGCACTTCTCTAAATATTGAAGGTATATATATTTTTTTTTTACTGTTCTGAAATTCTTTGACAGTGACATTTCACTAATGTTTTCTTTTTAAAAAAGTACATGCAGTGCTATTTTTTTTCCCACTGAAATGCTTTTAATTTATTGAATTGGGACAAAACAGCTACCTGTGTAATGATATTAATGTATAGGAAGATGTTTGTCTTCCTTTGTTCATAACACATGAAACTGAGCTGAGAAACAGTACTGATTTTTGGAACTGTATTTATTCAACATTTCAATGTCCTGGTTAATTACTTAAGAGAGGGAAGAGGAGAGGAGAGGATGCCCATTTCTTCGCCCCTTTGAGTTCAAAATATTAGTAATCTAGCAATACAAAATTCTATTTGCAAAATATGTACTTGGTCTGAATCGTCTTTATCTTGTCCTCACCTCGTCCATTAGTTTCCTTTCACCTAGAAACCAAACGCCTGAACTAAACCCTTCCTTCCATTTACGCGGTTTGATAGCCTTCAACAACGAGGTGATGGGCGTGGTGGATGAGGGGAGAGCAGTGGCTATCATCTCCCTCGACTTTAGTAAGGCTTTTGAGACGGTCTCTCAGCATCGTCATCGACAGGCTGATGAAGTGTGGCTTAGATGAGGGGCCTGTGGGGTGGACTGAAAACTAGCTGAACATCTGGGCCCAGAGGGTTGTGAAGAGCGGTACGAAGTTCAACACAAGCGCCAAGTCCTGCCCGTGGGGAGGAATAACCCCAGCCACCAGTACAGACCAGGGGTGGCTGGAAAGCAGCTCTGCAGAGAAGGACCGTGGGGTCCTGGTGGACACCACGTTGGACATGAGGTTGCAGTGTGCCCTTGCAGCAAATAAGGGGTTTACTTGGGTAAACCTGGGTTGCATGAGCCTGAGTCTTGCCAGCAGGTCGAGGGAGGTGATCCTTCCTGGTTACTCAGCGCTGGTGAAGCCACATCTGCAGTGCTGGGTCCGGTGCTGGGCTCCCTGGTACGAGAGAGACATGGACGTACTGGAGTGAGTCCAGTGAAGGGCCACAAAGATGATTAAGGGGGTGAAACATCTGGCATACGAGGAGAGGCTGAGAGAGCTGGGACAGCCTGGAGAAGAGAAGGCTCAGGGGGATCTTACTGGTGCGTATAAATACTCGATGGGAGGGAATACAGAGGGAACTAGACTCTTCTCGGTGGTGCCCACTGACTGGGCAGGCACCAACAGGCACAAACCAAAACTCATCATATTCCTTGTCAACACAACAGATGCTTTTATATTGAAGGCAAACACTGGCACAGGTTTCCCAGAGGGGCTGTGGAGGCTCCACCCCTGGAGAAACTCAAAACCCGACTGGACACAGTCCTGAGGAACCTGCTCTCACTGACGCTGCTCTGGGCAGGGGGTTGGACTAGGCAGTTGCTGGAGGTGCCTTCCTGCCTCATCTTGTCTGTGAGTTGGTGGCATGGACTTCAGATAAGGCTTATAGTACGTCTCTGTGAAAGATTGGTCAGAACTGAGGCAGACTCTTGTCCGTGTTGAAAACGTGTCTCCTTACCCACCCTCCTTCCTTTTCCATACGTTGGTCCTATCCTACATATCTGGAAGATTACACCTGTGTGCTTTTTGTTTGCTTGTTTTTTTCTTGTCATGTTCTTGTTGCTACGTAAAGTCAGAAAAAAAATTGGTCACAGATTTTCAAATGACCACAGAAGATCTAATCAAATGATAGTGTTTGGAGACCACATGTTACTTCATTACCAGTTAGTTCATCACTAAATTGTCCGCTACCTGGCGAAGATAATGGATTTAGTTTGTATTTGCCTTTGAGTTGATATATGCACTATGTAAGTAAAGCTTTCTTGGAAAGGGGAATAATGTATGCTATTAATTTTCTTTACTTTTATTATCATGTCAGAAGCTCCAGGCACAGAATAAATACTGGAGGGAGGAAGAAAAAGCAATTCTTACTCTGTGCATTCACAGTCACGCATTGAGTGTGCATTTGTGCAAGCATTAGGACAGAAACTGAGTGTGCTACAGGCAAGTATGACACTGCGTATTACTTCTTCATTTTTAAGTAGACTTCCTGAGAGGTTTGCTAAGGGTGTTTTGTATTTAAAGATGGAACAGTCAAGAGGTTTTCAGACCAGGTACTGAGCAGTTAATGGAATACATTCAATAAGTCTTACTTCTAGAAAAAGAAAGGAAAGTTTTGCCCCATTATCTGTCATGAACAAGTTGTCAAGCAGTCATTATTCTTACTTGCAATAAAAATTAATGTTTAGTCTTACTTTCTATTCTTGTTAAAAGGATATGAGAATGTTCTAGCTTTAGATTTTTTTAAAGCATTGTGTTGTGTGAATTTTGATTTTTTTTTTCTATTTTCACTTATTTTCCTTACTTGTCGAGCACAATAAAGAGGAAAGCCATTAAATTTACTCATAAATCATAGGAATGCCATTTATATCTAGGGTGCAGAAGTAATAGCTCATCCATTCTGGCCTTAATCTCACCTGTTTTTGTAGCTGCTATTAAAATGTCAACATTTGCTATCAATTACCCCAGCATCATATTTGCAGTGTTTCTCAATAGCTAACATAAGAAATAGCAGTAGCATTTCAGATAATGTAGTGCTGAAGTTGTTAGAGAAAATCTACCACAGCTGATGCGTACCGGATTCTTGGAAATTATAGGAGACTAAGGAGCAGTAATTATAAAAAAAGACCAGATGAAATACATACATGGTTAGAATTCAGGTTTGTGACATATTGTTGAGTTTCTTGTTTAAAAAAATCAATTAAAAGTTTGGATTAGAAAAATGATGAGATTTTAGGAGATTTAGTCTTTCCTTTATGCTGTGTTGCCTAAAATTTTGAATTATAGGACACTACCAGTTTTGCAAGGTTCTTTCCTAATGTTCAGTGTAAGCGTCAGTATTTTCCTGAAAATTATTCTTTTTGAAGTCATTAAAAAAAAGGCTCTAGCAATATTTTCCTGAAACTTAACAGTTATCCCAAGGAGGTAAAGGAGAGACGAGGGATAAAAAAAATCCATGTCTATTTGAAGTCAATCAGCATTATTCCTACAATTTACTCATGACCATGATTTCTTTGTGATTTGTTTATTTTATGTTTAATTTTAACTATTATATAAAACAGAAGCAAATCTGAGCAAAGTTGTAGGAATAGAAAGGAATAAGTCTATTGTGATACACTAATATCCTAAGACACCCCAAGATCCTTTTTCTTTGAGGAACTGGTTCTGTTCATATTAATGTCAGATGAAATATTGTATTTTGGTGGAAATAGAATGGAGCCCTCATTTTGAAAGGCCTCAAACACCTGGTTTTTTCACTCTCTGTATAACCAGGCAGTAATTATGATAGGTCAGAGAAGGAAGGGAAAAAAAAAAAAAAGTGTTTCTATATTGGCACTTCAATATTACAGTAGGTTTTGTTTGCATGATTTTCAAGCTAGTAACAAGTATCAGTGTTCACTACAGGCTTTCCAGTGTGATAAAATTGTTTCATACCCTCCCCTGTAGGTATGTTTAGCTCTGTGAAGATAACATGAACAAACCTTTGCTGTATATTGTTTAAGCCTTACCCAGAGACTGACATAGGTTTCTGTCATTCAGTATAGAAATGCTTTCTCTCCTCGAAGTTGATTTATGTTCTTCAGGCAATGAGTTTGTCTTGTCCATGGCACTTTCCTAGGAAAACTGTATGTGCTGTAATTGTTCTGCATGGCAAATTGAGGGATGCATGTTTTGTAAATAATTGTCTTACTCTTTTGAGCATTACCTTCTTTACATACGCTTGTCAGAGTCCAATACTCTCTGACCAGGTTCTTTTAGATACTCTGCATGTGGAGGGCTATCAAATTTACTTATATGAAGATAGTTGACGTTACACGGGATTTCTGATTTAGCAGAACAGTACAAAATGTATCGTATAACACAATACAAATATAAGTTACACTTAGCAAAATATAGCAATATACACAGTTCAATCACAATGGCAGTGCAATTGCCATTGCCTGTCTCTATAACATGCTCAGCATCCCAATGCTGGGCATCCCCACTCGCCGGGAAGGCATATGTATGGCTTGAAGCCAGCTCAAGCCCATTGCTCTCTTCAAAATTCTTTTGTTAGTTGTTCAGGTTTTATACTCTGTGTTGGGCTGAGGCAGGTATTCACTCCCCCCATGCTGGTCTGGCTAACTCAGGGAGACGTTCACACTCTTCTAACGGGCTGGGGGAAAAATGTTTACGCCACCAGTTGATCCACTTAACTGTTGATTGCTGTGTACCTAAAATAAAGGCCACCCTCTGGTCCCCTTAGTGTTGAGATAAGTCAGCTTCTTTGCAACAGCTGTGGTCAGTCACATTCTGCATTATTCCCTGAGCTTCATGGGCACAGCTCCTTGCCCATCTCCTCTGAGCCTTCTTCCACTGTAGGGGTTTATTTGTCAGTCACAATGTTTTTAGAAAAGGGTCTTGTTATAAAGTCTGGATGGTAAGGTAGTCACATAACGTTTTGCAGTTGACTGCAGTTGAGGACAGGATTTCATTTCAGGAACATGTACTTCTGTTTATAAAGTCCAAAAAAAGCCAGCCACATTAAACAAAATTGGATTCCTCACCTTTTTCCTATAGTACTGATGTATTTGCCAACAAGACATTTGGATACAAGAGCTAAAGTATGAGGACTTTTTGATATAAGTAACAAAAAGGAAATTCTTTTGAATAAAATTCCTGTGTGTGTTTGAAAATAAAGCTGTAGGTTTTATTGCTTTGTCATGTAAACTTTTGAAATGTCAGTGCTCTTCCTTGGTATTTCCGAAAAAAAAGGCTAATCATTCTCAGCAAAGTAGACTAGCTTCTCTTTATGTAAGACTTGGGACCTTCATTTGTAGATCCAGATGCAGTTCTTAGATAGCTGCTGCATTGTAAGCGATGATTTCCCACATCTCTCCTCAGAACAAGCTTCTGCTGCAGCATATTCTTTCTCTTTTTCTTCCTCTGTGCACAAGGACATGCACATCCATGCAAGTACATGTATAAAAATAGATAACCTAAAAATCTCTACTGTAATTTCTACTTCAGCTTGACTTGTGTTTGTTGTATGTACTTCAGCTTGACTCATGCATATTATTTCGTAAGTAAAAAAATATTTTGTAGTAGGTAAAAACACTTAGAAACGTTTGTGAAAATTATTTAAACTTTCCACATGACTTTATAAGAAGAGTGACTTTAAGAAAAAGTTGGTTTCATAGTTTTAAGGCTTCCCTTTTTAGAAAAATTGGCAATAGGTAATGTAATCTCTATGAAGATGTGCATCTAATACTTGTGAAGCCAATATTCTGTTAATACAGTTTCTGACTGCAGATAATCTATGTGTGCATCTGTGTGCGTGTGAGCCTTTCCCTCTTTGAGGCTTTGTGCGATCCTGAAATAATGGAAATTCTCTTTACTTGTTTGCCAAGAAGACTGATGGTATTGAACTATATCAGGATGTCAGTGACTGCTTCTCTTCTCATTAATATAATTGGAACTAGGCTACAACAGATACTCGCAAGACGTAAAGTAGACATGCTAAAAAATACGCATTCTATTTTCAGAATTTGTTTCTGATGGTGGGAATGTAGAATATTTCTGAATTGTAAGATGAAGCACTTAGCTTGTTTCGACCCTCTCTCTATATGTTTGTTTTTCCCCTTCCCTTCCCCTCCCTTGCCTTTTTATTCACTTCCCCATCTAATGTGTTTGCCCAGACCTTCAGAGTTGAGCAACCTCATTCCTACTATTCTCTTTCTCTTCCTAGTATTTTGCTGTAGGGTAACGGGAAGTTTTAAGGTTCACTAGGTAACCAGACAACTCAGGACACAATCTTTGAGAAATGATGCCACAATCAAACAATTAGCCTTTGCCAACAAATCAGAAATCTAACATAGGAATGTCCCAAGTCAAAGTGTCAGCTTTTAGATTTTCTTAGTTGATTGAACCTGTGACATGATGATTCCTCTGAAATAAGAATAGTTCTGCAATATGTATTCATCAACAGATTCTCTATTATAAATGCGAAAGAAACGATGACCAGAAAACGTGTCATGCATGCAGAAGCCTTATGCATTTTATTATCAGAACAATAAAAGCACATTTTCTGTGGTGTCACGTCTTAAATCTCTTGTTATGTATCAGTACGATTAGTATTTTTGAATAGAACTTGGTTTTGGTGCTCTGTTAAATGTTGGGAAGCAGAACATCCCATCACACTTGTGAATTATTCATGCTTGTGGTAACAGAATTTTTTTATGTTAGTTTCCCTAACTTTGTAATTCTAAAGTGGTCCCACCAAATGCATGGGTTGTGAAACTACAACATTTATTCCTCTTCTCAAAGGCAGTCTCCAAACCTCTGGCTGTAAAGGAGGGACCCCAGAAGCCCGAAGCCTCCAGCTGAGTCTGTCAACCTCAGCACTTCCATGTTCTGTCATTAGAGACCAGAACCCTGGATCACGAGAGCCCCAGGCTTTACAATACTTGAGTTAATTTCTTTTTAAGGTTCAGGGAAAATTTTGACACCTTTTGTTGGGGCTTTCTGGTACTCTTGCCGTAAGGCAGAGTCTGAAAGTCTTAGCTTGTTGAAGTCCTGAAAACCCCAGGATTTGGGGAATTCTGGGTGGATAAAGTGTAGAACCCGAGATGTTTCCACGCAGCATTTTTTGTCAACTTAATTGACTGAGGAAAAAAAATGTTATTAAATTGCTGGAGAGTCTGAGGGGGTCATAGGTCAAGTGGACCTAAAGGTACCATTTCTATGAAGCAGTAACAGATGGAGGGTATCTGTCCTGGAAGCCTGCCAAAATTTTAATGCTCGTGATGGGCAGGCACTTACTGTGAACAAATAGCTCGATAGGTGCCTAGATTTCACAAAATTTGCAATAAGAAATGCTGCTTTAGGAAAAAAGAGGATTCAGTATTTTGATGTTCAAAGAGAATCTTTGAAATTAATTCACAACATCTCTTGAAAAAAATGTGTATTTGTACTTGTGGAAAAACAAAAGATAAAGCATTACTGTTGGCAAAGCTGTCTATAACTGTATCAAACTAATTTTTCCATGAATGATTCTTGAATGTCTTGGATAATGCCATCATTCTTCTGGACATAGACCAAAAATGCTAGCAATTTTCAGATAATTTTTGGAAAAAACTTGTAAGGATAAACAACTATTATCTATTTGAAGCTTCTTGAGAAGGTAAATGCTGCTTCTACTTTCCTTACTTATCGTGTGACCTTGATCGGTCTGTTGAACAATATAATGCAATATTTATCTTAATCATGTAGATTTTTTAATAAATACATAATATCTGTGTGGCAAAGAGTTATAAGATGAAAAATGGAAATAATGAGCTGCATTAAGCTCAATAAAGCTTATATATCTTGATAAAAAACCAGTAATGGTAGGATTCGCTTTATAAATTTAGATTGATACCCTTGAAGCTAGGCAGTGATACAGGAAAGAATTTGCATATAATTGATATAGCTCTCAAAGGGAGATTCCTGTAAACAACATAGTAAAGTCAGAGTCTGTAATATGCTAATTATTTTCTACACTTCATCAGTCCTTTGAACAATAAACGCTTCACCCCAATTAAGACACCAGCTTGGGGATATGGCTGACCCTTCTAAGTGTGACAACATGAGGATGCCATGGATAGCAGCAGTGAACATGGTGATGACAGTACATGTAAGTGTTCGTTTCCTCTTTTATGTGGCAACAGAATTGCAGAAAATAAGTTTAAATACTTGACCCCAAGCAAAATTTTCTGACAGCCAATGTTGCTGGAAATTTTCTGTGTAATTCATACAATCCTTTGCCATATAGCTTCTCTCGATCAGTAGATTAGGTAATCAGTAAAAGGGCTTTGTGTTGTTGGGTTCGTTTTTTGTTTGTTTGTTTTCTGATGTTGTTGTTGTCTAATTCTGATATGCTTAGTAAAAACAAATCCTTTGCTTAGACATCGAAACACTCAGATTAATAAGGTAATAGTAAGGATAACATAGGTTTGTGTCTTTAACTTGATTGGTAACAGAGAAGATTAATTAAAAGAGGCTGGGAAAGAGGTGTAATGAACAGTTTTTGAAAATTGTAATGCATTGAAAATGTGTAATGAATATTTTTGAAAAACATATTACTCTGTTTTCTGGGCATTTGTCTGTAGACTGAGACAAAGTCCTGTAATGGAATATTTTTTCCAAGTACTTCTGTATTTTTGGTACCATCAACCTTGATTCTGCACACCAAAACTTAAGGAAATTGCTACTGAGCAGTGAAATCAAACACTAGCACCACCTATTGCACCCTTTACTTCTGCGTGCATAGGCAAACTGTTAGTTAAACTGAAGGACACTAAAACATTAATTTACTGTCCTTCTTTTAACTATACTTATTCCCTCTTTCAACTATGCATCTTCCTCATTTCTATTTTTCTTAACTTTTCAGTCAGAGGAAGGACAGCTCTTAGGTCTCTGTAATTCAGTCTTTAAATGTTGTGGTTTGTGGTAATTTATTTACTACTCTTGCTTCTGCTGCAAGTTACTCTCGTTTTCTCTGCGATTTTTTGATCACTGAAGTTCAGTCACTGAAAAAGGAATCTTTAGTTTTATAGTTAGAAATTTGTTTACTTATAGCTGGATACCAAGCCCCTCGAAGTCAATGTAAATTCTCTCTATTAATTTTGGTGCGCTTTTCATATCCTTTCTTGACAATAAGACTGAAGTTAAAGAGTATCAATGGTCTTGCTCGCCATACAAAAGGTTGGGGTACTTCAGTACCCTACTAATGTTTCATATCTGAGTTAGGATCTAGAACATCTTACAGTGAATGCTGTCACATATCCTTCTAGGTATTCTTTGCCTTTTTTATCTAGTATTATTCCTTTCTTACAATGTTTTAGGAATAACTGGCTGGATAGCTGTACAGCTATTATACGTTTGTTTTTAATACATCACAAGCTTTTTTTCCCCTTAACTTACTGAGGGAATAGGTAGAAGAAAACAGCAAAACCAATGTTCCTAAGCAGTGTCCTAAGGACATTGCTACTATGTCAAAACCCACCTGTGTCTTGAACTTCTAAAGAAGTGAAGTTGTCACTGTCACAGAGAAAAAAAGATAAAGAATAATTGGTAGTCATACTTCACAGGAAAGATTGAAGATAGATATATAGATATAGATATATATAGGGGTTGGTCTAACTGCATAAGCTGGAAGGAGGTCTTTGTATCACTTCCATGAAAAAGTAAAAAGTTGTCTGCAAGAAGTCATCCACTTCCATGCATATTTATCATTACTGTGCAGAGACCATGGAAACTCCTTTTCACTGGACTGTGATATTTGGGGAATACTTTAGCGAAACAACATGCATATCTTTTAGAGTTACTCTTCACAAATATGAATACTGAATTACCCTTCAGCACTTCATAATTCCAAGAAATCTTTCATAGCCATGTTAAACACCAAAAAAGCTAAGATTCTCAGTGAGAAGAGGTGATGATAGCCTGTATTTTTCACATTAACTATTTTACAAAAATCTATTAATTGCCTCTGTCAGTTATTAAACCAAGTAAGCAAGATGCCCTCTGCACGTCTATCAGGTTGACTGGCCTAATCAGGCTCAGCAAATTCAATAAGTATTTTGCTAAACTTAATTAAAATTCAGCCCTGCATTTGAGCAAGCCGCAGTGGTTTGGCAGACCTTCAAAGGGCTATACTGCAGCACAACAATAAAAGTGATAAAGGCATACAATAACAATAAATATAATGCAAATGTTCCCATTATTCACAAATCAAGTAGGAAGTTGCTCCTTTAAGTATTTTCTGCTTTCTGTGGTGATAAAATTCAAATTTGTGGATTTTTTCATTTATAATCTCTGCATATGTTATTCTTATCAATGTATGATTTTATGATTCTAATTAATTGAAATTAAATAATTCTAACTAAGAACAATGCTGTATATACTTTATTCCCAATACTGAGAGAATTGCACATGGTTTTGTCTGTTACTTGTGGATTAAAAATTGCAAAATGAGACTTTTGCTTTGCAGTGCAATGCTGTCAGACCCTCAGTGGGTAATACATCAGCTCGACCAGTTACTCCTTCAGGTTTTATCTTTATCTGCTGTTCTTGACTGTATGATCCCAGCTCTGGGTTTCTCCTAGCATTATGTAAGTTACAGTTCTTCAACATTAGATGTGAAAAGGAGCCTTTCCTGCAGCTACTTCCGTTTTGATTGACAAACTAGAATTGTATATACATCTTTATAAATACTTGTTTTCTTTTGTTACAAAATCCCTACTGTTTCCCACATATCTTAAATACCTTTGGAATGCTTATTCATCACCCCCTCATGAAAAATGTTATTTGGACCATATTATTTCTTCAGAATTAGAATTTCTTTTTGAATAATAATTCATCATGATCACTTTGAATGGCCAGGGCTCTGTATCAGAAATCATTTACAGTATACCTCTATGTCTTGTACTTCATGATAGTCCCATTATCCTTGTCCCATTAGCTTTGTAACATGGTATGTGCTACTGATATTTTAATATTTTGTTTGCTTTCTTAGCAAACACTACACTGACAGTCAATCTTGGCTAAAGTTTTATTGGTTTTTTTTCCTTCAAAAAGGGAGCTCTTGGAACAGTTGTACCATTCTGTATCTTCTGCAACAAAGTAAACTGACAACTATAGTAACAGATTTTTATAATACCATTGAGAGAGCAAACTTTGGCAAACAAAGCCATTTTTTAACAACTAGAGAAAGCAAAAGAGGAGAAACCAGCAAAAACTGAAGCAAATAGAATCATAGAATCATTTAGGTTGGAATAGGCGTCACTATTGAACAGTACTTCTAGAATCAGATGTTTGTCATAGGGAGTAAACCTTGGGATGATTTAGAAAGAAAAATGCTGATTTAGAGATAAAGAGCGATAGAAATATCACACGGGGAAAGACGTATTCCTAGTTTATGACATATTGTTCGCTTTGAAGTTTAGTAGTTGCTAAAATTCGTTATCTGTATACTGGCTTGTACAATTGGAATCATAAATGTTTTGCAAGAGAAATCAAAATCCACATAAATATATCCTATATAAGAAAGTATACTTAACAATAAGAACAGTGTAAAAATAATTCTTCATGGGAAGATTAAAAATTCTCATATAGATTTAAATTCTTTGACTGAATGAGATTAAAAAGGTTGTTCAGTAAAATAACTTAACGTGTTCCTGATAATACCACTTTCACAAATAAACAGAGAATCAAGTGGAGTCCTTATTTATGTGAACTCCATAAACCTTGACACAGCAGAACAAGTAAGCATGAAGCTTCCGCGCATTTCCCCGGGAGTGGGTCACCTATCTGCCATTTTCTCATTTCTGTTTTCTGCAAATGTAATCTGGACTTTGTTGAATGAAAACTTCTGCTTTTCTGAAACAGATTTGCAAAGCGCAGATCTTTCTCTAGGTAACTGTTCAGCTCTCAGTCACTGGCTATTTCTCCCTCCCCCATTCAGCCTTACTGTTGTACAGTCTTAGGAATGCTTCCAAAAACATCTTGCAGTGGACATTTAGGATATTTCCAGGTAATGGTGAGAGAAATAAAAGGGGATTGTAGAGCTTATGTTGGGTTTTTATTATTTTGGTTTGAAGTGTAGGGAAGGATCTTGTTAAATAAGAAAAATGACTAAGCATCCAAGCTGCTAAAAGATTATGAGTACTGCCTACAAATTGTGACTAAACATTTAATTCAGATTAAAAGCTATCCTTTATCATTCAGTATTTTTTTTCCACAAGTCGTGACTAAGGATGCAAAGTCTTGTAAATCTTTATAAACAAAGATTCTTTCTAACTATTTTTCCTAAATTGCCTTCTGATAACATGTACAGTTAATTACCATCAGTAAAAGGATCACTTTGTTGCAAGATTTTTCTAGATAAAAGTGAAGACTCAGAAAAGAGTCAGATTTTTAAAAACAAGGCTTACCTCAGTTCTCTTTATGCATTGAGAAAGACATGAAGTAAACTGTGACCAATGCATTAAAGGTTAAAAATTGACCATAGTAAATTAGAATATTTTCACAGATTCTTAAAGCTATTTTTACGCATTTATTTCTGAAAACTTCATTATGGAATTAACATAGGTGTAAAATAACCTATAATTTCCTGTTTTTCTGAGCATTGGAATAATATTAGGTTGGATGCTCTGCTTGCTCAGTAACAAAAATACTTTCTGTAAACTTACATTGAATACTTTATGATAAAATTTGAAAATAATGCAGTTCAAAGAAGTTGAAAAAGATTGTTCAAATAGCTTAGTGGAGAGCTGACTTTAGCATGCCTCAGGAGTATGGAATGTAATATTCCAGGATAAAAATTCCTCACTTCTACAAGTAGCTGTCTTCCTAAGCATGAAATTCTTGAGTCTGTCTTGAAATAGGATTTTTCTTAAGTAATTACAGCATCAGGACCCTGCTGCCTTTTAGAAGCCAACAAGGAGACATTGGTGGAATTGGGGAATGGAGTTAGATCTAGCCTTTAATACAGATAGAGTAAAACAGTCAGATATGTACGTGTATCTGTAACATTTAAACTGAGAGACAGTTGCATTCGATCAGACTTTCCTTACACAAGAATGTGGTAGCATACAACGAGCAATGCCACTGATGGAGGTTCTTGAAGATTTTTCTATATTGAGCCTTTCCCTTCTAGTTGAGCTGCAATTTATCTTGGACATGGTTACTGTATATTTGTATTAAATTTTAAACAACAGAGGATTGCCGTGCCATACCAAACTAAATGTATCTGGTATTCGAACTCAGCCAGTCCCTTATCTGCTGGCATTTGGGTGGGAGGCTTCTTGGAAATCCCAGATAACAGAAACCAATAAACCAGAACGTGTTTTTTTAAAGACTTGCAGTCTTTCTTTAATCTTGTATTTCAACCATCCTAGTCATACTATTGTTGTAGACTGATGTGCATACTTGTGAGATACTAATGTCAAGTTGTAACTGTGATTCAAGCAGAAACAATTATTTAGATCTTTACTTACAACCACAGTCTTGTAGAATTGTTATGTAGAAGTGTAAAAGTAAAGAAGTGATAAGAGGTGCAAAATGCTACAATGAGCAAAATCTAACATAAGAAATTGCACATTGTTTTGTCCTGCCTCTGCTAAGGGACTCAATGATGGGGGGTCTAACTACTGGCTTATTCTGCTGCCTCCCTTTTGTAATTAGCCTTTCCTCTTGATCCTTTCTAATCTGGTGTTATGAATAACTGCAATGCAATAGGTACTGAACCAGTGATTAACAGTTCACTTCTGAAGGATCTGTTGCAACTTAGACCTGCTTATGCCAGAATGTGCATGAGAATAAAACGTTCTGGAGAAGTAAAATCAATTGTCAGTAGAACTAATAAATGACTGTACCCTATGTACATTTTCTTTTCTTGAATGTTAGGTAAGCTGCTAAAAAAAAAAAAAAAAAAAAAAAAAGCAGCAAAAAAGGACTTTGATGTGCTGGTAGCATCAAAAATGCTGTACTAACTACAGAAATGACTATTTTGTTTTCTGTTTCAGTGCTCACAATTGCTTTGTTCTTTTTCCTTCCATGATTGCAGCAGCTGTCATCTTTTAAAAGGTTGTTTTTTACCAATCAGGTGTCCAGGGTTTCCACAGTAATTACATAGAACAATATGTCCCAAAGCATTTTACCAGTTTGTGAAGCTTTTTCATTCTCTTCGGCTGCTTTCATAAAAACATTAGAAAAATTTAATAACTAGTGATGCTTTCTTAACTCCTTGGGGTACAATTTTGTCTGGGATTAACACATATAACTTCTTGCAAATTATGAGGGAAAAACAGCGTAGGCATATGGCTGAGTTTTGTTTTATTCTTAGGTATCATTTTAACTTTAATTTCTCCAAAGAGACCTTATTAGAAAAACTAAATTGGAAACTAAAGAAGAAATGGAAAAGAAATGATTAGCGACATGTCAAGTCGCTAATCTGACTCAGTGGGCTGGTGTGCAAATCCCTGTGCCAGCACAAGGGAAGAAGTCAGATTTTATCTTTCGGTCAACGCTGTAGATGTAGGTCACCTTGAAACAATAGGGCAGCCACCATCAGGAAGCTCTCAGAGTTATCTGGCTGCAAGCAAATTGTCACTCATGGCTGAAATTAGCATAAATCGCCAGTATAACATAGTAAAAAAAAAAAAGAGATTTTGAATGACAGGTATTATAACCCTTGGTACCTTTAATCTACAGTATAATTCACAACAGGTAATAGCTAAACATTCCAATCTCCATCTCAGTGCTGGGAGATGAGTAACAGAAACCTGTTAGTATAGTAGTTTAATAATAGTTGATAATAGTTTAAGGTTTAAAGAAAAAGTGGTGGTTGAGGCACAGAAGCTGAAAGTTGTTCCTAGTTGTTCCGGTAGCATTCACTTGTTAGAACTGCAATTTATATTTTGTATTTTCTTTTTTTTTTGAAAATTACAAGAACAATAATGAACTAAATTGAGAACTGGACAAAAAAGATGGAAGTTGTTCCCACAGCACTCACACGTGATACAGGAAAGTCAGAGAGAGGCATGTGTGGTGAAAAGCTCTGGCAGTCAGGGCCATGGATGCCTATTGTTTATGAGGGTGGTATTATTATTATTATTTTAATCTTTTAAAAATAAAATATGTGGTTGGTTGGTTGCGGTTGGTTTGGGTTTTTTTCAGATAAAAAGTCTGCATTCAGGTATGTTTAAAACAGAAAAAGAATGCATGGCACCTGCAAGTACAGCAATGGAAAAAGCATCAGGTGAAGACCATGGGTGAAGCAGTAAATACGTACTTCAAGCACTTTGACTATTTCAAGATCTACAGTTTAATAATGCCCACACCAGTGCTTGAGCGTATTTTTATGGAATTTAGTCAAATCTACATCCCCTTCTAAAATTCTGCAGTATACGCAGTACTCCATAATTGCAACAAATCCCAAGGTGAAACAAAAAAACCCCTACAACCCTCTATATTCGTTTTCATACAGCTCCAGCGCTGTGCCATATTCACATCTGTGAATCAGTTTAGCAGTACTTAGGAGCAATTTACAACTGTACAGGCTGCCTGAGCTAAACCTGCATATATGTTTATCATACCTGTATCATGAATGTGTATCATACCATACATATGCATATCTATCATACATGGGTGTATGTATCATGTGGGTTTAATTTATATTTGCATCATATTAGATGTCTCTAACTGTGTACATGATGCTTTAATCTACCTTCAGATGCATGACAATTTCTTATTTCTTGATGCACAACAATTTCTTATTTCATATTAAATTAGTTATTTTATTCAGCTGCAAGGTGGAATTTGACTAAAGTATATTTCAATATATATTTAAGTGTTCAATTTAAAAAATCAGTGTGTCATTTTAGGGAATGTTTTAGCTTATTGTACCCCAGTATGTATAGCTTGAATCACTTAATAATGCCATAATAAATTTTGATAATTTTCATTCCAGTTCAAATGATTTTAATGTTTAAGAGTTGAGGGGTTTGGGCAGGGGAAGGTTGTTATGTTGCTTGCTTATTTTTCATCTGGTACTGTGGCAAGAAGCACAACAGGACTGTGATGGGAATAGTTTTGACTGGCAAAAATACACATTTTCTTCTTTTTTTCTTTTGAATCTTGTATGTTTGACAGTGACCTAGGTATAGCTCATTTCACTTCTTCATGTTATTTTTTTTTGTAATTTTGGGAATTACATTTTTCAGAGAGCAAAAGGGAAGAGAATTGTTTCACAATTAGTTCAGTATGGCTTCAAATTTCATAGTTTCTGTGTGGCATTAGGTCTGTGGCCTTATATGAAAAGTGGTTAGAAAGCCATAAAAAAAGGAATTTGTCTTCTTACTTTGATCACGTAATTTATTATAAATTATTGTTTTGAAAAATCTTTTGGCTGATTTGAAGTGGATTTTGATACGTGAGATTAAAATTATACTGACAGTGATATCTGAATAGAAAAATATCTCAAACCAGTATTTGAGCATTTATTTCCCAGTAGTTTCCAAAACTGGTAAACTGCATGTCTTCTTGTGCTACTTTGTATCTGAAGTTATTATTTTCTTTTCCAGAATCTCTTTTAACTTTTAGTTAAAGTCAGTCAGTCAAAAAGTCTTTCAGTGATAACAGTCATGAGCAAAACATGCAAGAAGGTGGCAAGTAATTTGGCTGTTTTCATGCCACACCCAGTAAAAATTTTCTGTGGCTATAAGATTATATAATGAGAGCCATGAATGGATTTTTTTTCAGGAGTATTAATATTACTATATAGTGCAAATCCTGCATATTTTCTCGGGCATTATAGCATCACAAGTCTTTATCTGGGATCAGTGATGTATGAATGTGCCATGTACACAAAATATGAAGAAAGAGGAGATCTGTAACTTTGTGGATCTCACTGTCTTAGGCCACCAACTGACTCTAGTGTGTGAGTGTGATGAGCTGATCCTCATAGTCAGTGTTGAGCTGATCCTAAATATGCTTCTTGGTTGCGAGATGCTAAAGTACATCTTGTTGATGTGGGCATCCTAGAGAAACTGTCAGTGATTTGCATGAGGCTATGTGGGAAACGAGACAAAGTCAGAGCTCCTGAATCTCAGTCTCTTGCTAGACTTAATATTATGAACAATTGTGAAATCATAGTACATTTTATTAAATTATTGATATTGTTAAGTGTAACACTGTTTATATATTTACAAAACAGCCTCTTAAATTTTAAGTTATACCGGTCCTTTAGCCTCCTGATGTAACTAGCTTGCGTGCAATAAAAAAAGTACCAGGCATATAAATGATAGATGCTTAACTATATCAAATTAACAGCCTTCAGAAAGTGATTACCAGGAATTCATTAATATTATATCTTTGCTATAGATTCAAAGATCACATAAGCAAACATTAGTTGATTTACATGTTGAACTTCAGTTTTTGCTGAGGGAAGTTTTAGCAAAAGCTCTTTCGTCCCTTTTGCCTTCAAATCTTCACTTAGTATTCTGTTCATATTCAATTTTAATTGCCACTTTATAGTTTGCAAAGATGGTATGCAGCTGTAAAATACTACACTTTATTGCAGCAAGAGGAATATTTATCTGAACAGATACATTACTGTTACTGTAAAGAATGGGCCTATTTTACTTTATCAGCAACTAAGGGGAAGGTTAATGGCTACGACGTATCTTTTACGTTGTGTGTGAAACGTGGAGTGCTCTGCACTGTTAAGATTTACAGTGCAGAAGATAAAACATGGGCTATTCCAAGCACTCTTGTAACAGCAGACTGTAAACTTGGGAATTAACTTCAAAACCCCTAAATATGTTAAAACAACATTAAGACTGGAAAAGAAAATAATTTCTTTTCATGAATTCAGACTTTTAAGCTTATATGCATGGGAAGGCCTTATAAATTTTCTGGATGTCCTAAACAAGTAAAGAATGCAAGTAACCAGGATGTTTTCAATATTTGATGTATTTCCATCTATAATGCGGCAGGAATCGGGGACAGAGTTATACAAAAATAATGTTCAGTTTTTTTGAGAATGAATCAATACCTTCAGAAAGGACGTTATCATCCTTTTGCGTACTACTGGGAAGTCCAATCTGTTCAGCAGGAAGGGCCAGATCCCAGGTTAGGGCTACATGGATACAGTGATAAATATCAGGCCTAAAGCAGATTTTTCAGCTGTTGGGTTTCCCATCCTTTCTGTCCCATAGCTGAAAGGTAATAGAATGGGTGACATCCCATCTCACTGGGCTGATGTATCCCAATGGTGGTTAACTGGACCGCTGTAGGACCACTGCAGTCCCGGTAGGACAGGTTGTGACGCTGTTTGGTACGGGAATAATTAGGATTACGGCCATTAAAGATTCTGTATTGTGTATTCCAGAAAGCTAGTGATAGTACATACAGAGTCTAATCACAAGAACAAAATTCAGAGCTCTCTTTCAGAGAACTGTGCCATATGTTGCACAGGAACGGTTGAGCATGTTATATAGTAGGATCATAAACCACCAAAAAGCTAACTGAGAACCATCCAAAATGAGTGCATTTATTAGAACTATCCAGTAAGACACAAATGCGATATGTGTTTTTTCCTGAGCCTAGATAGCTCTTTCATATTGCTTGAGCTTTCATCCAGGAGGCTCAGATTATATGTCTGACACATTTGGGGGGGATTTCATCCCCCAGCTGTGCAAAAAGGGGGCTCTGCACCTCCTCCCTACAGCTGTCCTGTGCTGCAGAAGAAGGGAAGTTTCATTAGGCTAGGAAGATAATATGAAAGACAGTCGTTTTCCCAGTAGCGTAATGGTTGGATCATTCAGATGATTAGGAGAGTGATCAGATCTACTCCTTGCTTCCAGGGACATTGATAAATTTATCAAAATTTAGTTGGTTAATTTGAAACTAGTCCAAGAGGCTAGGAATCAGATCCCATGTCTCCCTTCTCCCAGATAAAGAGATTTACCACTAAGCAACAAAGTCAGATTCCTGTTTCTCCACTATTTGTAACTCTGATACTTGAGTTCCTTTCAGCAAGGTGACCCACCTTAATGTGAGACAGAGGAGTGATACGGATTTCCTCTATAGGACAATCGTAATTAGTAGTTATAAACATTTCTTACAGCTTTGCTTTAAAATACAACTGTATCTGATACCACAAATTGTCATAATACCATACCACATTCCCTTAGGATTAAAAATTCCTGGATCGTGTTGTGATTTTATTCCTGATCTAGGACCAAGGTATTGCTGAGCAAGTTCAAATGTAGAGGGAGCATCAGAACGAGAAGGTCCTATGAAGCTTCTCAGGTAGAAGTAATGATACTAATAACTAAATGCAGTATTTCAGGGTTAAACAAAAGATAAGCTGAATATCTCGGAATCATACCTTCTGTTTTAAGATGTGTCTTAAAAAAGGCACTCCAGATTATGTTACAGTTATCAGAGCATGGCTTTCTTTTTGCCAGATAATGAACTGCCATAAACTGGACTATCTTTGTTACCTGCAGGGGAGAATCTGCCCATGAACTTTCGGCTATGTTAGCAGTACAGTTCTTGTGCATTGTGGGCACAGGAGAGAGTTGGAACCATCATAATATCTCAGTAAATAATTTGATAGATTTTCATGTCTTAAAATCTAAAAGTTTGTTCTGAGAAGCGAAAGGAATGATGTCACTAGGTTGCTATTGATTCTTATTAGAGTTTCTACATTGAACTCAACAGATTCACAGTATTTAGTCTATTATATTTTATTTAGCCATCTGTAATTTACACTAAAAGGCTTGAGTACAAAGCTAGGCATTTCTTGATTAAATCTTCCAATTATGATTAATTTCATTTTCTGAAAGATCCCAGTTTTTATTTTCTTTTAAGCCTGAAATATCCTGCCCATTTTGGTTAGGTTACAAAGATTCTTTTCATATATTGTACTTTTCTAAATGCAAGCAATCGTTATAGTTTCAGAGCTTCAGATTGAGTGTTTTTGTGATGGAGTGTAGTTCCAGGGAAGAAATAAGTGTTTATCTAGTAAATATTTTATAATTTTCTTCTTTTTTATTTAGTACTACATCAATCAGAGAAAATGATACTGTATTTCTATACATTAAAATAATCTTTCCACTAAATGATAAAGATTAGTATAACTTTCTACTTAGTAATGAAGCTTACTCAGTCCTTAGGGAAGATATTAGTTGCGTGTTTTTCTTTCTTCTCATTTTATTATTTTAGATTAGCTTCACAGACATTGCAAACTTTTCAGATGAGAACATCCTTCTTTTCTTTATAATAAAGCATTAAGTATGTTCACAATGTTCCATCTGCAGTGTTTTGCAGTCTGTCAGACTTAATACAGCCCTAAATATGAGAAATGTTTGGGGATCATTCTGGTAATACTTTCCATTTTACATGAAAGATCTTTTCAAAAAAGAGCTACAATAGCTAATGCTGCTATACATATATATAGGTGCTAAACATAAATGTGTTAAATACAGGGCTGCTGCTTCTTTAATGAAGTAACCACCCATTTTACTTATTTGTGTTTGGTTTTTTTGTTGTTGTTTTTGGTTTTTTTTTCCTCTTATGCAATGCTAAAATGAGGAGGTCAGTGTGGGAAGCAGCTGGCGGCTTTGGTTGTAGGTGCAAGTCTGAGATCTTAACTTATCTGCTCTTCAATTTTAGGAGAACTTCACACTTCTTGTGTCTCACCTTCACTTTTGCAGACCTGAGTTTTTTTAAAAAAATTCTATGTGCTATGCAATTAATACTGTGTTCATAGAATCATAGAATGGTTTGGGTTGGAAGGGACCTTTAAAGATCATCTCGTCCAACCCCCCTGCAGCGAGCCGGGCCATCTTCAACTAGACCAGGTTGCTCAGAGCCCCGTCCAACCTGGCCTTCAACGTTTCCAGGGATGGGGCATCTCCCACCTCTCTGGGCAACCTGGGCCAGTGTTTCACCACCCTCATCATAAAAAAAATCTCTTCCTCAGGCCTAGTGTGAATCCTCCCTCTTTTAGTTTTAAACCATTACCCCTTGTCCTATCGCAACAGGCAATGCTATAAGTACTACAGTTGAACTGAGAAACAAAATTAACAATATCTATATTACTTTTTTCTTCTCAGAAGACAGATTTAAATGTTATATGAAGAAGTATTTGTGGAATACTTTTAAAGAAGTTTTTATGTTCCAGAACTCATATGCATTCATCCTGTTTGTATTAGAACTGAATATCATTTAATGTCTTTTATAAAAGTGGAAAACAGTGGTTAACTTAATGAATATTTAAGAAGTGAAGGTGAAGTTCCGATCAATCAATCCATGCTTCACTTTTAAATTTCTCCAAAAAAAAAAAAAAAAAGAAATTTAATAAGACTTCATGGAAAAATGGCTCTTAAAATGCTACCTGCATATAAAAACTGATGACGGATGTTAAGACCTGAGACATGTAATGCCTTAGCCTGGTACCATACACAGACCCTTCTTTCATCCATCTCCAGCTGCTTACACTATACATTTATTTCCCAGTGTCCATTTGGCTAGGTGGCTCTTCCTATGGTTTGGTTTGGTTTTTTTTTTCTATTTTGTGGTAGCTACAGAACGCCCTTTACTTTTATCTAGAGGAAAATGGAGTATTTAAAGATCCAGTTGTCCCTCTTTGTTGCTTCTGGTGACGTAAAGACTTTCCTTTCCCTCCACATATTCTAACATATATCCTACCTCCTCTTTTTCAGAGATCATGTTGGCATGATATTTGCTTGAGAACAAAGTCACTTCCTAGAGACCGTTTGGGGTTTTGTTTGTTTGTTATTATTTGCTAGTTTTATTGCTAAATTCATTCTCTGTTGAAATACTCTCTGATTTTGCTAGGTCTAATGTCTATATTGTTCAAACTGATGGCAGGATTCCCAAAATGTGTAACATTTAGACACTTGTTTGTGGAAACTGTGTTCTTCCAAAATATTCCAAGGAATTGAGTGTCTATACATTTCTCCAGTTCCTGCAGCCAAACTGATTACATATCCTTCCAAGATGAGTGATGATACAAGTAAATCATTTGTGACCCCTGCAACCATGCCCATGCTGCAAAAAATCCTGTTAAGGCCATTAACAGCCATACCATCCTGGATTCATAAATCATCTGGTTCTGTTTCTAGCTGCTTCCTTCATTGCAGCTCCTAAGGAAAGAAGCTGCCACAAAGCAGGACTGTAGAAGGTTTAGGTGTGAATGTCCTAAATTCATCCGACTGCTCCCTGTTCCTGTATCTGCTCCACCTTGTAAGGCTATTTGCAAGCCTGCAGGTGAGAAAACAAGATGATGTAAGTGAAAAGACACATTTGTGTACTGCCGGCATAATGAAAAGACCTGATTTTTCTAAAATTTTAGAAGTAAAATAAAATTCAAAATGTAGTGGTATGTATTGTGTTGACTTCTAAAAGAAATTAAAGAACAGGATTTAAATAATGAAAGCTTCCACTAGAATAGCTACAGATCTAGTTAGTACACCTAGTTTCTGGATGCTACATAATTTCCTTCAAACTAAAGTTATCATAAACAGGTAGAACTGGAGTAAAATATTAATGACACCACTTTGGCAACCCCAAACAACTCACTCTTCAGAAGTTTGGATCCCAAGAATAAGTGTTGCAATCAAATTAAAAGAATCATCTTATAAAGTCAGACCCAAGCTTTGCCTCACACTTCAGTAGCATCGAAGTTTGGGAGCAGAAATATAGGTCTATTTCTAACATTTTTTTTCATATGTTGCTGCCCTTTTAAAGGCCTCGTATTTAGATTTTATTTTCATTTTTCCTTTTTACAAAATCTCTCTCCGTCCAATGCTATCAGTGGGAAGAAATTCATACCACAAACATGGGATAAATAATGAAACTTGAAATTCCCAGGTCATGTTCATTTTTTATTTTTTCTTGTGAACACACATTCTGCAGAAGTCACATCCACTAACCTCTGACTGCTGTGTGTAAATGGAATATACCAGTGGTTATTACTGGTTAGAGCTACTACTTAGGTATTTGTTTGTTTGGGGTGGTGGTGTGTGTGTGTGTGTCATTTGGGCTTGAGAAAATGAGTTTTGATCTATGATGTTATTTTCTGTATTTCACTCTCAAGTCTACATTGAGCATTATTATCATAATTTGCAGCATGGGTGCTGATGGCCATGCAAACTGCCCAAGAAGAGGACAGAAAATTCATAGTAAATAGGAGAGTTTTTTTCTAGGAGAGTTTACCCTTCAAGTTTGCTAAAACAAATGGTGATGAGATGTGTTAAGAGAAACTTTTGGAAGTAATATAGTAAATATTAGTATAAAAGGAGGACATAATTTGCGCTGCCCTCAGTGTCTAGTGTCGTAGATTCTCTAGGTTATCCTATCAGGATTCGGGTTCTGATTCCAGAGCAGTGGAGGTCTCAGAGATCCATATCTGCTAGACCTACACAGATGTCTTGCAAATCCTAGGACACTAAAACCAGCATTCAACACCACCTTCTATCAAATTAATCCTGTAAAAGGCCTCAGAATCCACCAATACCACAGACTTTCCACAGGCTTCATACCTGATGCTAGTTAACAGAATACCTTTTTTACAATTTAATTTAACTCTAACATGTGATTTCTGGATTCACTTGATTTCTATCTCCACCATGATAGTTTGGGAATGCAACCTGTACACTTCAGCTCTCTCAGAATCCTGTATTCTCTCAACTTAGCAGGTTTTTATTATTTCATTTATTGTAAACATAATGTAAAGCGATGAAGTTACTTGCCCAAGGCAATACAAGTCAAAACTAACAACAAAAGCCAGGGGTCTTGATTCTTAGTACCTTTCACAAATATAGTTTCCATGTTGCTGCTACCAGCACCACATCATCTCTGGTGTACTTACCCTTGAGTATATAAACTACTTCCAGAAATTCAGACATGAAACTAAATAGGTATTTTCATATGTCACTGTTTGAACTGTTCGAGGTCAAGACCTGTTTGTCTTGCAGGAGAAACAAAGAAGAATAAAGCTGTACATGAGGCTACACAGATTATTTGTGCCTTCAAAGGCAAGAGGCTTTGATCAGCATTTTTAAAGAGCTACCTATTGCCTTTAGGTATGCTACTGTGTGCTTTAGAAAAGTGGGCTTTCATATAAGAGAAATTTTATTTAATTAACTGCCACAACAATAATAAACATTTTATTAGCCTCTTTTTTTCCTAGCACTAGCTTCTGAAAGATTATAAGTATTTACTACCATCTGTAAGTTATGAATGCAGACTAATTAATAGTGGAGTAACAAAGCTCTCTTTTATACAAGTGCAAACTTTGTTTCAGTCATCACAGTAGTTGCTAATCCAAGTATTATGGGTTGGATACTTACATATTTTGAACTGGACCAAAACTACTGCCCTATTTGATGAAAGTACTGAGGCACAAATCAGCAGATTCTGACCCATAGATTTAAATTGAAGCACATATTTTTCCTAATAGCTTTGTGATTACTGAACCGTTAAGAGATTGAATGACTTGTGCATGACCTAAACCAACATTACAGAAAGTTTTGGTTATTGTCTATTGATCATTAATTTGATTGTTTGTAGATCAACTGTTGGTCATCATCAGCTGTATCCAGGTAGCTGGGAGACAAGTTGTTATGGCATAGAAAGTGTTTCTAATATAATTAAGAAGGGTAATGTATTTGTAAAATATAACGTAGTTGCTTCAGTATTTCTTCTAGATTTATGAATCAAGAAATTATTTCACAGAGCAAGTATGATAGATCTGATAGATCATGATGTGTTGGCTGCTGATGTTGGAATAAATATTCCTAAATTTCTTCCATTCCAAACTGTACTGACCAAAACCAGAAGATTGTCTTTTCTCTACTGTTAAACTTTTTTATAATGTCACCAGCCTTATTATTTGAGCTGAGATTATAATCAGTATGGAAACTTAGATTTGTAACTCAGTTTTTCAGATTCAAAGGGCTTATTTCATCTAATTCAGGTAAATAAGATGAGAGTAATATGTCTTCTGAATAACAGTAGTAGCTTTTTGTTCTTCGTCTGCTATCAGATATATCTAGTATTTTTTAAGTTTTCTGCTTCAGCTATTGAAATAATCTAGTATTAAAAAGAAATAATGGACATACAGCATGGAAACAATCCCCAGCGCACAATACAGATGGTTATATTAGTATCCATGACAAGAGAAAAACAAAGACATAATATATTGGTAGGCAGACCCTATTAAAAACATTGAATAGAGGCCAAGTTATTTTGAGACAGATTACTGAGGTAAGGAGACATCTTCCATATGTTAAGCTTTGTTTCTTCCATTCTTCTTGCCTTTCCTTTGTCCCTTCCCTCTTCCTAATTCTTATTTGGAAGATAAGAAGAACCAAATAAGATAGCTATACTATTGCTGTTAATTACTATTAATTACTATCACTATCACCTCAGTTTTTCTTTATCGTCAAGTCAGAGGACCTAGAATGTAATGTAAAAGCACCATACAAGGACTTCTGTTTGTTCTTAAAAGTAATTTGTAATATTAATTCGGTTCTGCTTGATACAATCCCACAACAGTATCAATCCACTCTTGTCAGGTGATTTCCCGAACTTGTTCTTTGAGACATTTTTGCTCTAGAAGTTAGTCATTATGTAATCCAAAAGCACTGCCAAAATTCAACCTTCCTAACTATGGGAAGGGTGAGATAGTCTTCTTACATCACTTACATTCAAAATTTATCTGCTTAAAAGCAGAATAACTTACCTCACCCTAAAAGCTCACATCAATAGTGCTTCTCTTAAAAAAATATGTTGGGAGACCATTTAAAACTCAATCTTTATACTTCAGTTTAAATTAAGTAGAACAGAATTCAGACATACCAATTTTGTGTACTGGAGGCATAGGGAAGCTCTTTCAAAGGTAACAGAAACATGTATGGTATGTTCCCAGCAATAGGCAAGCAAATTAAGAAAAGAAATGACAAAGATGACTCAACATTCGTCTTTTTTCATGTTTGGGGGCCTGGGGGAGTTGTTTTGTGCATGTGTGGGTGTAGAGTTGCTCTTTCCTCCCTTAACCTTAAGGTGCTACGTCTTCTTTCCCTGCAGTTGCATGACTGTTGTATAGAATAGAAAACCACACAGCCCCAATGAACCAAAATTTAATTAGGTCCTGCTTCGAGAATTGTGAGGTTTTAAGGATTTGCTTTCCCAACATGCTTGAAATGTCTCTTGATGTCACCCCAAACCTCTAGTGCTTTCTTATTATAATAGTTTTAACTAACTCTGCAAAGGAGCAGTGTATGGGGACAAAAAGTCTGAAGTTGATATAAAACCCCTTCCAAAGGAGTCATCAAGTTCAGTTTGCTACAACTGTGTATATTTTCTCCTAAACTTACCAAACTCCATTGAAAATCAAATCAGCTTGTTTTATACCACTACTTAGAATATGCATAGTAGACTACCATTTGTCATGCATTTTTCCTGGGCTTAAATAATTGTGATTATGTAAGAGCAAAGATCTAGTGATAATACATCTATTAAATATTGTATTTTTAATCAAGCGTTGTCTGATTGTTACAGAGTTCAAAAATATAAAGCTAAGAGCAGAAAAGAATTAATTGGTTGTGGTGTTCATAGATTGGTTAGTGTGGATAGTCTCCAAAATTAGAGAATTATTTTAATGTTTTAGTTAACAGAGATGATAATTCAACTTAATTATTACAGAAACAAGGTCTATCAAAAAGAATGGAAAAGTGATACCAAATATTCCCATTGCCAGTCAAGCATCCCTTCCATAGATTTACAAAAACTGATCATGTTTTTAGTATATAGTTTAGATACAGAAATGTGGAAAATAACAGGAAAACATGCTGAGAACATTTTATTTTTTAAGGTTGAAATTCTGTAGTGCAGAAAGGTGGGGTTTGTTTTTCTTGTTGTCGCTTTTTTTAAACAAAGTGAAGTACCCCTTAGGTGAATCTCTTGATAAGGAAGACAGCTTAACTTACTCATACCTAGAACTCCATGGTTACCTTCTAGACCCTCAATCATACATAATATGAGGATAAATGAAAGGATGTATTTCATAGTCTATGTTCTCTAAGAAAAAAATCAGCATTTTCTCTTCTAGCTGAAATAGGTTTTTTTCTTATTTCTTTTGGTATTGTTTTTATAGCTATGATCTATTCAGATAAAGAGATTTAACCTTTTCTTCTCCCCACGTGGAATCTAAAACATAATCTTTCAAAATTTTTATTGCAAAGTACATGAAGAATTCAAACTGTATTTTCTGATCCATATAAGCGAATCATCAGAACTGTAAATATATCATTAATGTTCAAATGAATAAACAGAGACTATTGTCATACCGAGGGCCAAATTTTCCTCTGATCTCCATTTTTGTTAGTGGTAAGAGATCTGCACCTTATCAGATCTGCTGTCCCCATCAGATCTTAGAAGTTTGTGGGTTTTTTTATCAAGGACAAAGATTCCAAGACTGTTTAGGCTGCTTGGGACATGAAGAAGGAAACATAATTTTAGCTAGGGCTTGAGTCCAGGATGCTCATAGCAACTTATATGAAAAGGGGATTTGCAGGAATGCGAGTTCTTAATTGTACAGTCTGGAACACACAGGCAGGAGTCAGAAAACTTTGAAGTTCAAGCCAATTTCGTACTTAACATTTGCTGAGCTTTTAATCTCCACGCAACAGTGATCTAAGGACATTTGTACTAATATCTGTTTTTGATCCAACCAGTGACATTATTTTGAAATGTCATTGCTGCCTGATAAGCTTATTTAGACATGCATTCTGGCAAGGTGAACATGCCAGTATGCAAAAATTATCTAAAATACCAAAGTTTTTCAGAGGTGTTCAGTACTTACCGGTTAAAACTATTTAGACAGTAAACATTCTTCATGTTCTGAGGCTGGAAGAAAAACTCTGTTTTGCAGATTAACCAGTGGCATCCAACATCTCGACAGGTTAATCTATTCATGAAGATAATTTTCCAGAGTTGCAATGTATAACTATGAAAGGAGTTTCCAAGGATTATAGCTGATGTAAGCTTGCTGTTTACTGTATCTGAGAACAAGAGACAGTTGACAGTATACTATCTGGCTCTTTAATGATTTTGTCAAAATTAATTACGTCCTTGTTAATATAAATAGGTAAACATTGTAATCAATCTGCTATGAAATAACAATTCTGTGTCCAGGTGCTCAGCTACTAAATGAAAAGTTGCATTATAACTTTATTTTATTTCTAATGATACCTTTATTATGCAAATATTACACCGTTTTATTTCTGTAAAGTATACTAACATTTAAAGGGACGATTTTCCTTCCTTAGCTGTTACAAAATTTGTTAGGGCGCATTTACTAGTAGGCACTCTGTAAAGGCAGCATGTTATGCTGAGCCAGCAGAGATTAGACTAAATGAGAACCCACTAGCTATAAATTTAACAGTGTTCATTTTCTGAAGTGACTGCTTTATGCATCTGCAAATGGAAAGAAATAGAGCATCAAGCTCTTAATTTTTTTCTACACAAATAAAACTGAAGTACTGAATGTCTTCATTTAACATCTTCAAAGCAATATTATTTTTATTAGGTACTAGAACAGAGTACAACGCACAAAAAGGGGGGAGGTGATGTAGGATTTTTGTATTATATACCTCCAGTAAAAAATAGCTGTTTGGTTTTTTAACTCTCCGTGACATTTTTCTAAATATTGTGGCACAAATGACTGGATTGTAATGTTCTGTGAACTTCTGTATTAGTGACTGGGGGGGTTAGAATATTGTATAAGTTTCAATGGTGCATGTAAAATCTGTTTCTACAGCATGTTTATTTGGGATTCAGTCCATTTGCAGTTCAAGTCACTAATAATAATTCTACTGATTGGAATGGAACAGGATCACTAGATTGCCTATCAATTGTTGTTAGCACATAAGGTGACTGAATTTAAAGGCAGGAATAGACTTTCTAGCAATTGCCTGTTTCAAAACTATCCCAAAAAGGCAGGTACTTTAAAGACAAGTGCTATCTCACAAAAAAAAGAACAAATTCTCTACCCACGCAATTCCTCCTTATGAGTTAGCTTTGGGGGTATTTAACAGAGTAATGCAAAATGTGGTGTGTGGTCATTAATACATATTGTGGACTTAATTCTTCAGAATTCATTGTGTTAAAAATATTATTTGCTATGAGTTTGGGGCTTTTAAGTCATATTATACAAATTCAAAGAAACTACTGTTACCACATAATAACACATAAAAGAAAATATAATAAAAGTCAGGCCACTCTAAAAAAAAAAAAAAAAAAAAAAAGTTGCATGTCTATATAGGTCTCAGATGAAAATGAAATTAATGAAATGGCAGGAAACTGAAGAGGCTATTTAATGCATCCAAAAGATATGCAAGATGGCTGCCTTGCATGAGGAGGGTAAGCACTCAAATGAAAAAGATTTGCCTGAGAGTAATGACATGTCAAATAGCAATAAAAGAATATCTGATTGTCAGAACTGCAATTAAGGCATTGTCAGGCCAGATAAAAAACTTTGGGTTTTTTTCCTAGTAGTAGCAGTTAAATACCTGGACAGCTAAACTTGAGATGGCACTAGATATTTTTTAATTTATTTCTCAGAAACTTTCTGAATGGCATGTTACATTTTAAATAGAAATTTTCAGCAGAAAATCATAAAAGCTTTCATAATAGTATCTTCATAAAATCTTTCAAATTTATGCATGGCTCTTCATGGTAAAATTTCATATGTCTTTTCTCTCTGTTCAAATCACAGCCTAATATAGGGTAGAGTATCTCGTATAGAATATAGATAATAGCCAGAAAAAGTAGTGATTCAGCACTGTGTGAAAATAAAATTT
Source organism: Buteo buteo (assembly GCF_964188355.1). Classification (NCBI taxonomy): domain Eukaryota; kingdom Metazoa; phylum Chordata; class Aves; order Accipitriformes; family Accipitridae; genus Buteo; species Buteo buteo. Next base: position 4,682,235 of record NC_134178.1, read on the forward strand.
CAGTTTGGTAGTTTGTTACGATTTTTGTGACATTAATGTATGGTAATTTCCCCCTAGTTATAATCTGACTATCAAATAGAGTTATATTTAGCACTTTTTTACCCATTAACAATGAGTCACATATATAAGTCTTCTGTCAGGAAGATCAGTTGAATAAATAGAAAACAATATTATTAAAAGATATGTGTGTGTGTATGAATGGCATATTTATATTCTGGAAGAAATTGTTGCGGATTTATATTACTAGGAACCGGAACATGTAACTTTCAAGGAAAATGTAGCTACTAGTTCTTTATGGATGTTTTGCTATGTGGACTACCTTTATACTGTTTATTTATTACATTTTATTTGGATTGAATAATACTATTAGTACTGCCACCTGGGAAATAGAAAAGAATAAACTAGATATTTCATATCGCAGTCTTAGTATATTGTACTCCAAAGTTGCAGGCAGCAAAATTTATGCAATCTATGCTATTTTATATAAAGGAAAAAAAGGGGGGGATATTATAGTTAATTGGGCAGAAGTAGTTTCATGCTACCTTTTCTAGTTTGTTTGAATATTCTGACTGAGCATCCTCATTCTGGAAGGGGAAATTGGTTATGAAAATAGCTGATTGTACTTTTTTGCCACAGCCAAAGTAAAAAGAGAAAGAATAGAGCAGGGAATCACCTGTACTGTAAATCTAAAATTCCAAGAGAACATGCATGACAAGGCTTCCCAGGATCTGGGGGCACTAGAAAGGCATTCAAGGCTTTCAATATTTTGGCTTCAGTGTCTTAGATTCTTGGGCTGGGGGGAAGATCTTCCCAGCTCATAGCGTGGAGTTTGTAAGTCCACTACGGCTGCACTTCAGGGTGTGTTGAAATAAGATGTCAAATACTAAAATTGTAGAGGCTTGGCTGAGCACATGGCTCCATTGCAGAGATCCTAAAAATCCTCTATCAAAGCTCCTAACTCACTGGGGCCTCTGTAGCTCCCAGCCTCTGGGTTTAGTGAAATCTGTTTTCATTCGGAAGTCTCCTATCACTCTGAGTTGCACGGTTTCATGGCATCCTGAAGATGACTATGGTCAATAACTTTTTTTCTCCCTCTGTATCAGTTACCCCAAATGATATGCTGACCTGTAAACAATTGAAATGTTTCACAGTCAAATAACAGTAACTGATCTGAGTTCTCCCTCCCTCCAACTGACACTTAATTATACGCCATTCAAAGTTTCTCAGATGTGGAGAAGGACCAGGACCCTACTGCTACCTGTGAAAAGGCTTGTCTTTCTCAGTGCTACCAGTCTCTTCTGGTATCAAATAGGAAAGAAATTCTGTTTTCCTCCCCTTACCCAAACAAACTCACACATATTTGATTATATGAGATTGCGCTAAAATTGCTTAAATGATCATGTCCTAATGTCTGTAGAAAATAGACAGAAAAAAATGAAAGTGTAAACATTTTCTTCAGTCGTTGATATGACTTGGGATGCAGATAATGATGACTCATTTCCCTAAATGCTTGGACATTAATTGGCTTCTGTCCTATTGAACTGGACATTTATATGATTTTATGCAGCCTAAGTAGACCTTTTGCTTAGTACAAGAATACTGGGAGGTTGGATCTTTTTTGGCAATGGAATAAAAAAAGGAACATCAAATTACTCTTTCCAATTATAAGGGCATATGTGCACCCTTAGGGGCCCACAGGGCTTACCTGACAGCGTGGGTGCACCCTGGGGAGGATGGCACAGCACGGGAATATGCTCTAGGCCTTGGGGCGTATGCTTGACTAGAAGAGACTGTTCCAGAATATTTAATGGTATCTTCAGGAGAAGATGAGCGTTTCAATTTTTTATACGTAGATTTGAAAAGAGATAATTGGTTTCAGCAATTGTTCTAAGAAATTTAAAGCTTCCTTTTCTTATCCTGTGAATGAAAAATTAGTCTTTTCATATACTGTCTTCATTTAGTCTCATGTTTAGCTGATTGGTGCTTAAAGGCAGAATTCTAAATTACAAATAAAATTCAACATATTTTTTCAAAATGGTTGCAATTTTTTATGCCCAAATTTGCAAGTCTTTAGACATTCCAGATTTATAGAGTATAGATCTTATTTATTCTTGAAGTAGATGATGTTTACTCAGGTATTGCAGCTTTGAGCCTTTGCTCTGATAATTTAAGTGTCACATTGAAAGAGGCATAAATAGCCAAGAGTTGTATAACCAAATGCTGTAAACTGTAATTGGTTAGAATAATTCCCCTTTCATTAAATGGATACCCAAACTAAATGAAATAACTTAGTGAGGAGATTTCATTTTACAGTAGTACTAAAGCAGCAATAAATATAGGAGTTGTTACGTTAATTAATCTGCATGTACCTTAGTGTTTTAGTCAAAGTTAGGAGGGATCTTTTTTAAGTGAATGTCCTTATTTTCCCTACACACTGTACTTTGATTCGTATCTTTGAACAGCCTTGGAATGAACAGTTGGGCTTTTTGCATTAAACTAAAATCTCCAGTCACGATTGCGTGTTCAGCCTGTGGAGTTAGACTAGAACCAGTCTAAACTAAAACCCGCAAAAAAATGTACATCACAGATGTCAGGTGTGCAACACAAACTGTTTGACTGTCCGCATCAATTTCTATTGGATATGTAGATGTATAGTAAGTAGTGTGTTTATTTGTTGTAGCATTAAGAAACCGGGGGGTGTGATTTCAAGAGTGTTTGGCCTACATTTTATTTTATTTTTTCTTTAACGAATTAAACTAGCAATTTGCTAAAAGCTCCACATTTTTGCTTTTACAATTAAATCTGTTCCTGCCCACACAAACAGTAAAGGAGTAAATGCAATTATTGCATTAGGTAGATATTATTAAGGAAACTCTCTGATGTATTTTTGATAGTCTACAAGGTCTTTGGAACTTATGAATTCTTAAATTAGTTTTAGTTATTAGACAAGATGATGAAGTAAACATTCAGTAATATATGTATAGCTTTTGGAGAGCAGATTCCACATGAAAGCTGGGATTGGAAACACTGAAATAACTGTTTCATCGGCTAACTTTTTGGGGTGTGCCTGAACATAAGTATCACATAGATTTTTATATTCTGTAGTCGTGTCTTCTTTTATATATATCTATGTATATTAAAAATGTATATATATAAATTTACAATTCCGAGTCATTTTAGAATACTGTAGATACTAAATCTCTCCTCCTTTTTTTTAATGGCTACCGTCTTCTGTAAACATGTATACGTACAATTGAGCAAGATTATTGGGTGCCCAGAAACATTAATGAGTTGTAAGATGCACAATACTTTACAGGGTCTATTTGGCATCATTGTGGTTGTTTAAGCAGGTTTCAGTGCATTACATATTCACACTGCCTAACTCTTGGTAACAGACTTATAAGCCTAATGTCATTTCAGTCTTTCTATAGGCAATGGAAAAATAGAATCACTTCCATGATGGAAGTGATGGAAGTGGGTGATTCAGTTTAGCTTCGTAATTCAGGCACCTAGTTTAGGGTGATGATAAACTGTCTTTTTCCTCCACACCAAATGCTACAAATCTGAAACATTCATCTAACCTGGAAGAAAGAGTATCAAGCTTACAGAAGACACATAGAGAGACAGGAGCAGTTAGAGAACTAATAAAGGAGATATTTTCATTATCGATTCCACTTACTGTTGCTGTTCACAAATAATTGCCATTTTAAATTTTTAAACAACTGTGTTGCTGAGAAAATAGAGGTGCATATCAAGGTAAATTCTTGCCACTAATGGGTTTCACTCTGAACAAAGAGACAAGGGCATGTAAAAGCAGCAGCTGATTTTTCTATGCCAAATACAGGTCCCAACGTCCCTAAAGGCTTGATCTCATTTTCATAACAGCAGCAGCTTTAAAAAAAAAGAGAAAAAAAAAAGAAAAGGTAAGACTATGAGGAGACTCAATAGCACAGGATTTTATGAACTGACAAAACTTTGAATATAGTGTAACTGAAAACATTTTTGTGAAGTGGTAAGCATTTCAGAAAATGGCTTTACTCTCTGAATGGCAATAGACCAGTACTTTAAAATAACAGTTTCGTAGCTGAAGATACAGCATAGGATTAGATTTGCATCCTAGTATTCACTGGAATACCAGGAGGGGGATCAATGACCTAACCATATGCCACAGTTTTCAGTACTGTGATTTAAGTCCATTCTAAACTATATAAGCAGGAATACGGTATTACATTAGAAGTTCACCTGAATGAACACGCAGTGTCTGGAAAGCCAGAAGGGTCTTCACAGTTATCATTGCCCCCAGCACCAGCATTCTGCTCCTTAATTCCCCCAGGATTTTTACAGGTAAATGAAAACCTGAGGACATAACACTACTCCAAAGTACAAAGTCAAGAAGCAGCTTTTATTCTGGCTGTTTTCCTTCCCCTTCACAATTGACAATGTTGTTCTTATTGCCTGTTGGTGTTCAGTTCCTGCTTGGTGCTAGTTAAAGGAGGTCAGCAATTACTTTGTGACAGTGAATACCTGTCATATACTCAACCTAGACATTTATTCCTTTCTCATGAAACCTGAACCAAAGGTTTCCTTGCAGAAGAGCAGTGCCGGAGGCTGGCAGAGTGCTGGCACGTACCATGCTGTGGTGACTTTTTTCTTATTTAGGCATCTGCTATTGGCCACTGTGGGAAGGAAGCTGGGCTTGATGGGCTTTTGATCTGACTCAACACAGCCATTTCTGTGTTCTTCTGTACCGTCAGAAAATGTGTTCAGTACAGTATGAGCAGATCTTTCATGACACAAAAGAGAATCCAGAAATACAGAATAAAGTTCTGCAGCAAAAATGTCAGTAATTTCTCCCCACTTTCTGCTTCTTCATGAACCTTATGCCTATTCAAAATGCAAAATATTGAACCATTCTGGAGCTCAACAATGCATGCAGCACACTGGCTCTTAGTGGCAATATTTGTTAATTGTATTTCTAGTATAGATTCATATTTAAAATGATGTGGAGTTATCTGCTCTGTGTTGCAAGGGCCCATTTGAGTAGTATTACTGAAAAGAGGAAAAAGTTAAACCTCTGTAAACTGTACTATAATGTTAATTGTAAATTTAATTAAAACAATAAATAGTATAGCATCTTGAAATGGCACTTGTTACTTCTTCTTTGTTTCAGAGTCACTGCAAATCTTCATGTATTTTCACTGCAGAGATATTAAAAGATATAACATTGATTTTTCCAACACAAAGATGTATTTTAAAGTATAGATTTTAATCACAGTAAGTCCATAGATTTGTGGCCTATCTGAATGCTAGAAATTTTTAATCATTAAAGCAACACACATTTCATAATACTTATCTCCTAAGAGAAAATCCTGTAGTTGCTGTGAGGCAAGTATTTTTCTCGATTTGTTGGGCTTTACAAATCCTACACAGAGTCCAATAGAAGCCTAGCAATGCCAAGTTGGCAGTGGCTGCAGTATTAGCTACAAGAAGGCTTAAGAAAGAGACTGTCAACATTTCCTCCTACAGACCCTAAATAGCTATGGGACATGAACAGAGCTTTGTATAAAAATGTGCTCTTGTCCAGCAAGTAAAGAAAATCAATTCTGAATTCATGCTATGGTGTATCATGACAGTGCCTCTACTTCTCTTCACTAGGTTTTTCCTCTGCAGAGTTGCAGAATATAGTCTTAGTCTGTCCTTTTCTAATGTTCATAATTTCAGTCAACTAAAGTGGTTTCAAGCAGAAAGACAACAATTAACTTTTTAAAGAATAATGTCTTTTCTCCTTTTCTCTCCTTTTCTCTCCTTCTCTCTCCTCTCATCTCTCAAAAATAAAGACAGATATACTAGAGCAATTCCTGAGAAAATGCAGGCAGTGAAAATTGGCAGGGAAAATTTGGGGACAGTGAAGTACTTCAGGCTTAGAGAGCACTGGATCATGATTCTACTTCAACATTTCATTTTAGGAATAACTCAAATTCAAAGTCTGTGACTTGAGCAAAACTGCTGCTGCTTTTGGACCTGTGGACATAAATGCATGTATCAGTGCTGCTTTTCCTTTTTCTCTTTAAGCAATCAGATCTCTTTGTGATGAATGCCTTTGTTTTCTTCTACCTGTCCAGTAGACTGGCTGTTATATATCGCCGTGGAACATCATCTCATTTTAAACAGATTTCAAGGTATTCATCTTTGAAAATAAGCCAGTATAATGTCACTGTGCAAGACCACACATTCAGTCTTTTTCTATGACAACTCCCAGTCAAATATTTAAAATTATACACAGTGACAAAACTTATGTAGAAAGTGGGGTACTCCAGAGTCCAGAGGCAATACTTGTCATAACAAATGTGTTTTTCACTTCTTACGCACTGAGTGACACTTAACAGGTCATAAGGAAATCGGAGATTGTGCACAATGTGGTAAAATAGAGATTCACGAGGCATTGTTTAGTTCATTTCTTACATTCTATGAAATACAACAGCTACTTGAGAGAAAACAGATTTTTATGAGATGAAAACTGAAATATTAGTCTGGTAGTTACTGAACTATTATACAAATCATAGAGGACAAGTAAATTGGGGTAGGTTTTTTTCTGGCTCTGTTTAAGTACACATTTTTGAACAATATAGGGCTTTTTCTGCTGGGCTATTTCAACTACTGGCTAAGTACAAATACTTGGTTTCTAGCAGAAGACGTTTCATAACATTTTTCTTTTTCTTAGCACTACAGAGGGAGAGCTCTTAGAAGTTCTATCTCAATATGGAGATGCTTGGTTTAGGTGCTGGTATGTTCTCGCCAAATGATTTGTTAAGTTTTCTGTCAAAAACCCGAAGAAGTTTAGCTAGGAATCCACCATTTGGATTTGTATCAAATTAGCTTTTTGCATAGTTTATGTGCTTCTACTCATTAGAAGAAAGAATTTTTCCTTCTTTTGAAGACAGTTATTTTGAGAAATGTTAGTGATATATTGCAGCAGGAAGACTTTTCTGAAATCGAGCTTCTCTAATGAACTTCTGATGTGATATTTCAAAATTATGTTGTTCTTTAGACTTAAAATGGTAAATACAACTTCTGTCTTCTTCATGAGAAGGAAAAAGGCACCAGGGGATCTACTTTTGACCTTTAAATGCTTACATTTTGTAAGACTTCGGAAGATAAATAGAAGAAAATAACAATTCTTTTTCTGCCTCCCAAAGAGTAATTTTTCCCAGCTCCTTCACAATTCAACTATTACATTGATAATTTTCAGCACATTTTTCTTCCATAGTCTGGAAGTCATTCATTCTTGGAGCTTTTTATTTTCTGTTCATTTCACGTACTCATACTCGGTATTAATCGAGATTCCAATTTATATAATTTCACTTTTTTTTTTTATACTGCTTTGTAAACATTTCATTAATCTTTACTGCATTTAAGATTCATTTGCTGGTACTGGTATTTATTTTGGGGACTCTAGATAGGCTACTGAGACACTGGATGTCTGAGGCAGGGATACCATTCAAGAGTAAGATACCTTTCTTCAGGTGTCTACACCGGTAATTACAGCTCTGCCATGTGTTCAAAATTTCATTATCGTAAGTGGAGACCAGCTAAATAAAATCAGTGTATTTGAAGAGCAACTCCTCTCCCTCTGAAGTGGTCACACTGAGTAGTAAAGTGAATCTCTGCCTCAGACCACTGCCTGTATTGACTCGGGGTAGTATTTTCACGTAGCCATCTATTGCTATTTGAGGTGTGCTGGGTTATGCGAGACATCCTCATGCTGGCGTGTGTGACAGCCTGCAGAGATTTGCACCATTCTGGGACCAACAGGTGATGTCAAGGAGGGATACCTCTCATCTGGCAATAGATGCATATGCTTAGGCAGTTAAATCAGACTACTCTTAAGGGTTTCCTGACTACCAATGCAATGCTTGACCCACTGGTTAATACTGCTACCTAATAACATCTGTTTAAAGGCATATGACTGTTTTGTGGTAGAAGGTTCTGTCGTTAAACAAGATTATTCCTCTCCGAGTGAAAGAGGTTTGTGACTTTAGCATGAGTTGTGAGTTCTTGCAAGCAGCACGTACTGCAGCATCTGTAAATGTTGGTTTCTTATGTTTGCATGGTTTTGTATTGCTGACTTCATGTTAAAACTGAGGGACTAACTTTACAGCCTGTCTGGGTTTTCTTTCAGTACAACTGCAGAGTTACTTGACTAGGTTTAGAATATTTTGTCCTTTGATTTTGCTTTCTGTTTCAAAAGGTAAGATGACGAATTACTAACAAAGCCAAGTAAATAAAACAGATGGAAGCTTTTCTAATGGATACAGAAAAAAAAGTCTGATTTTATTACAGTCAGCACTCAGGCTATATTATTGGGGTTTATGTACAGATAATAACTCCTGTAAATGTTACTTCAAAAGAAATGTAGTTTTTACAATGTTATCAGCTAAAGTCACTTGTTTCTAGGATGTGCATCGTCTTGAATTGCTGGATTAGCAATTTGTCTATTGTATTGTCAGAAATTGCTCAAATATTATTTTATGAGCAGAGATTTTTTGTTTCAGATGCATTTGCTTTCAGTTAATAAGGCCATATTATGTGTGGGTTTGTGTCTGTGTGGGTTTGTCCCTGCTTGAGATTGTAAATGAAGAATGACAGAGGAAAAAAGCCCTTTAGTTACATAATTTTAAACCAAAATAAAGCTGTGTGATGAATGACAATAAGATATCACACAACTGCCAGTGTTACTAATTAATAGGCTTTACAGGTTTTGATATATTCAGCAGTACGACTTGTGTTTGTGGCTAAAAATGAATGCTAATGATCTGTGTAGTGTCACAATACAGATAGCACATTGTCAAAAACTGTTATAAATGTAAAGTCTCATTTGTTCAAAATCTGTAAGGACAAATAAATACAGCTGTAATTCTCACATAAGTGATTATCCTCTCACTTATGTGTGCAGAAACCTAGTTCGAAATCAAAGTGTGGCTATTTTCATATGTTAGTTTTCATATGATTTTCTTGACTAGGTTTAGAAGATTTTGTACTTTGATTTTGTTTCCTGTTTCAAAAGAGGATGAATTACTAATGGAGCAAAGCAAATAAACCAGATGGAAACAGTTGGACGTTCAACTTCAGTGTTCTTTGAGAACCCTCGATACAATCTTATCTTGTACTTACTAGTTTATCAAATTTAGGTCCAACTCTACTACTGAAACCAATATCTATTTCCTCGTTTGTTTTGCTGGTTATGAGTTTCACATTCCTTTCTTCTGTTAATGATAACTCCCTTGAAAATTAACCAATAACTTCTGTTTTCTACAGGACTATAGGCAAGACATAATTACAATTTTTTTTTAAGTGAACTCAAATACCTTTTTAACTGTACATAATAATTGTACATAAAGTGTATACGTAAAACTATGTATGTATGTAGTACATTCTTTCCTTAGAGATAATGAAGTTCAGTTCCTGGTATAATTAATCAGCTTTCTAATTTTCTGGAACCCAAGTGAGTCATGGGAGACAAGCATATGTTAACTCAAAGGTGCAATCATGTATCTGACATTTAACCATTCACAAATAAAAACTCTACTTAACAGGAAAATATAAGGATTTAGGAGAAAGAGATTGAATAGGAAGCTGTTGAAATAGAAATAGAGAGGAAAAAGAGATTCTAACTCAAGTTTAGACTTTCCTGGGAATTTATATCTTTTATAGGCAAAGAATAAATAAGAATGAAAGATTCAGAAATGTCAGCCATATTCAACTGTCCTTCAAACAGTCAGTATCCTAGCACATTTTAAATATATCCAATGGGAATTTTGGCACCAAAATATTCTCAAGCTTTGACATACTGATACATATCCGAGAATGATATTTATCATATGTCAGTACTTAAAAAAAGAATAGTATTTTGCTGAAAGCAGTATTCTAAACTTCTCTAAGTCCAGGTTTGTCTATCTTTAAACTTCATAAAACCTTGGATGAGAATGATCCAAAGACTAGTCACGATGGAAAGAGGAAGCGTTGACGAGATGTTGCGTTTTGGCTATGTTGATTTGGGACAGTAAATGATATTTGAGAGACAGGGGTGGATAAAGTCTGAAAGAATTGAAAGTCTGACTGAAGATAGGAACCGTTTTAAGGAACATAATGAATAACATGTAGACGGCAATGAGGACAGGTCAGGATGGCAAACCTACAGGCGTTCAGGAAAAAAAGCTGTATTGCAAAACCGGGAAACCTTGGACAAAGGAAATCAATTCAATGCAAGCTACAGGAGCTTGTATAAGAAGCTGAAAGATAAGAGGAGGAAGAGAAGGAACTGTCTTAGGAAAGGATTAGGCTTTAGATAGGGTCACAAATGTAATTTCTACCTGTCAATGAATTTGATTCAGGTCCCTAAAAACTCATTTGTCTATGACAACCTATTACAGACATATTACTTTAAAAGCAATAAAGAGCGTTAAATAGAAAGCTTGATATCTGAGAGTTAGGCTGTCTGTCTTTTCCTTCCTCTTGCAGAATTCCCTTGGTTGATTCATACAGACCTTTGACTAAATCTGTGTTGCTAGAATGAAACAAATTATTCTACCCCCCCCCCTCCAAATCCTAAAAGAACAAGCAAACCACTTTCTGTTAAATCTTCAACATAATTAGACAGCAACAAATGCACCTTGAGTTAGGGGACTTGTAAGAGTTAAATAATAAGATGTTTAGATAGTGAAAAGAAGACAGCACTGAGAAATGGAGGTTAGTAGCAACTGTTGGCTGTATGAAAAAGAAAATAATTTCCTTCGGAAAGAAAGATTAAACAAGACTTGACTACCTTATAAGTATTGTGACTATTTATCTTTTATGGAAAGAATACCAGTCACCTACTATGCTTGCTGCTAATACCAGTACTCCTACCAATACTTAGTTGGTACTTAGCTCTTGCACATGTGCTGTCTAAAATCTGAACTGTATAAAAGAAAAGCTGCTTTTTCAAGTAGCATTTTGATGAAATACTATCTCTTGAGGTAACATGATCACTTTTTCTTTGATAAGCAAGGATGAACCTTTCATTTCAAAGTCGTCCACCATTCACATGTTCCTAGTTGTGTCTGTACATATACAGTCAGAATATAGTGAAGTATTTTGCAACTTATGTCTTTTGAAAGTACATGTCCTGTTTTAAAAGATATGTCTTTGTATGCTTATGTCTTTACTGTAAAGTTAATTAATGTTCTTAAGGAGAATCAAGATAGATCAGGCTGTGATAGTCATACTGAACTTAATTAGTACTGGTTGGCTGTCCTTTTCTTCTTTTTTATTAAGATTGATTCAGACTTGGGGCACGGAGGTTTTGGAAAATGCTTTTTTGTAAAACATTAAGGAAAGCACTTATGTACTCTTTGTTGGTGGAGGCAGTGGCCATTTTTAAGTGAAATGAAACCAAATGTTTTAATTCCTCACTGCCTACCTCCTGTGACTCATGTCGCTTCTTTTATTCTGTCTATTTATTCCAAAGCTATTGCATTTATAACCGAGTTTATAGAAGTCTCTAATGATCTGCAGTGGACATGGTGCTATACTTTTGTTGATCCCAGTAGGTACTGTATTCAGTCAGAGAATCTAGTATTTTGTTCCTGAGGTGGTTGTGATTTCTCCTGCATTCTTTGTCCTTAGAGGTTCAGTAAGTGAAAAATATGAAGGGTTTTCCTGCTTATACACAAAGAAAGTCTTGAATGATGAGTTTCCTTCATATTACTAAATTATTTGGGATCTAGTGATCCAAGAGAAAACTCCCCTCACATGGCATGGGGCTATACTGCAGCCAGTATCATAGAAGCACAGAACCATAGAATAGTTTGGGTTGGAAGGGACCGTTAAAGGCCGTTCCCAGTTTGTTAGTCTTGCTCATTGGGGCAGTCCTTTTTTAGTTGACATACCTGTCGAAGCCCTTCTTATTATTCTTTGCATCCCTTGCCATGTTCAGCTCCAGCTGTGCCTTGGCCTTCCTGACCCTGTCCCTACACAACCAGGCAGCGTCCCTATACTCTCCCCAGGATACCTGTCCCTGCTTTCACTGCCTCTGCATATCCTCCTCGCCCTTTAGTTTGACCAGCAGGTCTCGACTCAGCCATGCCAGTCTCTTGCTTTCCTTTCCTGATTTCTTGTACGTGGCGATCAAGAGCTCTTGCGGTCTATGGAAAGTGTCCTTAGAGATCTGCCAGCTCTGTTCTGCTCCCTTGTCCCTGAGGGCAGGTTCCCAGGGGGTCCCATTGACTAACTCCTTGAATAGCTGGAAGTTTGCTTTCCTAATGCAGTGTCCTGACTTTACTCTTCACCTGACCTGTATCCCTCAGGACTGGAAACTCCACCAGCGCATGATCCCTGCAGCCCGGGCTGCCTCCAGTCTTGACGTCACCGATCAGCTCACTTGCGTTGGTGACCATCAGGTCCAGTATCACATGCCCTCTGGTAGGGCTGTCTATTACCTGACTTAAGAAGTTATCCTCCATGCGCTCCGGGAGTCTGCTGGATAGCCTACAGCTCGCCGTGCTGCTTTTACCAGGATTTCGGGGGGGTTGAAGTCCCCCAGCAGGACGAGAGCCGGTGACCGCGATGCCTCCTGTCGCTGGGGTAAGAAGGCTTCGTCAGCGGGCTCCCCTCGATCGGGTGGCCTGTAGTAGGCACCAACCACAAGGTTCCCTTTGTTGCCTCCGTCTCTGGTTCTTACCCTTAAGCTTTCAGCCTGCTCATGGCTATTCTTCAGAGACAGCTCTTCACACTCTATCCATGTCTTGATGTAGAGGGCAACCTAAGTACTTCAAGAGCCTCTAGTATATCTAAAGACTAAAGTGTATCTAGAATAAGTGTATGGAAGACAAGCTTTTAACACAATATTCATCAGTAGGACTCTTCACAGTTTTTGAAAGTGAGAAACTGCATGTGGGAGAGAAGAAATCTCTGGAGAACTACCCTTGAGTGCAATGGGGCTTTTTTTTTTTTTTTTTTTTCCCATATTACTTCAAAAATTAGGTACAATTTACTAGCTGACATTTGCGTTTCTATTAGTGAAAGGACACCACGAGGGTCCCACGGTTGTGAGTGAGTTCCACCAGTTATGAAATTGGGCTCCCTTTGCTGTTAGGATGTAAAGGGAGGAGGAGTTGGGTGTAAGCTATTCTCTCTGCTCAGGTGGGGATGGAACGTGAGTGTGTGTGCAGTGAGGGCACAACTAGTGATTGCATATCCCTAACTAAATAAATCTTTCTTTTTAGAGGAATGGAGTGGAGGAAAATTACAATATAAACCTTTTTGTAGTCTTCTCCCTAAATATATGGTTGGCCAAATACAGGATTATTGCCACTGTCATGGATATTTTTCATCAGATTTTAAAGGTTCAGAAGATAGGCAAGCTATTGACTTTCCTTTCAGAATGTAATATGTGTTAAATTATATATAATTGCTTGGAGCATACAGCAGAAGTATTGCAAGGAAAAATTGAAGGCTTTGCTGGTTGCCCAAAAAGCCTTTGCTGCTTTTGATTGCAAAGACTTCTTGATATCAGTCAGATTGCTATGTGATTAAAATATTTATGAAAGAAAATTCATTTTGAATATGGAAAAGCTTGTTTATACAAGAAAGGACTTAACTGAAGTAATTTCATGGAGTCCTATAGTTACTGATCCTGAGAATTGTTGGCTTTCAATTACTTCAGTGGGAGGTAAATGCACCCGGGATTTTAAGAGCAGAACATTTGCCAAATATCATAAATACATAAAAGAGTTCCACTGTATCTGGAAGCAGTAGTTTTTATTGCCAATCACTTTACCAGCTGGACTATTTTAACAGAAAACATGTTCTTTCTTATTCTGATGCAGTGACTGGGAAATATCTCCCCTGAATTGAGCTATTTAGAAGTTAGTTGTCTGTTCTAAGTTAGCTGTGTAGACATCTGTTAAAGTCAAGGGGAGACTAGAATTTCCAAAAAGTAAATTTATTTCACTCATTTTAGATACCTCAGCTCTGTTTTCCTTGCCTTTTTAGTCCTCATTAAATGGCTGGAATACTTAGAAAAACAATTTAGACTAAAAGCTTAACAAAATAGTTAGAGTTAGATGGAGTGAACTAAACTAAGTTAGCAGCCTGAAAATTAGTTAATTCTGAATGTGTCTGTCCAACTGTATCTTCCCAAGCTACACATGCATACTAATTTTTTTGTTACCTTTTATGACAGAAACACAGGCTAACATTGGATATATAAAAAATATATTTCCCTTCACTGGTAATCCAAATAGGACTGTAATTAAAGAAAATTAATCCAGCTGAAAAAAATAGCAGCATTAAAGGAAGTGTTAATGTTTACTGTAAGTCTATTCTTCTGTATGGCAGCTGAAGTAATTGACTATTTTAATTTGAAACTTGAGTACACTAGAGTGATCTAAGAGGAGGTGAGAGTCATTTGACTGGGAGATTTCTTATAGGTTTACTGAAATCTGCACATGTGCTTTTCTGTCTATTAGAGATTATATTTACTGTTGGGAATTCACTTTATGCTGAAACATCCATTACTCTGCATTTTTATTAAGAAGACATTCTTTGAAAATTCCATAAATACCAGTATGCATTTGTAGTTATGTACTTGTAGTATTTTATGGCTCAGTGCATATGCATGATCTAACGCATATGAATAAAGTTTGGGGAATTTTTTTTTTTTTTAGAAGCTTGTTTCCATATATTGCAAAAGCAAGGATCAGAAGTTAGATAAAGGCAACAGAGAAACAGAACATTTTTGGTGTTTCACAGTATGGAGTCTTGTCATGAAATTCTAATAATGCTTGATTAACTTTTACTGGTAGCCATGTTATTCTTTTTCCTGCCTGGAATATAACAGATAGTTTTCACCTTAATTAAATACAATACTTTTAATTTTCAGATTTTTTTGGCATCCTAGCATTCATCCAGACACATTCCTTGCAATGCTTATCCAGTTTCATAGTAGTTGCTAAATGTCTTTTCTTCACCTATAGCCTACTATTGCTAGCAGAGCAGCAGGTGTATCGTCAAGGTGGCACTTTCTGAGGGTCTGAGGATGCACAGAACATTGTCTGCTTGGATCCAAACCCATCTGTTGGCCTCAGAGCTGAAGACACAGTAGAATACTTCTGCTGTGCTTGAGATTGTATTTAATCATTTACTTGAACCAACAGAATTTTCTTTAGAGGTAGATTAAGGTCTAGCAGTTTATTGTTTTATATAGCATCCTATCCAGTTAAATGGACATCTAATAAGAATGGATTATCATTTTCCTTATATATGATAATAAATAAAGGATGGGGGGGGGGAGCATGAATGGCAGCCAGAACTGTTTTAGAAGACAAGCACATGGCATTTTAACCCAAACCCAGTCTTTTCAGTTTACATATGTGTGGAACAGAGGGACCCTGAGTTTACCAACTCTTCATGAAAATAGTATGTCAGTAATACCTTTCTCAGCTTTTCTCTTAGTCACTAATGAACTTGTGAAACTGCAACTGCTATCACTCATCCTACTGTGTATTTAACAGAGATGAAAAGTAGCATGACTGATCATACTTATGTACAGTAGATTCATTAGGAGGAAATATTCCCTTCTCTCTGCAGAATCCTGCTCCGATTACTCAAAAAGAAAAGGGTGTTTCCCTCAACAGCAATGGAAAAGGTCCAGTGGCTTTAATATAGTTTCTCTTTGATGGTATTACTCAATGAAAGCAAGTTTACCAGAATCTGGCCGTTAACACAAGATTCAGTGACTACACCCTACTTTTGTATCCTATTAAAAATAAATTACTGTATCACCCCTTTTTCCAATATATAAGTAATGTAACAGTTCCAACTACCACAAAAGGATAAATTAATAGTGTAAAAAATCAGATATGAGCAGCAGGGAGATAGAATGACTGTAATCCAGATGTTGTGGTTAGTCCTGGACCAGTGATTCATTTTTACTTTATCTCGTCTATATTTTGTATTAGCAAAAATGATTCATTGCTAATATAACTCTAAGTGATTTTAACATGTATCCTAGAGGTATTACAGGTGTTTCAGCCTGTCCTATTTGTTAGAGCATTTTGTATTTCTCTCTCAAGTATCTTCCTTCAAAAGGGATATCTGCTGCATTTCTGCATCATATCCAGCATCAATCACTTTGATTAGGGTCTCACTCCACAAACCGAACAGCTTTTCTTCCATGGCAGCTCCATATGTTTGCTGCAGCTGTTACAGTTTCCAGGCAGAATGTGACTGTACTCTGTTCAGAGTTTGTGTCCCTGTCAAAGAGGCAGGAAATTATTCCTCTCTGCTTTGATTTGCCTTGAACTGAAGTGGCTTGAAATCTGTCCTACAGTTAGACTATAGTTGCCTACAAAAACATACATGAAATTGCATCTGCATTATATTTTCATAACTATGATTCTTGAAAGCGCACGCTACCAAGGTTTGTTCCCACAGTACTGTTTGAATACCAGGTCAAAGGAGTTTTATTGCTGGAAAGGGGGCTCCAGGGAGATTTTTAACATGGACCCAGTGACAGAAGACTACTATCAGTTGCAGACTAGTTTCTTAATAGCTATGAGCATGAAATATACTGAATTTTGTTTATGATTTTATGGTTTCTGGCTTACGAAAATATTTCTGTTTTGTTGGTTAATATTTCGTTATCTTGCACCAAGGCAGTATGTACAACTACATACTGTGGTACACTGTACTACAGTACAGTAGTAGAAGTACTACTACACTGTGGTACACTGTACTACAGTACAGTAGTAGTAGTACTACTACAGTACACTGAACTCAGTGCAAAGAATGTACCAGCTAGGAGATTAATCTCTATTTGCAGAAATACTAGATATTTCCATGAAGGACACCTAGAAGATCACCAACTTATTACGGTTTTGTTACACCCAAGAAATACAGAGAACTCAAGTTATTAGAACATCTATGTATGCGAATAAGACTCCACACCAGTAAGGAGAGCTGATTTTTTTTTTTTATTTCTCACCACCAGCCAAGTCTGACAGTAGTCAGTATTGTAAGATCTTTATTAATGCTAAAAACACATGTGTTTGTTCACCGACTAGGCATAGCTGTGTCACTTTTCGTTGCATTTGATTAGCTGGCTGCCAAGATAAATAGGCAATGGACCGTTAAATTTTGGTGACCAAGAACCCAATTTGGCTTGTCTTAAATATGCTTTTAATGAAACTTGTAATAGTGCACAAGTTCAGGTGACAAGTGTTTTTAAAAGCCTTGTGAGCCCAGAGACGCAGGTTGACCAGTAAGGTCTGCCACAGATGAATGAATGTAATGTATTCACTATACTAGAGGTGTGAAAAACAACTTCAATGTCAGAGTATCTTACTGTTCGCTGATCCTCTACCTCTGTGATTCCACTTTAATACTCTGTTTTTAGTAACTCAGTTGTTCCTCACACTGCCAAGTACACTGTTTCTCTGGTTGTGACTTCAGGATGACTGTAAGTAGTCGAGCTGTCACAGCACAGGAGCTTTCTCTTTCCCACCAAGAAAGAAAAGCAGAAAGCACATGCAGACCCTCAAACACGTTCACCATGGTAGCAATGCAATGACTCTTACAGGAGCTGAGACTGTTGACATAATAAAGCTAGCTCAATGAAAAACCCTTCTCAAAGTGCAAAACCACTGTCTACAATTTCTAATTGATTGAAGTAGGTCATTGTCACATAGCTTTGTTCCCTCCTTCCCGTGAAATGTAAATTTTGGCTGAATATATATATATAAAAAAAAAAAAAATTTTTCTTCTAAAGTACTGAAAACAGGCACCTAAAAGCAGAAGACAACAGTATTTGGGTTTTGGGTTTCAATTTTCTGATGAAACACTTAGCCTTTTCACTGAAGGCAGAAATTTTCTATCCTATTTGTAAGTCAAAATAATTTTTTGTTGTTGTAGTAAAAAGGCTTTCTAAAAAAATTTTCTTAGTTATTCTGAAAGGAAATTTCCTCAGCTGCTGGATGGGAATGGGGAATAGGTAAATTATTATCTATATGAAGACCCTTGTCCAACAAAGCACTTAGCTTTAAAGTGTGAATAACACCACAGATTTCAGAGAGACCTCTTGAATGTTTAAGTGCTCTTCTGAACAAGGTTATAGAGGGAACATTTTTTCGTAACTGAATTAGCAGATGGACATATTTAGCTTTATTAGAGCTATACAAATTATCAGTTGTGCTCTCTACTCCTCACCTGCCCCTTACCCTAGTCATTAAGTGCTAAGGGGAGCGTTCTCATTTAGGTGTGGAATAGGAAATAGGAGTGAAAAGGTGTTGGAAGCGCTGGGGAGTGGGCAGAAGCCCGCCTGGGGAACGGCAAAGCAGCGATGCCCAGCATCGCCCTTGGGTTTCAAGGGGCTCAGGTCCTGTGCTGAGTCTTTCAGCAGTAACCGCAGGCTGGCAGTGTTGGATACCGCGTGAAAAGCTGGGGTAATTTCTGGTCCTTTAGGAAGATTAAATGCTTACAGATTTGTGCCAACTATAAGCCAGTTTGTGTTCCAGATTCAAATATTTGAATTCTAGCTAAAATTATATTCCCTCTGTAACGGTGACAGAACTGATAGTAGGAAATCATATTTTGTAAGTTGGCTGTGGTTATTAGCTTGGACCTCAAATGTTAACACCTTACGGAGCAGAGCCCTTCTCTAACTCAGACTGAAGAGCGTTTTTGAAGCAGTAGACACTGTGTCTTACTTGATAGTGGAGAATCCCAGTACCTGTATGATAAACATTCTCAGAATGTAATTAATGCTTATTTTGGCTAGAAATTATCAACGGTGAGGAACATATTGCAGTGTATATGAATAATTCTAGACATCACCCTGCAATCTAAATGCTGTCCAGTCATTTATGCCAAGTAAAAATCAAATCACCTGTATTCTACTTTAGGTGCTGCTAGTTAGGTATGTTTTAATTGCAGTGAGTCAAAATCTAGTCACAGAGACACGCAAAAAGAGAAAGGATTTTCTGCCAGATTTTCTAAAATATGGATAGTATGTGGATGTATATTGAATTCTTATATTTGACTTTTCTTAAATACAAAAGCAAACTTCATTTAAAGGTAAACTTATGCTCATCTTATCTGTGGACAAAGAAAATCAGTCTCTCATACTCTATCCAACAAAGTGCTTTAGCTGTACTCATTTTAAGAGGTAGGGATATCATTTTGTAGTAGTTAAGGGTTTAAATCTTTCCAGACCAGAAAAGGAGCATGGTACTCTGCCACACACAAGAGCTGACTAAGGTGGTTCTTCATTAGGATCTAATATATAATATATTGATCTCTTGGATTTATTGTACATATAAAGCTTGGCTGTACTTCATAACATAACAGTTGAACGAAAGAAACAAAAATCTAAATTAAGGCAGGAGCAATGAGGCAGACTGCTTCCAGGTCAGACCTCATACATCCTAGATTCAGGAGTGGTGGTTACCGTGAGAACTCCATAGGTCTCGAGCACTTGGATCCTGTATCACTTGTCTTGGCATTTTTTTTATTTCATATGTTTAAATAAATTCTCAGTAGCTGTAATGAATCCTTTCTGGCAGGGAATAATATGATTCCCTAATATTGATTCAGTTCCCTTGAATATTCAGTGCAAAATCATTGGAGATTTGCTAATGGAAGAATTAACATGTACTGAAAAGGAAGTGCATCAGGGAGATTATATTTGCTAATAGATTTTTTTTTTCTGCTATGCTAAATGATGTTCTTTCTCTATAAATCTTTGTTAACACTGCCAATTCATCATTTTTAACCTGCTTGTTTCATTTGCATGCTTTGCCTTTGTGTTTGGATTACAGTTTGTTTTACTTTGCTCTTTATTATTAGCTCTCTGGATATGTAATTATGCTTTATTGCTTAACATTCAATTTACTTTGATCAGTATTTGAGTATAAGTTCTTACGCAAAGGCAACAATATACAAAAATATTTTTTCTGCTTCTGCAAGCCCTGCTGCAACCCTTCAGCTCAGCCTCTGTAACTTGGGAAAAATTTAACTTGCAAATGACATGATTACAGTCAGCTGAAGAACTTGAAAATAGGTTTCAATTCGTATCTGAATTGGTCATATCATCTTATGGTCAATTGGTCACATCATTTATGAGCTGATTAAAGACCCCTAAATGGAGCTTTTGTATCCCCTATTCTGTGCTTCTGCCCCCAAAAAGTTAATGAAATTGTTTTAAAAATTACCATTATTGATATGATTTTATATAATTTGAAAAAGAACATAAAGACTCAAATTGGTCATTTTTCACAGAGAGTATTACTGAAACTAGTCTACTTCTAAAGAAAAGTTTATCTTTAAAATGCTATCAATTTTGAAAATGATGAAAAACTGAAATTTACTAATTGGATGTATTTATCATTTCCCCCCAGTCATATTGCTAATTTAAAAAAGAGAAAAGAAAAAGAAAAAAATAGTCCAATTAGAATTTTAAAAATATTTCAAATTTTTCAGATTAAGGTCATTAGAAACCTATTAGTTCTTTTCCTGCTGCTTCTTTAACAGGCATTAGTATTTGACATATCGTGGGAACATCACTGGTGACTACTGTTTAGAAGAGACTTGCAAAGAACTATTAGCAAATAGAATAGAATATTACAAAAGTAAAGATAGCAAAAAACAGGTTAAAATTTTTTTGCTGTTCCTCCCAGCCAGTTTGTTATAGAACAGTGATTAGAAACAAGTCAAATGGTAGAAAAATGCAAGTAAAATATTTGCAAATATATTTGATTTCATGGGCTATAATATTTATTATTCAAGTATTTTTAAGAATAAGACTTTATTAAGCAAAATAACTGTGATACTCAAATTTGAGCACACAATCTTCATTTTAAAATTCAGAATAGACTTATTTCTATTTGAAGTGGATGATTAACATGTGAAGACATAGGTCATTTAATCAGGAATTTGAAAAAATACATTGATTTAGGTGCCCAATTTTCAAGCATCTTTTAACAGATTCTAAAGGAGAGCAAATGTTCACAGGGGAACAAATAGAAATTGTGATAAAAACTGCAGCATTATATCAAAGGTAAATGACATCTAATTATTTAAATATGCTTTTATAGTAACAAAAATAACATCTGAGACAGATATGATGTGGGGTTTCTAATTTACCTAGATTGAAATAGATAATTTACTTAATTGCTAAAGTAGAGTGACTTAAGGGGTAGCTGATGGAAATAAAGAGCAGAGCTATAAAGGAGATAAAGAACTGGCTAAGCAAGAGACTGCACAGGGTTTATATTAAAAGAAGAGTTCTCCAGATAAGGATTAGTAATGAAATTTTTGAAGGATAATTTTTCAGATTCATCCTCATTAGTATGTTGATTAATGGCATTACAGAAAGAACAAGAAATATGCCAATGGGGACTTTGGTAATACTGAAGGCAACCAGGGCAGTTCATAGCTAATCAGAAAAAAAAATACAAACCGAAAGCACATCAATTAGAGGTGGCAGTTCAGGACACAGCTCTGGTTTAATCAGTCTCTTATGGATAACCAAACTGCAAATATAATATACCCCTCAAAAACTCTGTCATGATTTTAGGCATTGTTAAGGCCTCCTTTATATAATGGTGTATATTCCAGTCTCTGAAGCTAAAAAAAGAGAGGAACTTTAACTGACAAAGGTGCAGATATGATTGAAAAAGAAATTATTCTAACTAATTTGAAAATAAAGAAGAAATAATAAATTAGAATAGTAAGATATTCAAGGGCTTTGTTGTCACTTATCTTGTCCCATGTAGATGCATTTTGGTACAAAATTCTTAGAAAATAAATGAAATGTAGTGTGTTGGACCAGTGTACTGAGGAGCAAAAGCAAAATACTTAAAGAGTGGCTATAAAGAGGATGGACAGTGTCTCTTCCCAAGGAGCCACATGGACAAGATAAGGGGCAGCGGGTACAAGTTGCACTGAGACAGGTTTTATCTCCACATAAGGAAGAAACTTTTACAGTAGGAGCAATCATTCAGTGGAACAACCTCCCCCGGGACGTGGTAGAGTCCCCATCACTAGAGGGTTTCAAGATGCGAATGGACAGGGTGCTAGATAATCTCATCTGGGCTTCCTTTCCCATCAGAGGTTGGACCAGATGATCTTTTAAGATCCCTTCCAACCTGGGCAGTTCTATGGTTCAGGTAATATTAATTAATATTTTTCTTACTATTTGCAAAGAACGAGATTTTCTGTATGATTATATTAATATAATGAAGAAGAATACTGATTTTTGCATAATGGCTTGAGGAATCTATATTCCAGTTTCAAATTCTATTTTATACCGGGAACTGTATATGTATATCCATTATACTATACGCTGCCTTCCATATAAGTTGCTAATTGTCTTCTCTTAAATCATGTACTTTCAAGTCAAGATGAAACACATAGGAAATGACAGGAGAAATTGCTCTACTGCTAGACCATTCTCTAAATCTTTGGCTTCCCGTATCACCTGAAAGCCCTTTTGGTTAAAGAACTAGGCACTGACTAATGTTTGGACAAACTGCAGGGATGGATCAGATTATCTATTTCAGTCTTAAATAAATTTCTGAGCCTAATCATGTGGCATTAAGCTGGATGGTAGTTCGCTGTTTGCTTTTTTTTAAAGGCTCTTCTTCAGTGGCTCTCTTAAGGTCATTTACTCATGGTTCTGGAACAAAAAATATTTGTTACAGGGCAGGTGAAGAATCAGTACCTTGAACTCCTTTGCAGACTTGATCTCAAAATTATGCCTGAAAATCAGCTCTGGATTTAAGTAACAAAGCTGTAAAGTCTGCTATCTTCAGACCCAGCTACAGCAAGGTGGTAAACATTTAACAGTTTGCTATAAAACCTGTGAGATTAAGCAGCATCATTATGTCTAGCCTTCTGTATCGACTGCTAATGAGTGACTGTCTACAAGAAATAAGCAAATACAAAACTGAATACTGATGCTGACTAGGCAAAGCCATTGTGCAAAATAATAACCAAAATAATTTGATCTGAGGCTGCTAACCTTTAAGATCGCTTCTGTTCTGAAATTGTAAAATTTATTGAAGAATGATATTTTGCACACTCAAAATGTTAAGGAAGAGTTTATCTTAAGCTTTTCCTAGTACAGAGCAATAAACTGCCTGACAAAGGAAATTAGATAAACCACCTCAGTTTTTGCAGCCAATCACTAACAAACATGAATTTGTACAATCACTGATTGGAAAAGCCATCGGTGCTATCTATAACTTTGTTACATTCCCTATTGATAAAACTCTTTGTGACAGACAACGAAGTGTCTTGCCTGAGGTGGTTGTGAATGAGAAAACCTCTTTCCTAGTATTTCAATTTGGCGCATATTCTGTTACTTTTCTTGCTTCTTAAAAGCTACTGTGCTTCCCGTCGTAGATTACAGCATTGCTGTAGGTGATCAGCCTAAATTCATTTGGTTAGTGTTGCTTCGGTGATGATTTAGCAGTCTTCATCACAGCAGCAACAACAACAAAAAAAACCAACAAACAAACAAAAAAACCAGCCCTAACGTCTTGCATATACCTCTGTCAAAACCAGTGAGTGTTGTTAGGGTATAGTTTGTACCTGTTATTTTGATTTTATGAATACTGAAGTGAATGTACCTTGCTGTAACAAAACTTCCCAGTTTGGGGGGAAAAAAGAAAAAAAATATTTGGTAAAATCCATGCCCTCATGTTTTTATTACAAAAATAGTTTAAAACCTTAAAAATGAGACAAAAACCAAAACCAAACCACCTTTCAACAATATTAAATTGCATAAGCATTTAAAGGGGAAAAAAGGTCCCTTTTTATATTATTGGAAATAATAAATCTTTAGTTAGGAAAATTACCTTAAATCATGTCCAAACTAAGATTCTTTCTTCCCTTCTTTTTTTGCATTAAGTATATCTCTTTCAAAATAAGTACGAATATCATACATGTTTCAATGGGGGAGAGATACATATAGTTGTAGGTGCACCCACACAAATGCACACATACCCCTATATACATTTAAAGGATCAGACACTTTTCCTTCCATGTTACTACTGCTTGCAACCAGTTCCTCTTGCCTGCTGCTCTAATGAAAAGTGTACTTATTAGAGCTGCATGGAATGGTATTTCTCCTGAGAAGTCCTTGTGGTCAATCTAGGTGGGCTTCAGTCATAGGCTTTTTAAGAGTAATCGATGGCACAGTGTTAGAATTTACACTTTAACGATATTGTTGAGGTATCCCAAACAGTGGTTCAGCAAGCTCACTTCACCTGCCTCTTGGTAATTTTAGTGAATGGAAAAATAATCTTGAGTGGATTTAACTTTTATCATCAGAGTGATCCGTGCTGTTTTGAGACTGTAAATGGGTTGATTGACTTTATTGTGTATGGATATATGTGAGTTTGCGATACAATCTCAATGTATTATCTGGAGAGTCACTACAAAGATATGATTGTTACAGAAATGTATATCCCTATTTCCTTCACATTTTAAGGCTTTTTCACTTTATAAATAGTTTCAGCTGTTCATGGACCTTCTCCAAAAAGGACTGAGTCAACCAAAAATAAGCATACAGATTATTTTCAGAGGGCAACCAGTTATTTTCTCTTCCTGGAAGTCAGAACTTAGAATTTCCCATTGTTCCTTATTTAAAAATGATTTTGTATATGAATGTTTTGAAGATCTGTTCTACATGGAATAACAGATGCTAAAATAGTTGGACAAAAGGACAAATATCGGCTTCCCTGACAACATAAATAAGGGTATTGCACCAAACAACTCCTCTTTTTCTTTCTCTCCTTCTCTTTATGTGTGTGTTTTAAATAGATTTGGTTATCTTATCACCAATAGCTCAGAAGGAAAGATTAATTTCTATTTGTGAAAATTAAAATAATAGAAAAAAATTATAGTGATAGTGACATTTTTGTTAAAGTTTTTTTCAGGTCTGTTAATTCCTTGCCTCCTACATATGCACACACATCCCAGAAATACAGTACTTTTTAAGAAATATGTAAATATGTAGTTTGCTAAAGCAGATTTATACCATTAAAATTCAGATGTCTAAAAAAAATAAAAAAAAAATTCAATGCCAATATGGTTACTTATTAAGCTTTTACTTTGACTACTTGCAGGTTAAGGTTGCTTCAGTAGATAATTAATACAGAAGCATAAAAAGTTTCTATAAAGGGGATGATACCTCATTCTTGTTTATTACACCAAGAGGAAAAAATAGTCCCTGCTCCTGGGGTCTTACAGACCAAAAGCCACATTAGCACTGCTTGTTATGACCAACGTCTTATGCAGTTGCAATTAAAATAAGTGGCATTTCATGTAAATCCAAAAATATCTATAAACTATATCCTCAGGGGGCTATATGCTCAGGGTTTATATCAGAGAAATCCCACCTCCTACTCCTAACGACTCCTGTGAACTGGCCAGTAGTGACAGCTGTACTTAATGGTAACTTGTCTTCCTCTGCCCATTTGGATCAGACGACGAAGTGCCACGCAACGCCTGGAGATACAGCAGAGCTCAGAAGCTTCAGACTGACTTTAGAAATGAACAAAAAAAAGTATTCAAAAGAACCTCCTTGTAAATCCTTCAAATGCTACAGGAAATGATAAATAAGTGGCAGAGGGACCAGAGTAGGCAGAAGTCCCTCTGTTATATTTAAAAATACAAGACCAATATCATCCATCTGGGGAATTTAGACTCAAAATACCAGCTCGTAAACATTGTTATCTCTCATTGGTTTCTTCAGTGAGACCAAGACCTGTGTATAGACCCTAGATCTGATGCAATACTTTTGTAAATTCATAATACTTCACAGTGGTCCAACTAGAGATCCTCAGTTCCCTCTGCACTACGTTCGTGGACCCCTCCTGTTCTCCTCCCAAGGGACCGATTTAGTTGTTCTGCCCAGGATTCGTCACGTCCCTACCAGAGCTGACCTGCTCAAGTGCTACCGTTAATAATCTTTCTGAGCTTTTGCTGATAGAGCAGTTTCCCCAGAACGCGTTTTTAACTCAAAGATGCCTGCATCCTAAACTTTTAAAACTGGAATCGTTTTCCCGATAGCAGCTCTATGTGACGGGTAGATGGTAACAACTTACGTAGGAAAATGAACGTTCTTGGTGTACGAAATGCGGTGTCCTGTTCTACAACCTCCGCTGAGCCGTTCTGTGATGGAGAATAAGCCATTTAGTGAGACTGTGGATGAAATGTTTAATCTCTCCATGCAGGAGTTACTCTGTATTTAAAAAAAGAATACTGATTACTTACCCATTGTTGTGTACTATACTCAGATCTCTGGACTAAAATGTGCTGTACAATTAGAAGCATTATGTTCACCATCACTGCATTTATAATGAAAAGACGCTCATAGCAGCAATTTCAAAGGTAGGTAGTGCCTTTATTAGGCTTTTAGGAGATCAAGGTTTCCATTTGCCTGCTACCTAACCAATTTTCGAAACGTTAGCATACTGTGATGTCCATGCCATCACATAATACTTTAAAAAAAAAAAGAAGCTATAGTACACATTATTAGTAATGTTAGCAGCAATTCCAAAAATACCTGACTGTTTCTTGGATGAAAATCAGAAAAGCTACTCTAATGGCAGTAAGTTAAATACTTAGGAGGAGAGAAAAGAGAAAAATCACCACAGAGGTGATTTTTTTTTTTTTCCAGGACTTTGACTTCAGTGTCCTTGCTGCTTTTAGCTGTTTCCATGTGAAGAAAACAATAAGCTATTTTTATAGGCAATATGCAAGAGTTTTTGAAAGTATAAACTCTAATATGTCTTTTAAAATTAAAAAAGATGCTTTTTTTGCTTCTTGATTAAAACAGTAATATATCTGAAATTTCTTGTCTATTATGTTTTCTATCTACTTAGAGACTCTTTCAGACTTTACAAATTTTACAACACGCTATAGTACAGTAAACTGCAATAGTTACACTTTATTTAAAAGGAGAAAGCAGATACTCGAGTGTTTTGAGTGGTTTTTAGAAAACAGTGCCAAAGTCTGTGCGTGTGTGTATGGGGGGGGGTGTCATCCTGAGGCTCTCAGGATCTAAACAGTAATTCATTTTTTGAATAACTTTATCTGTAAATACAGTTAATTTTATTTAGTATTGTTGTCCAGTCATTTCGCCATTATGCTTAGTTATATAACATTGTATTTCTTTTATCAGTTGAAGCGATTAGATGCAAGAACAAAAATACCTTTTGACTTTGAAACAATTGCACCTCCTGCTTTGTTGTAGCAGGTATAGTGTTAGCTAAGGCTTTGGCGTAAGAAAACATCAAAATCTGTTGTTACAGTGACAGACAGGCATGAAAAATATGTTTATTTTCAGTAGTTGGAGAAGATCTCAGGTTTTTTAGGCTGGTGGAATTTAAAAATACTGTTTAAACTTTTGAGGTTTCTTAAAGTTTGTATTTAACAAATCTAAGCATTGATATGTAATTAAAAAGTCAATTAATATATTAATTAAATTTCCAATTAATATAATTTTAATAGTGACTTCCTTAATGCCTATTTAGGCTTCTTCTAATATCTAGGGAAGTATTTGATGTACTGTAAAGAACAGAACCGCTGTCAAATCTCCCTTTTACTGAAATGCCAATATGTAGCGTTCTTCAGTTCAGGGAATACAACAAATGAAAAAAAAAGTGTATAAATAATTATATATTTTTGCTTTCTGAGGATTCCAAGGTTGCTACCCATATTTCAACTGGTTATACGGGTCACCCAATCCGCCACTGAAATGCAAAGTGGCAGCTGCTCAGGAGCCATAGCAGTATTGCCTTTCGTACACTGCCGAGCAGAGAATGCTGCATCCAATTGAGATTGCAAGGGGAGTTAGGAAGACAGAAGGTAATTACTCAGGGTATCTCAGGAATAACACTTTTAATCCTGTGAAAAGTGTTATGGGATACGTAGTGACCCACGTGGTTAAAGTGTCCATCACACCTATCTTCCAGCTAGAAGCATTTACCTCAGTGCAGATTGTTTGAACAGGTTTTTTGGTGGACTCGAGAGAAATGCTGTGTCTTCTGTGAATTTAGATTGCATCTTGGCCTTTCTAGCTACACAAACCCATGAAATCCATCCAGGAACACATGAAATTTATCTTGACTTTGGATGTACAGTGAGAATATGTAAATTAGTTATAAGGTAATCCTCCTTTAGGTTTGCAGTTGCATTAGGACTTGTCTACATAAAGGCAATCAGGAAAGTTAACCCAAATTGACTAAAGTTGTGAATTCAGAGCACCATAATTAAAGTAGATTAGTGGATTCACATCCTGAATAAATTAAATTAAACCAAATGCAAGCCTTTTTAATTCTGAATGAGAGTGTCCAGGCAGGAGTTTTATATAGTTTAACTAATCCATTTTAAAAGTTACTTCTGATTGATCTTGATGGGTGTCCAAGAAAATGAGGCATGCAAAGGTGTATGTCTGTATGTGGGGGTGAATTCATACAGAATCGCAAAGAAATATAATCAACAAAATACAACGTTGTTCATTTACATTTTCCATTCCAAGGAGTATACTGATTAAACATTCAAAATCATAGAAGTGGTCAAGATAAAAGAGTTCCATGTTTCCAGAGATAGTAGGTCTCTCAGAATAATGAACTTTTAAGGTCAAACTGTATGTAGGAAAACATTATTCACTTTTGTGTGTGGATCAATCTCATTAAGCTTCCTGCTCCCTTTAATAGGTATGTTAGTCTACAGAGGCAACATGAGTAATTGTCCCTGAAGAAAACCTTAAACAAGGTAGCATTGTACACAATTAAAAAAAAAAACAAACATAAAATAAAACTTGAACAATGTCATACACATACTATTCCTTGCATAAGGCATAATCTGTTGTCAGTGCTGCAGCTACATCTTCAAATGAGGTGGGGAAAATCAGAGGGGATAAGGAGTTGAGGTATAAGGACAGAATAGATGGTAAGAGTTTTTATAGCCTCCTGTTTATTTTTAATTTCCTGTTTCATTTGCAATATATATTCCCTTTTCAGCTTTTACTGCTGAAAACTCCTTCATTGTGCAAATTTAAGTCATGTTTCCAGCCCAACTGGAAGTGAGTGTACTACACTTGTATTTCCTCGCTATAAATGGTCCTTCACACTTAATGTCGTGACGTACACAAAATTTGTTATTGCAGTTTCTACTTTCTGAATAATATTAACTATTATTCATAATAATAATTACCTATTTGTACAGAACATTTTTTTCTCCTGAAAAAAAAAATTATCTGAGGAAGCAAACTTTGGATGCTCCATAGCTAAACTAGTCAGAACATGGAGGGTTCAGAGTGAAATAAACAATCTATTATTTTGTAATATTTTCTACTAATTTCAAATTCATTATTCCAATCTGATGCAACAACTTGCAGCAATGAAATGATGCATACAAGAAATTTATTCTGAACGTTCGCAAATTTGAGCCAAAAGTCGGGGACATTTCATGTAAAAAGGGAATACTGTCATATGCAAATTGATAAACTACCAGAAATAGAGTGGGTGAAAGAAGGAACATTATGATTTCTGGGCAGAATGTTAATATGCTGTACATCTGGCTGACCTAATCATTAAAATTAACAGTAATGTGTAATGTGGGAAGTTTAACACTCACAGTGTGAACAATGGGAAAGGTCAGATATCTAATTACTGAGCTTGTCGTTGCCTGGAAGGATTTGTAGGAACAGTATTGGAAAAGTCTGTTTTCATATTGATTTATGACTGGTCCCAGTTTTTCTTTCTGTATTTGCTAAGTTCCTTGTTGGGTATTAGATCATACTTAGATTTCTTAAGAAATCTGTAATCTCACAATTTAGGGCTAAAATGTCACTTCGATAAAAGTGAGAAATTTATTAATACTTTCATTTTTAACAGAAGCTGATAATCAATTTCTAGCTTTTAGTCTGTGTGGTACATTTGCTTTAGAATTATATAAACTAGATGAGAATAATGTTAAGCTAAAATAAAATTGTGAAGTTTCACCTGTTAATTCTCATTACTGAAATTTTAGCCGTATTAGCCTAATATAGCCATGTTTCTGTAATTTTTTTAAGAAAACTGATTCTCTAAGATTATGTTTCAACTGTGTGTACTGGAACAGTTTTGAGCTTCTATCTCTTAAAAGAATGTCTGGGTTGCATCCTGTCCCCATGCAGGCAGGACAATCTTTTCTTTTTGCCCTGGTTTCTACAGAAAGGACACAGAGATGTGTGGTCCCAAAGCGGTCCACAGCTCATGGGAGAGTTCAAAATTGTGGGACGCCAGACCTGCACTTGCTGTACAGATGCAATAAACCCTTTCCTGCCTTCAGAAGGTGACTTTTAGGAGCGTTTGGTCTGAGTATTTCCAGAGCACCAAGAAACTGGGATCCGCATCTATGTAACTGGTTCGGCTAATTAGGCTTTTTCTTGTACAAGGTCTGGAGAGCGTTATTTCAGGGAGAAAGTTGTAACAGCTTGTATGCTAAATTTTCAGTTAGTGGGAAATGTCAGGTACAGGGGTACGTCTTAATACTTGTTGGCCTTTGAGGGTCTTCAGCGTAGGACTTGTGAGTGTAGAAATACCCTGTGCTGTTGGGTAATTGTTCTTAGGCGCCTAAGTTACTTTGAAAAATGGAACAGAGATAATGTGTCCCTTCTAAACTGTAGTGGGAATTTAGTCCTGTTTTTCTTGAGTGCTCTGTCCCTCTGCTTTCATCTGAAAGCTTCTTGGTGCTTTACGGGAACCCACCCAGTGGGAGACATGGGCTCTGCTCTCTGCAGCACCACCGGTTGAAGCCCATACCTGCCCCCTCTCCGCTCGGAGGTGGGAGTCACCCATCGTGGGTGATTTTTTTTTTTAAAAGGTAAGAAGGCAAAGTATCCTGTGCCGAAGAGAAGAGACACAAAGAAACTCGTGACATCCTAGGTCATGTTTTAGAGGTATCGCATTAGAAGTGAGTTTTGGAGACTGCAAATGGATTTCATCCAACAGGTTTAATACGCACAATCCAGGCTTAAAATAAATGCATACCCTGAATGCTTTTGCTAAGTATGTGTTGAACTTTTTGACAAATGCTTCCTTTTAAGTAAAAAGAAACAGTTTTAAAATATCTGCAGTAGACTTCAGAGTGACTTAATGTGATGTAATCTCATATAAAATCTGGTTTTCTATACAGTGTGCTATCTAATTAAAGAACAGTTAAAATAAGGACAGCAACTGTTTATTTTTTGATGCTTTAAGCATATTAGGAAAGGTTAAGCACTTAAAATTATATTGTTCAGTATGACACAGAAGAATTAGTTTTTTCCTTTGCCCTGTTTCCATTGTCACAAGCAGAAATGAAATGGAATTTTTAAAGAGAGATGCTGTCAAATAGGACAAAATTATATCAAACCTTGATGGCATGTGGAGCCAGAAATTTTCCTAAATAGAAAAACTAAGAATTCCTTAGAGGCTGCAGAATACTAGGCTAAAATGAAGGCATTACAGCTAATGTCCTATGTGCTTTGGTAGGTGAGGGCAATGTAACAGCCCCTGTGAGACAATTACTAGGCAATACGATTTGGAGCAGTTTCGTGGTTGCTCTGCCTTACAAAACAAATTAGGCTGCAGCTGCCCAAGGGATCTAGACAATACAAAGGTAGTCACATTTTCCCTATTTTTTCTTTCAGATCTGACCAAAAAGTCTGCAGATGTACTCAGAGATCTGTCCAGTAGTAATTAGATTAGCATGGTAATTGGACTGTAACTGCATTTATTCATGCAAATGAAGACTAACCTATTTTTTCAACTATTTTTTGTTCTTTTAGCAAGTAGAACAGCTTATTTGATATCACATTTAGTTGACTTTTTTTTTTCCCCAGATGTCAGATTTTTCCATAGGTGAGAAAGTTCCTTGAGGCTTAAATGTTATGTCATTGTATATGAACATGGACATTTTTTTTTTAAAAGTTTAATCATCTTATAAATCACTGTTTTCTAATCTTTGCTGAAAGAAATACTATGTCTCAATATGAAGGTAGCAGTGTATACTTAAATGTATAAAAATTATCACTTTAGGATACCATATGAGGCAATATCCTTTTTCCTTGGAATTTCTTCATTTCAGTTATTACCTGCTCATCCTGCATATGCATCTCACAGCCCACAGCCAGCATTAGCCTAGTTCGTTGTTTTTTTCAATTCTGTTTTGGTTGTCTTTTACTTAATCTAAATCAGACATATTGCTTGCCCCATTTCTTTAGTTAATATAATGTACTCAGCGTGACTTACAAAATCCTGTACCTTTTGACTGAAAGGTGATCTGATAAGTTTTAAAATAGAAGCACGTCACTTCCAGGAAACCTGATTTGCTGAGCTGAACTGATAATACTTTAATTCCTTCACAATATGCATTTGTTAGTATCTATCTTTTATTTATTTACCTTTCTATAATTTCTAGATATATGTATATAATATGTAGGAATAGATATTATTTAACATACAAAATGAGCTGCTAATGCATGGGCAGACATGCATACATCACTTTCTGGGTATTTGAAGATTATTCCTTCTCCTTCTGTGAGGTAAGACTTGCAATAAGAGGCCTGATGCTGTACTGCGCCAATGCTAGCATTCCTTCTGGATGCCAGTAAAAAAGGTACTCCATAAGGTATGGGATTAAACTACTATTTATTGGAGCTATAACTTATGTCCCTTCAGACGCTGGGAACCCCGAGCTCTGCAGCTTTGGGGCTGTACAGTCAGGGCATAGCACGCTGCGCAAATCCTGTCCAGGAAGGATTCAGAACATTGTGGACTTTGGACTTTGATAGTATTTTCTTGGAAGTATACGGATTTGAGATAAAGACAAGGGTATGATGTTGGCGTCATTGCCCAGTTCCAAGTAGGAGCATGTGCAGAATGTCCTTCATGCTTAGTCAAACGAGTTTATCCTCTGTCCAATGTCTGCTCGGGTCAGCTGTTACGTGGATCCCTAACTCCACAGTGTACAATGTCCTCCAGGTAGGATCACTATGTATGCCTCTCTTGTAAGTGTATTTTAGTCTTTTACCATTCCAGAAGAGACTCAACAATAATAGTTCTTGTTAAATTTGTTGAAGGCTTTTTTTTTCCTACAGTGTCATAACATATTTAATGTTGAGAACAAGAAATATATAATAAATTAGATAAGCAAGCTCAAATATGAGGATTAATTTCCTTGAATATAATTTGGAATGGCTTGGGGGGAGTTTTTCCTTTTTGCATTCATGATTATACATCAAGTGAGAAAAAGTAAAAAAATAGAGAGGTTGATCACCTATTTAGTTCTTAATCAGCAAGATTAGATGTGCCTTTTACTCTGTTTTACTATTATATATTTGGCCTAACCCTGCAGTTCATGGGTTTCTGATCTAACTTCCTCCTCAACGTTGTTAGTATCTAATTAGCTGCAATCTTCTATGACAATAAATATTGGGTTTTATTTCCTCAGTTGACATGCATATCTATACACACGCATGCATGTGTGCACACGTGCGCACACACATACATTTCAACTCCAGTTGAATGAAAAAAACTTTCAAATTACTCATTGTCACCTTCAACACATGAAGGACAGAAAATAAAACCCATCTGACAAAAAAACTGTTGGATCTGTCAACATTTTAGGGGAAGAAAGAAGGGAAGGTGCCTGTTGTTTTTTCACTGAATTTCATATTTTGATATAAGCATAGGCTGTAAAATTCATATGCCTTCAAACTGCAAATACAGAATTGTTGCAGATGCAATACAAACAAATACTCAAAGTGGTAAAAATAGCAGAAATGACAGGAAGAACTGCAGGGAAGAATTTAGTTGACAAAGTTGAAGAGGTTCTTGTGTTGTGGAAGAAAATAATTTGTGCAAAGCATGTTCTATGTGAGGAGGAAAAATGTCTGACTTTGCCACAACACCTTAACAGTTTGATTGCTAGCTGGGAGAACAGTGTTGATAAAGTTTGTAGGATATTCATTTCTAGCTCTGTTGAAACAGAGGTGGACATGTTGTTTGAGATCTGTGATATCCATTGTATAAACGAAGCTATAGCCTTGCCCTTTTGAAAAGGTCAGGCGCAACATTTCCTAAGATGCTGGGCAAACTTGCAGAGCAAGAACGGGTGAAGGAGGTATTCAGAGGGAATGTGGGATGCACAGCCAGAAACAGTAGGTCAGCATGGCTGCGTGACCAGGATAAAATAGGGCAAAGAGGCATAAACACAATAATCTGACGATGAGCACTTTTGGCACTCCAGGTCCCAAGAGGTGGAAGACAGATAACCTCTATTGTCCAAATTAGAAGAATGGAATTCTTTCCAGAATTAAAACTTTATAATCCCTCTATCTCAGTGGTAGAGGCAAAGGATAAGGGGATAACCACCCCACCCCCAATTCCCTGGCTGTAGGAATTTTGTGAAATACAAATAGGATGCATCACTTAGCTATTTGTCAGGGATTTTTGTCATTTTTTTAAGTGCAGCAATGACTCGGCTCGAACCAGGTTAAGGTTTTCCCAGCACACACACGCTCCCATGTAAATCACTGCAGATCACTCCATTTCATGCATCTTGGACATACTTTAACTGGTACTGAATGAGTGGGAAGTGTGAGATTTATCAGTCATTTAATTGCTATTTCTGTGAGCAGCAAATGAGCCAGCAACAAAGGAAATAGCTCTTCTACATGCCTTAAACAGTTAAATGCACTTTTATGTACTTTACTAAGCAGGGAGAAATTTAAGTTCAGGCTTATGGCTTTGTTGAACTGAGGTGAATACATATTTGTATATATATGTTTTATCACCAGTGAAAACTTTTCATCTCTTGAAATCTAATCATATTCCTTTCAGTTCTAGTAAGAACTACTGAAAACAAAGCAGCTGTGCTATTACCGTATATTTTTTTCCTCTGTGTAAAAAAAAAAAAAAGAATATAAAGTGTGGATTTCTACTGTGCATTTTGCTTTTTGCCTAGTTTAATTACTGGTCAGTCCAGTTCTCTGTTTAATTTGATGAAACTTGAGGGAACCAAATGTTTTGTATTAATAATAATGTAACTTCCACCTTTTAACGCTGATCAGTCTTTGGTAATGAGGGTAGGTACTAGGATAATTCAATCACTGATTATAGAAAGGCACTGGGGGAGCTGGCACGCTGAGTAAGAGAGGAATGCTCAAGAAGAGTCAGAAGGTGACCAGGTGGCAGATTTGTTTCTTGGATGTTGTTGCTGGTGCTACACCGCTGTGGCTGTCCTGTGCCGTCCGAGCTGCGGCATGATGTGCACTCCGCTAGCCACAGGGCAGGAATGATCCAGAGCTTATTTTAATCAAAGTGATTGAAAAATAAAAGAAGGGCGAGAGCTGAGCTTAAAGAATCTGCTTCACTCTATCTCGCTGTTTGCCGAGGACACCGATTGCCCAAAGCCATGCTCTGATAGGTCAGCTGGGCCTTTTTGGTGGTGCCGCGCTCTCGAAACAACTGTCAGCAGTGTCTAGCTACAAGATTTCTATAACCATTATATTAAACTGTACAGCTTTACTTTTGTTTTCCCCCCACTGGGAGGAAAAGAGAACAAGGATGCTGGGACTACTACACTCTACCCTGACCTCTAGAACCACAAGCCTTTATAATAAAAATGTCTTTCTAAAAGCTTTTGCCTATTGCTACAATAGAAAAACCCAATGAAAACTCAATTCGGGTTTTTTTTTTTTAAATGTTTTTAAGTGTATCAGAGATATAAAAAATGAACAGTTTTAACCACATACCTTATAAAATGCCAAATTTAAAATATGTTGGGCAAGTCAAAATGTTTCATTGTATCTTGATTCAGCATTAAACCGAGCCCAATATTTTTCTGTTAACAGTGGTTTTTTTTATTTTTTTTCCTTTTACTCATTATCTTGCAATTCACCTTTTTTTTTTTTTTTTTTTTTTCTTCCCCCCCCCCTGTTTTGGAAAGGTCCTGATAAGATTTAAGCAACTTTTTATTTCTCA
This sequence comes from Buteo buteo, assembly GCF_964188355.1. Classification (NCBI taxonomy): domain Eukaryota; kingdom Metazoa; phylum Chordata; class Aves; order Accipitriformes; family Accipitridae; genus Buteo; species Buteo buteo. The sequence continues at coordinate 4,718,294 of NC_134178.1, forward strand.
GTCATTTTTGAAAATGATAGGTATCAACAAAAGTCTTTCTCTATAAATTATTTTGAAAAATTTTCGGAAAGACATTCATTACAAAATGTTAATCTGCTATATTTCTTCAACAATAGGTCCAGGCCTACACATAACCTTGGGTGTTACTTCGTGACCATCCCACATCTCTTATGACTATTAATAAACACAAAGCCAGTGGCTACTGCCCATCAGCGTAGGAAAAAAAAATGCATCCAAAGATACATTAGAGCAAACAAAGCAAAACCCCTTTTGATAAACTTGACTCACAGAGGAAGAACACAAAAATGTCAAATGGAAAAGAAATTACAATATTAAAAGTGTCACACGCTGAAATTGCCTTCAATGCAAACTGTGTTATTCACTGCGTAAGATCATCATTATTTCAATACTGCATTCAAAACGAAATACAAGTAACATGAAATTAATTTGCTTTTCAGGATGGCTTGTTTTTTTCTGCCAGGTACCCTAGATTTAGGAATTCACTAGTCTGCTGTGACAGAACTCAGATCTGATGACTTTGAAGTAATATTATAACATTGTTCATTTTACACATGATGGGTTGGAATGAGGTATTAAGGAAAATAGAAAAGAAAAAACCCAGTGAGTCTCTGTAAGAAATAGCTTTATGTGAAACATAGTGGGGGAACACGCAGTTAAAGGTGGTTGGTAAGTTTGTATGTTATGATTTTGTTATTCTGTGTTTCATGAAAGCATCTACAACTTGGAATTAAGACTTTAAAAGTAAATCCAAGTAAATACCAGTGAGTGCAGGCCTTTCATGTCTGCTAAATCCCTGCTATTTTTAATGTACATTATTTTCTCCCGAGCTGTATTTTATGCCAAAATCTTCTCAAACAGTAGGTTGTCTAAGGAACAAGCTGAGAGTAAAAATTGGTGCAAACCTGTACCAAGAAGAAAAAAACTGATAAGAAACTAGGTGTTTTGGAGTTCAAAAGTATTCTCTAAGGCTTTGGTTGGATTTTGAAAAATAGCTCAGCTGCACAAAGCAGATTTTGGGAGACTTAACAGTGAAGATACGAGGCTTTCAGTATGAACTCTATAAAAAAAAATATTGCGTTAGTGGGAGTTCATGTGCTGAAAATAAGCTCGAAACCAGTGTTTAGAGCGGAATTCTCATGAATAGGGAAAAACACTAATTTCTTTTGGTCCTTTTAAATAAAATCCAGTACATTTTCAATGGCAAATAAAATCTTCTTTCATAAGACCTATAGTACTTTTGAAATACCTCTCAGGAAGTACCTCTTGCTGAGACTGATCTTGTTTAGGTCATAGGTAAAACGAACCTGCAAGGAAAAATACAGAAAGAGAGAGAAAACAAACAAACAAAATCTAGTGGTGTGAACTTTCTCATAAAGTCTTCTTTTTCCTTATACTAGTTTCAAATGCCAATTAATATAAAGCTACTGGAAATTTCCAGCCAGGTGGCAGTCTCCAAGAGACAAGTATCTCCTCCGAATTCCCAAAACAGGTTCCTCCATAACAGTCAAGGAGAGAGCTTACCTGCTGATGCTGCTCACACGGTCCAAAGGGAGTTCCCCCGGGATAATTAAAAACAATCCCTTTTGCATTCTAGAACTTTTATCTATATTTATTGTCTATATCTATCACTAAACTATATACCAATCCCTAAAGTAAGCTGATTTTTTTCTCCATTAATCGTTTGACAGTGACATTTTATAAGTTTGTGCCGTTAGGAAGTTACAAAAAGATGGCAAGTTAAAAAGGGGAATCACGCTTTCAGAAAGCTTGAGCTGAACTGTTCAAAATCATACCAAGAAAGGAAAATACTGATGTTCAAGAATCTCCTAGAAACAGAAGTGTAGAACTATTATACCTGATAAATTAATTCCCTTCTTTACTCCCTATTAATTCCTTTCTAGCTGCAATTCTGCCGGGTGGCTGGTTCTTCATCCAGCTCTACAGGTGTTTGCCAGTGTCTGGAATCATGTCCATCCCCATACATACAGCAAGATTGCTTTTTACCTCCAGGACAAAAATAGTGCCTGCTTCCTAACATCATGTTAGCAAGGAACTGGGAGGCTTGTATGTCCTTTCCCTGGGCGATGGGTATTTTGAGCTACTGTTATTTCTTTTTCCCACTTATTCTCATTCTGCAAATCACAACTGCAGAATTGTGGATTTTCTCAGATCCATCTAGAGACTCTGTTTAGTGGTTTACTTGGCTACAAGGGAGCGTATTATAGCTGTTTAATGTTGATCATGTAATCAAGTGCTCTGCAGCACCCTCCAAAAATAGATATCTCTTGCCATATGAAGAGATTGTAATACCAACTTCATGATGTTCCTCTTTAATCACTTCTACAGCGCATTGTGGATTAAAATCCAAATAAAAGCCTGTCATTTTGATTGTTACTTTAAAACGCTGTTGACACAATAAAAATTGCTCAGTCATGTCTCGCACACTTAGAGGGCAAGAAATTATTAAATTTGAACTTCTAAAAAACAGAAAATGAATTATTAAGGGAAGCACAGATTTTTCCTGTAAGACTCTATATCTAGACTGACATCTTTCCCCACCATTAGTATTGATCAATTACTTATGCTCTTTCTTACGCGCTGTGGGAATATCTTCATGGCCACACCGCTTCGCTGTTCTCCTCTTCTCTGGGCGCTATTTGTACCTCAGTTCAGGCAACACAAATGTAGATCTCGGAGAACACAAAGTTAGGGAAAACACGGCTCCTTCCCCTGTTTTTTCTGGAACTCATACCAGGAACAAGGAGAGGTTCAAAGGCTAACAAGCTGCCAGCTGATGACAGGTTCCTCATCTCTTGCAGCCTTCATGTCGGGAAGAGAGGCTGTCAGAAAGTGGTAAGTTTAACACATACAAGCAGTAATAATTCAACAGGCTCTGCTAAGGGATAGCATGAACTAGTTGTGCTTTCTGGCTGGAAAAAACTTATGAGGCAATGGGGAAAATATACAAGGAAATACAAAGAAAAGGCAGTCGTCTTTAAACTGATAGTAACATGTATTATAGATGTGTTACTCTGAGGTGAAACCGTACTGAATGATGGACTCACTAGAGACAGAATAGAAGAGCTTTTGCTGCAGTTGGCGCAAACATATATTAAGGAAGTATATGTGGCCTATTTCGATGCTGGCTACTATAAATATAAGGATCTTACCATGAAGATTGACATTATCCAGGATTTAGTGAGCACTGAAGAGAATATATATATATATGTGTATATATATATAAAAATAAAAGACTAAAACCCTGCAGGAACTCTGAGTACTGTAGTGAAAGAGTATTAAGATTTAAGTTTGAATGCTTTATGTGGAGGTTGTGTAGGCCAAATGTAGTCAGGAATAAGCCTGAATTTTAGGACTTCATCCTAAAAAGCTCATGCATTCTGTACTGGCCTTATTCAGCAGTATGTGTCAGGTTAGTGTTCAGATTTAGGAAAGTTGGGGCCTTGCCCGTAGAGTACTACTGAAAAGATATTAGGCAAATTAAACTGAGAAATTTCAGCTTGCCTTGCTATAACTTTTCATTTCAGAAATAGATTGTACATAAGGAATCAGTGGATAACCTTAAGTTCATGACAGTTTTTCTGCAATTGAGTTGGAGTGTAATAAAAATATTGTTATTATATTGTTACTTCATCATTATACACTATTTTAAAACTAGGTAAAGTGAAATTTGGTCATTATCGATATGTTTCAATCTTTACTATTTTTATATTAACTCTTTGAAAATCTTCACCAAATGTAAATGGATTAGGAACATGTACAGCGTGGAAAGCAAAATATTTGAATGGATCAGATCATTGCCAGTGCATGCTAAATTTTAAAATAATTACTCAACATCTTTTTTTTTGGACTGCAGGCCAAATATAGGTACTGACATTTCTCCATTATTAAATTGTATTTGCTCATCGTTGGCGTATATGAGCTGCCACGGAACTTCGTTGCTTATCTGCAAAATTTGGCAACAGGGCTGCAGAGTCATCTTTATCCAAGAGCATCTTGAGGTGGAAAATTCCTCATTTATCAAAATACCTCTCCTCTCAGTTCCACTCTATCTGACAACTTGCAGCTGTAAACCTGTATCTGAGATCCTCTACAGTTCTGTGGACTTTCCCTCTCTTTCTTAAGAGTAACGTGCAAAAACTATTCTGGTGTAGACTGTTTTCTGCTTGTCACAACAGAAATTGCAGTGGGGTCTTTTAGAATGATAGTGATTTTTATAAAAACAGTTCACAAAATTCTCATCTTTGTGGCTAAAATCAGGGACACTGGCACTTCTTCAGCATTATTCTTAGCAAATCTGAAAAAATTCCCAGCTGGTACACAGAGCACTATCATTTTATACAAGAAAAACCACCAGTGCTCCAACCATAAGTGAACTAAGGTGGAAGAAGAGACCACAGATCTTTTATCTCAGGGATCTAAAATTAAAATTACTAGTGGGTGATAATCACCTTTACGGTGTCTTTTGTGTATGTGTGCATAAAGATTTTTCCACACAGTTATCTGGAGACAAGATGAAAGGAAACAGTGTGGATACCATGCTTTTAAAGAGAAGAATTTAGGTTACCACCTATAGTCTTAGTACTGTGTTCTCTTTTTCTAATGAACTGTTTGCCAAACAGCTCTCTCTCTTTCCAGGGTCATAGTCTTTGCTCCTGTGCTAATAGACTTTGAATTTCTTCTGTAATACATTTGCAGGCTTTCCCTTTCATATTTTGTTTTGTTGAGCAGCACACTGGAATAGTCTTTTATCCCAGCTAAGAAACGACAAGTTATTTTTCTGTTACAAAAGCATCTCTAGATCTGGTCAGGAAGAGGAAGTACAGGTACAGAGAGTTGCTTTAAGATGGGGAAAAGAAAAAAAAATGATAATATGGTTACAAAGAGAAATCCTTAAAAGGAAAGCATTTCTTGAAAATCTTTATTTCTTTAATAGCTGTGTTTTACTGTAATATTTCATTGCTTGATTATGTACTTTACCCATCCATGAAAATGAAAAATACTACAACTTCATCGAATCTCAATGGGTTTACATGAAACCAAGAAATAATGTTTCTTAGATGTTTGATCCAAACCTTAGAGAATGATAAAGTCTGCTGTCAGCTAAGGAATTCCCCAAACAGGGATTTTTTTTTTTTTTAAGAGTAGAAATGTCTAGGCACATGATATTTCCATCGCTATCTTTCCACCTACTTCACAGGAAATACAAGGTTTATGCGTAGAAATGCATAGAAATTCTGACATCAAAGAGAGAATCTTAGATATTCATTATCCTATAAGCTTTGTAGAAAGGCTTGCATGGTATAAAACTCCTTGGTTTTGGTATAGTAACAAAATTTATGCAAATGATTACAAATAATTTTAGATATAGTAATGTTATGTAGCAAGACATAGAAAAAATAGACATTCTTTTTCCATTTATTGGTCAATATGCTTACCCATTTAAGAAAGCCCTTCAAAAGTTTCTGCAGTTGATGGTTTTCTTCTAGCTATAGACATTTTTCTTGTTTGAAATTAGGCATGCATAATTGTAATCTGAGTCACCCCACTTTTACATGTGGTTGATATCCTCACCTGGGCTGAAATGCTGGTGCAAATAGGTCCTACCATTTTTGCTGGTGGGGAGGAGGACTTTCAGTGCAGTGAAGTACTGGGTTTGATATCACAGGAGGTTTGGGGATTTTCTTTAAAAAATGAAAGACACTGCCTTATAGCAAACTTGGTACAATATCAGATAACCAACCATCTGAAGAGAATGAGACATAAGTAAACGTGGAGATGTGCATTGCAGTAGATATATTTTTAACTTAATAATTTTGCTATTAATGCAAGTGATGGAAATAACTTTCTTTGCTTTTATTTAAAAGAAGGACATTTACTTGTCATAACCTTCATTTCATTCTGTTAAATACTAAATTATCTGATTATTTGTTGGTGCTAAAACAGAAAAAACTGATCAAGATAATTTTGTCCTTTATAAAATGTTACTCCTACCATAACCCTCACAAAGTTAATGAAATGTTGCATCACCTGTTGTGCTTTGCCATATTGGAGTTCAGTGGTCATTTTCCCTCCTATGTTTTAGCTTTTTCTTGACTGTTATATTTATTTTCTTTGCTATCTTTTAAGCAGTTGAGTTGACCTCTCTTCTCTAACTCATGGAAAAGACACAACACCTTGTTGTTTTTATTCCCTTTTTTTTTTTAATAACTATGCGTTAGACACAGTAGGTTCTCTGTAGATGTACAGGATTCACTCCCAATGACTTGTGTGGTGCTTTTTGCATTCACACCAACGAAGGAACAGGGCATGCTTTTTGCATGCTTTAACCCATGAAAACATTGGACACCTCTCAAGGGACCAAGCCATTGCAGATGGTGGAACAGGATGAAGCAATAGGAGCCGCTCCTGTCAGAATAAGTTTCCAAAAGCTCTTTTGATCATCTGCTCTCGTTTCCTTCCCCCGTATCTAGCTCTGTCCCACTGGCGTACACCACTCGATTTGTCTCCCTTTTGTTTACCTCCATCTCCTCGCGCAACTTTTCCATCACTGACGCAGAATATGTGTGCCCTGTGAGGAACTGCCCCCTTCCAACTTTCACATGTATCTCAGCAAGTCTTCTGTTTGGTTTTGTGGGAGCTGTGTTTTCATTACTTTGTCGTCTTTTCTTTTCTCTCGAGTTAATTAAAGTTAATTGATTAATTGGTACTCTGCTATAGCAACTACCCACCTAGAAAAGTACCAATGCGCAGAGTGATCATACGTGTAAAGCACATCTCATTTGTTATTTTATGTAAAAGGGCCAGAACTTCTTTTTCAGTTAGCTTTAGCAAGCTGTATTTTCCAGGAGAAGCGGTTAAGATAGAGTACAGCGTAACAAGTCACAGGTTCTACCCAGCTTTCTGCAGCGCACAGCATTTGAACTTTGTGTACGGCTGTAGCTCTGGCTCCATTGAAACAACTTCAGAAATCAGTCATTTTCTGTTAAAATGGTTTCTCTGGACTCTTGCACTTGGCATTGTTACCAATGCCTCTTGCAGACTCTTTGATGCATGAGCAATTTGCACATTTAGGGGAGGAAAAAAAATCCCATAGTAACATTTTGGCTGTTGTTTTCCCAGCGAGGCAATAGGGGCTGCATACTTCCAGAAGTCAATGGTGGAAATTGAAATTATGTGTTTAGAGCACTACTTCAAGTTCTATTTGCATGCTACAACCAAATCCTTTTTTATTATTGATTTTTGTAAAAATTGTGGCTCTTTTTTTCAGTTACAGGGGTTTGCAAGCACATGTAGAATCTACTGCTGCAGTAACTCTTATTATGGAACAGACACATTAGCAGTCATCCTTATGTACTGTATAAGAAAATGTTAAGTCAATCCAAATAAATCTTATAAAGTGCTGAATTTCTCAAAAGCATTGCTTTGATTTAAAATATTTATTTTTCATTTCATTTTGTGATCAGTTCCAAAACTGTTCATTCTTCTGACTCAAAAATTTGAAAATACAAATTCCAAAATATATTTTTCCTGGGACAAAAACTAATTTTCTTGTTACTTCTTTAAAGATCTATTTGAGCAATCAAGTAGAAGAAAAAAATAAAATCACAAAGTACTTTCTGGCTATTGAAGTTTCTGTAGAAAGGAGGATTTGCTGTTGTTAAGCATGTGGTAGGAAGATATACCTGTTGTCACCTCTATGATGTTCTTCTAGTATCTGCCAGAGGCAGCACCTGAGTTTGATGGTTTTCTCTGAATCTGCACACTAATGCATTTGGTTACTGTTAGAATAGTTAGTGTTTATGCCCAGGGTAAGCTAGAAAATTAATTTCTGAAGGCATGTTTTCTTTGCTTCCCCGGTGAATGTGGTACAGTATATGGTGTGTCTCCGTAACTTACAGGAGCAACCAGACCGATGAAAAAAAAAAAAAAAAAGGTGAAAATAGGGGAAATTTGTCAATTTATGAGTTATTTATTTTAATAAGCTATATATTCACTTACAGTTACTTTCTAAAACCATAGATTTATGCCTAAATATGTTTCATGTGTGTTTAAAGGTGTAGCATCATACCTAATCTTCTCCAATAACTATATCATATCTATTGTATTAGGTAGATTGAGTCATGAAAAAATTAGTTCTGTATTAAATATGGATATTTCACTTCACCTTACACTAATGTAATTATTTTGTGGTTAAAATTGTTTATTAACACATTTTTTTCCTCATTTTATTTTAGGATTTTCTCTAAAGCTTAAATAAAATACTCAGATTCAAAGGCATGAGTTGACATTTAAGCAAGTCATGATAAGTACTTTTCCAAATAAGCTGATCACCACAAGAATTTGACCTCATTCTTTTGAGCAGGGAATATTAATATTTAGGGATTTATATTTTTCAAGGCAAGTTTCTTGTTAGGAGTACTTGAGAACTTGGAAAAAGTTACAAGGAAATGCATTTTTTCAAGCACAAAGAGCTACAGGCCAGACCTCAATGTTAACATAAGTAAAACTTCTGACATCTAAGCAAATGATGATTTGCATACAGATTAAACTTAAAATGAGTGCAGTTTATTTTTTTAAAGGAAAGTGAAATCAATTAAAATACAATACAAAAGGGCATCACTGGAAAAACTCCGTATTCCTCCTTTTTACAGAATCTAATGTGAAAATCACTATTTAGGTGAAAAGGCATGTTACTTTGGTAGGAAAAAAATGACTATCACTTATGACCACCACCACCAAAATGAGGTAGAACATATAATTAAAATAAATAATATTTCCGTAAAGAATAATTAAAACATTCCTAAATCTGGATAGAAATGCTTAAGCATTTGCTTAAGCAATGTGTTCGCTAGTTTTTTGGGTTTTATCATTTTATATTTGGAAGGACACAGTTACGTTTTTATTTATTAGGCCCATATAATTTCATTCAGCTGTGTCTTCACTGCAGACAGCAGAACTCTACTTGCCCTGAGACAACTTTATTTATTATTTGTTGGTGGTTCATGGAACAATAAACACAGAAGGGACTTTAAAAATTTGCATTATTGTCATGAAATGTCTTGCTAGGTTTCATAGAGAACAGTAGCATGTTGAATAATAAATTAATCTATGATAGATTTGTTGGACATAAGAGTCTCAAGATTAATCGATTTGGGAAGATAACTCTTAGTTGAAAGGAACAGATAATAATTTTATCAGACATTGTTGATATCATTTTCTGAAATTAATTCGTCATTGTCTACGTACCTGAATATCAGAGAAACATACACACACACCTCAGTGATGAGCGTGTGAAGAGTGTGCACCCTGTGTGCAACTGGCTGGAATTTGTTTTGGTTTTTTCCTCACCATCAGTGCTTCTCATTAGTTGAAAGAATGGAAAGTAATTAATCTGCAGTATAGTCCAGTGGTGTCAACCACAGCAAACAATTCAAGGTAGAGAACCCCCTCCGAAAAAGAAAAAAGACATATTCAAATCTGAATTTGTTTACCACCAGGTTTTACTGTGTTTGATGTTTTATTTCTGCCACAATATAACATTTAACATAAGAATGCATTTTTGTGATGTCTTCCTTGTGGTATGGAAGATATAGGTAGGATTCATCTGGCCAGATGTAATCATCTAGAAATAAGATGCAGTCACCTGGTGCTCGCTCTGTAGTCCATGGAAAAGAAGGCACCTCTAGAAGCAGACAGACGGAAAGGTCAGCAGAGCGGCTGACTAGTTTTCTCCACCTCTTTAATTACAAAAGAAAGCTCTGACCTGGATGGCTTACTTGAAGGGGAGACAAACCTCACTGACTGCCTTTGCGTGCTCTGGAATTAGGGTGTAACATTGCGTTTTATGTGATATTCTGTCCCGTGTGATGGACCCGCATAAATACGTGACATATCAAACTCATAACAGGGATACAAAGTAGTTACAATGCTATCTTCTGTGGTAATACATGTTAAAAAAAAAAAGCGCCATTGTTGTTCACATGCTACAAGCCCATGAAGGATGGAAGGAATTATTAATGAAAGAGCACTTTGCTGCATCTTCCACCTCAGAAAAGGTGGAGCTTGATGTATTATCCATTGGACGAACCCACAGTCGTTGCATTTGCTGGTTAAGTTTTTGTGGGCAAAATGTTGACAAAAGAACAAAATCTGTGGTAGAACTGACACAAGTATAATAGCTCCTTGGAGAATTGTGGACTGCTATGTAATTCTGTAACTACAGGAGTTTTGAAATAAATGTGGTCTTTAAGAGACGATCTCAAATCAATCACAAAACCACTGGAGTTATGAAAGATGACCTGTAAGGGAGACCGTTAGGTGATATATCTAGTATCAATTGGAGGGTCACTGAATAACTTATTTCTATAATCTCATTATTTTCTATTTAATAAGTTAATTTTTCAAGGAGATGATATAAACTAGTGAGAAATATTTTATTAAGGTATATTACTTGTTTTGTAGTGAACATACATCGATGTTATCAAAGGTCAGGTCTTTTTTTCTGTAATTAAAATAAAATAGTTGTGCAGTCACAGACAAAGTCTATCAACTAACATTCCACTATTTTCCACTATATTTAATGAGTTAATCTTGCATAAGGGCTATTAGGGAGTAATTCATTTGCCTTAACGTAAGCATTTAGGATTATATTAGACATTCTATAGTGCCTTTTCTGGTCTCCAGTTGCCTGCCCAGAAGGTGAGGTACTCCTGCTACAGTCCGTGTCTACCAGATACCTCAGGAAATCTAAACAGCATCAGACGTGCCTAATCTGTGCGTAAGAAGCTGACGCCCGCCCTTCCAATTCATCCTTGTGTCTTGTGATAACAAGATATACCCGATGATTGGGTAACAAACTTTGTTGCTTTAGAAAAATCTACGGCCTACCAAGTGTAAGACAATAAAATGAGGCTAAATAATGGCCTTTGGTCACTTGTGTTTCAGGGAGACCTAAAATTATAAGGCCAAGATTATTTTTTTTTTCCAAAGTAAGTAGTAGTTTCAATCATTTGTATTAAACAGTGAATGCAAGACAGAAGAAAGGCTAAATTTTACAGCAGTAGATTTAAAAAAAAAAAATAGATCTTTTAAAAAGGATTTTAAACTGAGTAATGAAAAATTTAAACCTTTAATTCAAACACTAGTTACTTTAAGGCTAATTTGAAATGTATATACGTTCATTAAAATGAAGGTGAGTGGATAGATGTATTTTTCAGAAGAAATGAAATGGGGTGAGCAAATAATTCCCATTAAATCTTAGTAATTAGGCACTTTGGAAAACAGCCCAGTTTGTAGTCATCTAAGTCACTGCAAAAATATGACCTTCAGACCTTAGGAATCTTCCCAACTTATTTTAAATCATCACTAAAAGCATCATACTAGATAAGCAGTTAATGTATTCTTATTTTCTTTTTATTTTGAAGTGTGGGGGTTTTTTTGGTTGTGTTTGTTTGTTTGTTTGTTTCCAAAGAGCTTTAAAAACATGGGTATCGCTTTTATTGGTTAGAAAGTCACGTACACATAGACAAATAATCATCTAGTCCAGAGAGTACATGTCCTTAAGATCATAGTGAATTTACTGGTGCTGGAATCAAAGCACTAGGAAAATGGAACAAGGATTTACAAATGCAGAATGACAGAAATGTGAAAATGTTGTTACTGGTAAAAGCTTGCTTTCTTGCAGTCCAAACTTAGAGCAGCTTATCCCCGATGCCATGCTGAGCTACTGACTGCTTGCCGTATAATGATATGAATAATGATCTGAACACCTTACTTCATTGACAAATCATAGGATCACTCGGGAAAGAAGAGACCACAGAAGTCTCTAGCACAATGTTTGCTCAACCAGGGGGTCAAAGCAATGACAGTACTGAATTCAGACCAGGTCACTCAGGGCTTTGTCGCGTCAGGTCTTGGAAACCTCCAAGGATGGATATTTCACAACCTCTCTGGACAGCCTTATCCAGTGCTTCATTGTCCTCACAGCAAATTTTTTTTAACTTAAATCCAGTTGAAATCTCCCCTGTTTCAGTTTATCAAATTTAGACATGATGGTTAAAAAAAAAAAAAAAAATTCATTTCCTTGGTTGCTTTTAAAATATAAATAGCATTTGAAAAATTAGGGTTGTTTTTTCTTTTTTTTTTCCCCACTCTCTCTGCATTGTCCCTTAAGTACAATGCATATGTTCTCCCACATTAGAATGATAGTAAAATGAGGGTTAACAGGAAGGAATGTAGTTTATTGATCATTTTCAGCACTGGACTATCTCAACACTTAATCCCTATAAAAAAAAAACAACACAAAACTGTGATAGAAACTGAGCTTTCCCTGAGATATCAGGGTATGTGAAAAAATGGCGTGGTTTTGTGATATATTATATTACGCCTTTTCCATCAGAAGGACATTTTAATCAATGTATTGTTAAATCTACGGACTTTCCGTCTACTCTTCAGAGGGGTAGGCTGGTATGATTTATTCTCCAATGTACTTGGATGACATTTTGTCTACTAAAGCATAGGATTCCCTGGCAAGGCCATTATAAGTCAAGTAAAAAAGTACTGAGACCCACATGATTACAATTTTGATAGAGGAATGTCATCTAGATCTGTATGTATTTGAAAAATCTATATAGTGCATAAGTAAGAAAAATAGCATTGATCCTAACTCGCTTAGGCAAGTTGTTGGACGTACTTCTACGAAGGAAATGTTTTTCTTTCTCCTGCAAAACCAAACAAATGATGCAGAAGGACCTTAGTCTAGAAATCATACGTAATATAACAGGGTGTGATATCAGAGGAGGGTGGTTTGTATGAAGGCACGACTCACGTTCAGAAGGAGACTTCCCTGGCTGCAGAGTGAGTGGAGAATAATGCCATTTTGTTTGCAGATCTATTCCTTCCCATGCTTAGGGGGAGGCACTACCTACATTACTAAGCTTGATCCTGACAGTATGTATTGATGTGAAGTATAGTGTAGATGAAACTCTCTGCTAGACTTGTTAAGCGTTGCAGAATTATAATTCTTGGCATGCAAAGTAGAAAGGAATAACAAGTTCACATTTTACTCTGTGGTATTTATGACAGCTGCTAAAATAATAATTAAAAAAAAAAAAAAAAAAAGGAGCCCAGGCTGCATACCTTATGTAAGGATATAATTATAAATTGCCTAATATGTAGGGAAAGATGCAAAAATCACAATCCTCAAAATCTCACAAAACTCCGTAGTTCATTATGTTCTAAAAGAGACCGACAGACATGGAAATATGTAACTTAACAACGGCTTGGCCGAGTACCAAGAGAGTCTTGTTCAAAGAAACAGAAGCATCACCGAGATAATCCCTGATTTAGTCTTTGACAAGTTGGCATCTCAGCATTCTCCACTGTATGAGCTATTACGTGCTGAATTCAGCATGGGACTGGTAAAATTGGGGCATGACTACACATTTTATGACAATCTCTGCTTTTTCAAACTCCTATGAGAAGAGCTGGGGGTGGTGGTTAATTTTTATAGGTGCATATAAATATGTATATATACATATATGTATAACCTATGTCTAATAAAAAGGCCTTAAATAATCACGTCATCATGCTAGAGCAAAAAGAGAAGGGAGAATATTTTACAGGGAATGGGTCCGGAAACACTCGCCTCCCCTGTACTAACAGTGTAATTTGATTCAAAACAGCAATAAAATTATTTTCTCAGCCAGTTAACCATTCTTCATGCACTAGCACAGACCAGGTTGTAAAACCCATTTTAACACTTGATGGCACAGAGTGGAATGGTGAATAGCTCATGTTAGGAGGGAGATGAGAATTTTTGACTGATCCTTGTCATATGAGGCCAAAAAGTAAGGGCAAAGGTTTCACCACTCATTTTTAGAACAAACTAGCACTTTCTGAATGTAATATTACAAGAAAAAAGGCAATAAATAATTCAGAGTAATATTTTTGAGTCAGCTTAAACTGTAAGAAGAAGAACAGCAAACACTAATTTAACCTTGAAATAATAATGATAATCAGATTTGGAAACACTGAACATAAATAAACCAGGGGGCCTAGAGCATGTGGGGTGAAATGAAGTTGAAAAGAGCACCATCAGTTTGAAATCATTTTTGAGCTGAACAAAGAATAAAATTATTTTGCTACAAATAGCTCTTAACTTAATATTTCTCTGTGGTTAAGGAATATTGTTTCTTTGCATCTATCAAGTTGTGTGAAATTGTTTCTGTGCATTTGATAACAAAAATGTCTCGCCCATCTTTGCCTGTGCTAGACTGGGTGGCATTCCTTGTTCCTTCTGTCTCTGTTGCCTGATAATTCAGCAATGACGGGGGAGCTGATACGTGGGAAGGAGCTGGTCTTAAAGAAGGCTTTAAGGTTAACCGCAAACCAAGGAAGAAGAGACATGGAAAAAGAAAGAGACAAATACAGGGGACAGAAAATGAGGGAAGAATACAAAAATTAGGAAGTGGACAATTCAAGGAGCATAGAGAATATAAGGAGAGAGGGAAAGAATATGTAAGTGTTGGAAGGTGGCACAAAATGCAGATGAAAGCAGCACTTTTTTTTTTTTAATTTTTTCTGATCAGTCTTTTTTCTTTTTCCTCCTCCACCTCTAAAACTGCTGAGCTCTCATGTCAATAGAAGTATAATAGCAATAGCCCTTCCAAAAATGACGGGTTTTTAACTCTTTGGCACTGTGTTGGTTAAAAGACAGCAAGTTTTGCTGGTATATTGGTGTAAAAAATTTAAAGACAGGATTCTGAGAGAAAATATAATGCATTTTTATGTGTGTATGATATTAAACAATACCAGAACTCTTAAGTACAGATTCGACTGTTGTATACACAGCACTACTCTTGGAGGATTGTGTCGGGCAGAGGGGCTGTGTCTTGGGAGTCGGGGAGTCCTAAGGAGAATCCTGTAAAAAGAAGGAACTAATTCTTGTGTAGTTAGTCCAAAGTCTGAAAATCAAGAGGGAAAAAATGGAATCTTTTCTCCTCTCCTGCTTCCTTGGAGTGTGGCCCCAGTGGCAGGTTGAAGTACCCCAGGAGGCTGTTGCGGTTTTCTCTCCGCAGTGTGACCGTATTGGCAAGAAGCAGCGAAGGTGAGGGAAGAAAAAACTCCCGGTACTGTCCTCAGCCCTGAAAGCTCTTGTGCAAAATGGGTAATGCATTAGTGGGTGCTCATGGTGCACATTTTATTTGGTATGTGTTTCGTGTAGAATTCAGCTGGCATCTCCAGCATCCTTGCAGACTCACTATGCAACTTGCAGAATTGTTGGTGTGTTTCTAGTTGTCGTGGGTTTTTTTCTGCAAATTAGATTTATATATTTTGGTATTTAGACAGAATTTCTATTGTGGTCTATTTGTGCGTGGACTTAAAAAAACCCCACAATTAGTGTTAGAAAATGTGATACTTTCCTCTAAAGATAGCCTCAGTTTTTCTTTTGTTTGGTATACTGAATACAGTCCTGAAAATATCTGAACCATGTATTAAGTGAAAAGGCAGTTGTAGCTCAAGAGTTCTGGAAAAAAAAACCTTAGGATAGTCTGGAGGTCAATTCGTTTCCTGTCTTTGCTAGAGTGATAAAAATATGAAGAGCTAATGAAGTAAAAAAGTCTTTTTCAACTTTCAGGACGTACAAAGACTTTCTAGCAAAAAGGCACACAGGAAAACTTAATAGGAAAAAAAACTGTCTGACTTTCTTTTACAATAGTAAAAAATAAATTTTGGGGAAAAAAATGCCTGGCTATTTTACATCAAAAAATCAAGACCTTAAGTCTATCAAATTTATCTGTAACTGCCCGACTATCACAAGTCACTGAAGCAGTGAAGCACTCGTTAATGAAAAGAAATAGCATTCCCCAAAATAACATCTTTAAACCCAAGAAAGAATTACAGAATTTTTTAATAAGTAACTCTGAAATATCTGTGGTCTAGTGATATGTCCTTTAAAATATTAGATGCTCAAAAAAATTGGTTTCTCCAGGGATGGTAGTTTTTCATGCTACAGTATTTCTAAGTTACTACAGATAATTTCTGTATTAACATAAAAATGAATAAATTTTAATATATTTTATCACCATTAGAATTTTCACCTATCCCTCCCTTAAAGGTTGGATTATTTGTGTTCGCTTTAATATAGTTTAAGTTTATCACCATAAGTAGATGTGGCAATGCTTACCTGTCTCAGTTAAGATGAAGATGGCAGTATTGGAAGAAAGGTATTTTCAGATATGGCTTTGCTATTTTGGGGACAATTTAATTAATTTTTCTGAATATTTGTAAATAGTTGTTTATCTTCCTCTTAAGATAGTCTGTAGAATTCTAATGATTTGTTAATATATAGAAATGATGCATCCTTTCTTATAATAAACCAGCCAATTAGCAGCCTAGAACTTGCTTCTGCTTCCACAGGACCTTTTTAATAACATTATTCAATATCCTGTAGATGCTTCCAGAAGGTCAAGTAATCCACTTTTCTAATTAGTCACCATCTGATTATCATTCGCTTGTAATTAACTGTCGCTATCATATATGAGATCTGTCCTGTGCCTGGAGACTGCCTCCCGTTCCCCAGCAGCAGCAATGCCCATTCCCAACAGGCCGACGGAGGTGGAGGTGCATGAACCAAAGGACAAACCATCGCTGTCAGGTCCCAGTTATTTTTTGGGAGTGGGCATAGCTGCCATAAGGAAATAAGGCTTTGTGGGTTTTATGTGGGTATTTCTGTTTGTTGAAGGTGTTTTTTTAAAGTAAGCAGTACCTCACGGACCAGAATGCAAAGGATAGTGGCTGCTTTCCAATGTGGAAATCTTATCCTTCTCTTTGAGTGTATTTGTTTCAAATGGAAAAATTTTCAGATTGAATTATGAAGATAAGGATTATAAATCTTTGATGTGAGTTGCTCATGCTCATTTCCCAGAAGTCATTTACCATAAGTGCATAGTTAAGTGATTATCTCTTATTTGTTGTATTTTTGAGAGGTTTTGAATAAGTAAGCTTCCCAGCTGTTTCAAAAGTATGCCATCACCTGCAGTTTTTTCCTTGTTGGTGCCAAGCTACCAACTTCTGTGCACATATTCCTTCAGCTACAACTAATAATAATAACAACAACAATAAAAAAATAGTTTAGTGCCTGTTGAGGTTTAAAATGCTGAATTACAACATGGCAGGCTACCAATTACTTTCAAACAGACAGTAGATAGAACTGTGTTCACCACAGCTCTCATTCTGAGCCATAGGTTGAACTTTAGAAGGGAAAATTGTAATCTAAATGCTGAAATTATGTTGGAAGTGAGGAATCAAAGAAATGGTGTTTAATCTTTTCCTTCATGACACGCTAATCTGTGACTTTCATTAGACACTTAGCAGCAGATACTTACAAGTATTAAATATCAAAAATTCTTGTGCTTAAAAGTGCTGCACTGACAGAACTGAGAAGGTTCAAACCTAACCTTCAAATTCATATTTCATCAGTACCTTTCTCTGCTTAATAGCACTTTTTCTCCTGCTGCTAGCTTTGTGATGATGAAAAAAATATTTTGGTTTTGTGTGAGTACTAGAAATAGGACTCACAATCATAAAACCTTTTGCTACTCTACCTCAGTGCCATGCAAGCGATCGAACAAAAAATTCAGTCTGTCATGCCATGGTCAACAGCCATTGCGGCAGATGATTTTGTGTTGACCAAGGTTTCTAGACTGAAAGCTTGTTTTGTCCTGGGAATGCTGATGTCCTTAACTGCCCAGCAAAAGTTCAAGACGATTAAAGCTAAATGTAAGGGAAAATTTGTTATATGGTGACATTTATTAGACTGTAAATCATGAGGGGCAGGGAATATAACAGTTAATGTAAAAGTATATATAGTACATTCTGCGTGGGTAACAGAAGAGGAAGGGATTACAATTTCTTAACACTTTACCTTCTTTCTCACTTTACCATCTATAAATCCATTAGATTGGAATTCTATATGTGATTTTTTGAACTTAATCACTCATTATATTAGTGTATTTCCAGTTGGTTTTGGGGGTTATCTTGTGAGACAGCAATGCTATGGTATTAGAAATATTGTTGGTATAAGTTTCTTCAGAATAAAACAACTGCTTTATTAACAGCATTAAATATAAGCTATTTACTTCTGAGTGGAAAGTCAGGCTTTCGAGTGGAGAAAAAGTTGCCAAATTCTGTTAGGGAAGCTAAGTTTTGGCATTATCAAACCGACCACCACTGACATGCTTACCTTTTCTTCTATATTGCAGTGAAATGTAAACCCACTGAATTGGCAAAACTACAAGCAACAATTTAAAAATAAATTTTCAGAGCTGGAAAATATGCATTGCCTGTTTCTCATTGCTCTTCTATGCTGCTTTAAGCACTTTCACCCAGCCAGCGTAAACCAACTCAAAAAGCGACGTGGCTGACCATAACAGCTAGTCTGGGATGGCCTTTGTGAGACCATGTCCACCAAGCTATGGCTGATATTTCTCAAAGAAAAAGAGCTTGATGGATCTGAAAGGAGTTTTTACAGACCCATTTATGATGTGCAGCTTGGGCACAGCTCAGTGCTAAGTTGGAGCTGGTAAAAAGAACTGGAAAGCTACAGGCCACCTGGCAAATAAACAATGGTCATTTCTTCTGCTGCAGCAGGCACTTAGATGTCACGTTGGGTTGTCAGGGTTGAGGAAAGAGCATCCAGTCAGTCTTTACTGAGGATAAAAGGAGATAGGAATTTCCTTGGAAAATGATACTTAGCTGAATCAAAGCCAGGAAGAGACCACCCAGGTAACTAGGCAGATGGACTTGTTAAATTTATTTTTGAAAGTAAACAAAACAACAATATGGAAGCCATTCTATAAATATAAACATTTTGAAAAACAAACTTCCATAGGAGAGTTCTGGGGTGTCTTTTTTCCTTGCTATTTGTTTTGTGGTTTTGTTTGTTGTTTATTTTTGGCAATGCTTCATGTATATATCTACAGGGACAAACACTCCTGCTGTAGACTCTTCATATGTTCTTGCATATTCTCAATAAGAACAGGGGAATTTACTTTTTATAAACTTATCCAATTTTATACTTACAATTTCCTTAAGATTAGGAAAAGGGGGACGGGGGGAACCCAAAACCCATTTCTACTGTGCCACTGAAAAGTGGTTGCAAGGAAGCGGCACATTCAAAGGCAAAAGTGAGGGAACGCGTTGCAAGTGGAATGCGTGGGAACTGTCACAGGAGCCCTTCTTTTGGGTGCCCTCACCCACACAGGGGTAGCGGTGACCCACGGCCGCAGAGCGGCTGGTCGGGGCTGGGACGGGGCCGGCGCAGTCGCTCCGAGGGACCGTGGGCATCGTCCGTCCGCTCCTGGGCTGGGCAGTGCTGTGATTCTGAATGTAATATAAGGATTTCTAAAAGGCTCTTGATTGGAGTTAATTGGTATACTCTGAGGATGTAAGTGGAAAAGATGGAAAGGGGAGAATAATGGAAAAACTCTTACGCTGAAGTGTAGGCGCGGCTTGGTTGGGTTTTTATCAGCTGGCTGGTTTTGTTCCTAGTGTAGCGTGCTTCTAGTGTTCCTGATAAGCGTGGTAGGATGGAGCTGAGCTCAGGCTAGCTGACTACACACGTAATAAACCTCTTACATGATTGCATTACTGGACTGAAATTTTGCTTTGTTCCGTGTAGAAATTCTAGCTTTAAGTTTAAAATATAAATGCTGAAAAACATGCTTACGTTACTCCTGTCTCATTACGTTCCAGTATAAACAAAATAGAATTCAAGTAATAGCCTTACTTTTTATTCATTTTGCTCATCATAATTTTCCACGTTTGTGTTTGGGTCATAATTAAAGTCTCAACCAGAAACGTTCTTTTATGTCTAGCTTGTCACTTACAAATGTGTATGTGTTTTGCTCACCTCATCTGGCTTGTGCTTTAGTATATTTGAGAATGGTATCTTCTTGAGAATGCCAGGTGGTATCTTCTTGAGAATGCCAAGTGGTTTGTTTCCATAAGACTTTAAGTGAATTCAGATTGTCAGTTATCATTTATCATTTAAGAGTGACTAAGACACATATATTTGTTTCTGTGAAGAAAACAAGCAGTACTACCCTGTATAGGTATAATAAATACCTGAATAGAGAAGACTTGCAGAAAACACAAGGTTCTCTAAAGATCATAATTTTACTGCCTATAGTGAAAAGACTGCATTTGATGGCTTTTAAAATAAGTAGGTATTGCTGCTGCTTCAAATTGTTAAACCAGTAAGGAATGGTATGTCTTGGATCACCACAAATAGGATAAAGAGCACATACTTTCAAACACAATCTCCAGAGAGCAATGCATCAGGCAACTTTTATAAGTACCACATTCATTTTAGAACATAAACCAGAGAAACAACAAGGAAAATGAGGTGGTTTTATTATCTAATTAAAGCTGTATGTTGTTTCTAATTAAAAAATGGGCTCTTATTCCAAGAGAACAATAGACAAAGCTGAGAACTCCTACCTGAAAGGGGAAAGTTCACAATAAACATTTTGGCTTGTTTTGAAGTTGAAAGTCAATGGACTAAGTATATTTTCCTTCATTCTACCTACAGATTATATATTAAAAAAATATTCTTTTTGAGCCAGAAAAATGCAACTGTATCTTTTAAAATATTGGCCTAGAGTATCAGTTGTAGACATAACTATATCAGAAAACAGGAAAGTCATAACCCAGCTCTGTTGCATATCTTTTCAGAATTTAGGACAAACTCTGTTACAGGAAGCTGGAAGAATCTCCTTGACATTCATGGTTGTTATTTTGGAGCAGTAATATTTTGCCAGAAGGGAAAATGCTTTGCTTCAAATCAGTGTCAAGTTTTGCAACAGAATCCAAAACTATCTTATGACTGAGGATTTGGTTCTTCTCAGTTATTTTCCTATTTTCCTGACACCTGGAATTTCAGTAGTTGATATAACAAGGATATGAATTCCTCATTAAAGTTCAGAACTGAATTCTATAACCATACCACCTATTATTGTTAAACAACCTAGTAGTTCCTCGTGATAGGAAAATGTTCCTCCAACCAAGCAGAAAATTAAGAATAATTATAAAGTTTTATGACACTGTAGTGTATATACTGTGTGTGCATATATATTATATACATATATGTGATACATATATCCATATGTATAAAACATATATTTTAGTAAATGTATAGTAACATTTGAAAATGAGACAGCCCAAAAGATTGAATTAAATACAGTAGCTTAAGAAAATAAGGAAATAAAGCAAGGATGATGATACATTAGTAAAGGACAAGATACAGGAAGCAATCCTGGAAACAGAGATTGGGAAATGGCATTGTAATAGCTTAAACTTACTATAATACTGTATGAGATTAGCCATACCAGATCAGAAAAAAAATTAAATCTAGTTCAGCACCTTAATTTTGACACCAGTCCATGGCAGACAGGGAAGAAGCAAGGGGCAACCATATTATTATATTTTTCAGGTGTACTCATACTGTCCATTAGCCAGCTGTTGTTATCTTGAATCATTCCTTATGATTGTTTTCTCCCATGAATTAGGAGAAATGTTTCGAGCCTATGCAAACTGAGGCAATCATTTACCTGCATGCACAGAGTTCAACCATGGGCAAAGTGATAGCATATCTCCTACTTTGAACCTCCAGTCTGATGATTTCAGTCCTTTAATTCCATTTTTGTTTTATGACAAACAAAAGCCACTCATTCCTTATTCACCTTCTTCTTGTCATCCATGATTTTACAGACTTCTCTTACATGCCTGAGGTTTAAAGGTCAGTTCTCGCACAGAAGTGTTTGTATATCTGTGAGAATCCTTGCTGCCCTTCTTTGCTTCTTTTCAAGTATTATTATCCTTTTGGGGATATGAGGACCAGAACTATTTTATTCTCTCTTCCTTTCCTTATCATTCTTAAATATTTTGGTTTTATTTTTTACTCTTTAGTTTTTTAACTCCTTAGCCTTTAGCTAATATTTTCATAGAACTCTTCATCATAATTGCAGTATCTTTGTCTAAGTAGTAAGGTTAACAGTGGGTAGTTACTAACTACCAGTAGTAAGTCCTCTTCAGTGTTTACATTAAAAAAATCAGGATTGTTTTATCCAGTGTGCATCATTTTATTATTTTCAGTATTGGTTTATCTATTGTACTGTCACATTACTCTTCTGCACTTTTTGACGCTTTTTTCAACATTCTGACTACTCATTTAATAAAAAATTATTCCTGTTCATTTAAGGTTTGAATATGTGCTTCAGAATTTAAATGCAAAAATAAACAGAGGTATTTCCATCTAGTGTTTTAACTCTGCCATTGGCAAATTTTTAACACAGTAAAGCAACATGACATATCTTATCCCAGTTCCTAGAGGATAATTGTCTACAAAATATTAATCCTTACCACCGTTGGCTACTGTTATAAGTATAAAATTGTATAGTAAAATAACTGAAGAATAGTAAGTAATTCTCCATATTTTAAAGGAAATAGCAAGCAGACAAGAGCAGACTAGTAGTCCATCTAGTCTAGTATTTTCTCTTTGGTACCATTGAAGATAATATGTTTCAGAGAGTACTGTAGCAGGCATATTCACAACCCATTCGGAGAGTGTATTTCTTTTTATATCTGTCACACTTTGCAGCTTGAAACAAGAAGCTTCAATCCTTCATCCTTGAAGTCATTAACATCGCTCTTCAGGGCACAAGATAATCTTTAACTGACAAGAGCACAAAGATAATGTTTTAAGGAGGCAGATTACTCCATCATTTTCCACCATGGGTACGTCGCATCTTCCTCTGATCTATGTGGCCCTGGCCAGTGTTAAAGACAGAGCGCTGAACCCATCACCGGTCTGCTCCAGCGTAGCAGTTCCTGTAAGGTAACAGATGATCCAGCGTACCTACAGCATTTCTTGTCCATAGTACATAATTCCAGCCGAAAACACATAGTAAGGCATATCAAAAAGCCAATAGACTGTACTTGTAAGTCATTTATACCTTATACTGGTATAAATATACATACTGGCATGAATAGATATAAATATATAAAATATAAAAATATGCATACTGGTATATTATATATATAGGATTTCATACCCTTCATGCAAGCTTTGCGTGTATTCATTAATACTTTTTTTGCTGGAAGCCAGGGTTATTGACTTGTCTATTTTCACACAACTTTGTTAGGGGAAAAAGCTTTACAATTATTGTTACAAATATTTTCCTTGTCTGTGGAATGGAGAAGACAACCGCAGACTGGCATTGCAGATTGCTGTCACTGTTCCTTTAATTTAAAAGTGACAGTCTAATAACTGAAAATAATAATTGTTCTTTGTCTACAAAATATTTTCAACAAACAAATAAAAATTGGGACAGTTCAGTTTCCTACTCCATCCTGAGTAAGTCTCTGTTCTGTGTTCAGTAAATCATTTAGCACCTGCTTGCCAACTAAAAATGGGGACAACGATATCTTTCTAACTCACAGAGGTGGTGTGATAGATACATTAAAACCACTAATCACGCTTGTGGTCATCTGATTAAAGATCTGAGAGCAGTGATCATCCTAATCCAGCATGGTTTTCTCAGTCAAAATCCTCAAGTGTCCTTTATTTAAACTGCTTCAGAAGAGAGACATCGATCCACCAGAAAAGTCAAATATATATTGATAGCTTACATGTATTTGGGGCTGTACTATGAATCAGATTCAAAGTGTTTGAAATGATCTTGACTCCTCTGTTGACTTTTTAAATTGTTTTATAGTTTTCATAGTCTTATAGACTTAAGGCCAGAAGAGACCGTTAGGTCATTTCATCTAACTGTCTATAAGCCATATGTCAAGGTGCTTCTTCAGGAAATGCTTTAAATTTTGTCTGACTACAGGATGACTTGCGGATTGACTAGCACACATTTTCCAAAAAGACCCTAGTTTGGAATTTAAGCCATCAGGAGAGAATTTACTATTTCCCATGGAATGGATGTGAATTACAGGAGCTCAAGCTTTAATACAAGGGTTGTTTTTCTACACAATGTGACAACACTTCAGACAGGCACAGTGCAGATTTTGTGGGAGGAAAAGGGGGTTGACATGGGTGCCATTACTTTAAAATTTCCAGTGTGACCAATGAATAGGAGGGAGTATCATGCAAGATACAGTCCCAGCTATAAATGGCAACATGTCTACATCCAAAACAACATGAGACACTTAAGATTAAATTTTTAAGGAATATAGTTTATCATTTTTTTAAATGGATTAAGTCTATTATCTCGGTTTCTCTTACTCTAGAAATACATGTATAATACTTACATCACTTCCAAACCTGAATACCTTCCTTCTGTCTGAATTGGGAAATTAGGTAACATGTAACTGAACAAGATACTTTTTCTCATATTGCATTTGACTATTCAGTTGTTCATTGTCTTATATTTCAAAACGTGTTGTTCCAGAGCTCTGCAAAGTATCTTCATATCTCTTGTAGATTAATCTGCCGGTAATTAAATTTGGTGTCCTTATAATAATCACAGTTGAAAATAACTTAGAAGAGAGTTTAGGGCAGGGTGGAGCAGTTCAGTTCTGCATTGAACTTCTGAGACTATTGACCCCTTTTTAAATCTGTGTGGATTTATGGAAATGATCAGCTTATTTCTACATAGATTTTCACCTAATTGCTGAATCACAGATTTTTTATTTCTGCAAATTATCTTAAATAGTAGATAATACAGGAATTTGAACAAAAGCCATTTCCAGATATCATTGCCATACAGAGTTACATATTCCTGTGAAGGACGATACTAGTATCCCATAAATAAGGTACATCTTTCTTGTCTATCAGTATGGTGTTACTTACAATATTAGTGCTCATATAATTCTAACTGGGATTTTTTTCTGTTAGAAAAACCCTTATGCTGAGGGGTGACTGTCTTCGGTTTTGATTACACACTATGTTAATTATTATTTTAAGAGCATGTTCTTATGTAACATACTTTGACTAGCCTTATCTCTGTGTTCTCTAGTTTTCAAAGTTTCTTGTGATTCCACTGCAGACAGAAATCCCTGGGCATAGTTTTTCTATGTAGAGTGCAGAGAAAAGAAACATATCTAACTTGAACACATGTTCAGTATTTTGTACCAAAAGGTAGCCTAACTATCAAAGGCTGACTTAAAGTCTTATTAACCAACATAGTGTGCTCAGAATACCAAATATTGTGCAAGTTCCCTTGTCGGTGAAGAAATAATCCAAATTCTGCTCTCACTTGCCTGTGTGCCAGGACAGAACATGTCTGTCTGTATGAAAATTCTGTAAGAAAGGGGTATCTGCTGTGATGTTCTTCAGGGTGTAGAGCAGAATAAGCAGCACAGCTTGAGTAAGAAACACGTTAGATGAAGGAAAAAAACACTGGTATATTAAAAAATAAAAATAAAATGTTGTCATGCTGCTTCAGTCCTAATCTTTTCTAGAAGTGCTTACCAGAATGCTGGTGGCTCTTAGCAGCTTTTGCATTAGAGCCCACAGTTAGAACTGCAGGGATGCTTTTTCATGACAATACACTGTTAAGGACGCAGACTGTAATTCATTGTTTTCTAAAATCTCTGACTTTCTATCAAGTATAATTCTCTAGAATCATCTCCAGTGAGACTTCTTCAGCATTAGTGGGTCAAATCCTCATGTGGTTTAAAGGCGGTGCTCCCGTGACGTAGATTTATTTATCAGCATCATCTACAGTTCTAAAGAATTCAGCCCATAGACATGTGTAGACAAATATTGAAATACTTTCTGTCTTCTAATTGCCATTGGTTTAAGGAATGACTGACTTTTAAACAATTTAGTGACCTTTTATTCTCTGGAGTCATTTCTCTCAATATCTTCCACAGGTTGATTTGTAGGTTTGTTAGTTTTGCATTTGTGTGTTGGTTCTGGAGAGCTATACAGAGCACACTCTTCCTCCCAGTTCTTCCTTCCTTTATCAGGGCGTACCAAATTTTCAAACATTGATGTTGTTTTTCTCTTTTTATGTTTATTACTGGAACTCCTCATGTACTTGGAGACTCTGCAAAGCTTTACATAATTGTATTCATCTATTTTGAGGATTCTTATATTTTCATGTATAGTTTAGTTCTTTTTCAAGGATTTTCTAGGAACTATGAGCTCTTTTTTGATGATTCTTCATGACCATTCATTGTGCTTTCCAGCTTGCCCTCTTGGATGAATATATACTGAGACTACATAAGTTTGTGTGTGAATATACAAATATGTGTGTATATGCACGTGTACATAAGTGTATGCACGCGTATGGATATGTGTACACGTGTATATGCATAAACATATTTAGAATATGCATTTATGGATATTCAAAATAGCATATTTAGGCATAGAAGGAGGCACACAGACCCTAGCTGTCAGAGTGGGTAGCTCAGTAAAACTATCATGGAGTATGATTTTCTTTCTATGGTCTTTTCAAGGACTCCAGCTTTTCACACCACTTTCAGAAGTCAAGTGTATAGTAGTATCTGTTCATCACTGTGGCAAAGCATTTTTGTCTTCTGCAAATTGAAGTTCATTACATTAGTGCTGATGATCTCTCAGCAGGTGGTCGATGTCAATTATTTTTTGCTTCTGTGTAATGAAAGCTGCTACATACTCATTTCAATTCTGTTACAGAGCTCTGAAGTTCTGACAAGCTGTGAGCAGTTCTTCAATCAGGTAAACTTATGAACAGCTTCATACTAGTTGGAATCATCATGTCCTGACTAACCTGGATTTCTCACAACTTGTCTCTATGTTTGCCTCATACACAGTGGCTAGGTTGTCCTTTTCCTTTCTCAATTTTTAGAGCTTGTTGCAGAAGACAGACATCCAAACCTCACTTGTTCACTTGCAACAGCTGTTTCCCAATATTGGACAAGCTGATTTTATTTTAACGGGTGCATGCACAAGATAATTCGCATTGATCTGAGACTTGGACCATGTCCACATGAGCAACCTACCTTACCCTTGTCCAAGTCAGCACGAAGTCTCTAGTCAGATCAAGCTGAGTTCTGTTTCTCTGGGAATAACAGCCCTGCTCTCAATACTAGAGTCTAGGCTGCCGATATTAGTCAGATGGACACAAACCAACCTGGTCTTAAATCTTGAATAAAGTGCTTTTTAATCATGCTGTATACAGATGGAAAAAAAAAAAAAAAACAAAACACCAAAAAACCACAACCAGAATGTGATGTTACATTAAAAATCTCTTTCAACTCTTCTACCTGCTGTGGTGCTCAAATTCCCAATTTCACTTCCAGGAGTTTGCCATAACTTGGATATATTTTACACATATTTATTTATATATGAATATATACGTATATCTTATGTTTAGCTCTGAATCCATTGAAAACTGTTTTTAATTGTTTAGGTATTCAAAAATTTTCTATAAATATAAATCTTCTTCCAAAGCCCTTGTTTATCTTATGACTCATTAGAGGTACAATAACTGATATGTGCTTGTATTACACTGACAACTAAATCTGTTGAGAAAGATCAGTCATGCCTTTAGTGCCTGCTGGAGCATTCCCTCTACTAAGTACACATACATTGCCAGTGACCAGTGTGGATGTAGCATCAAAATACTGAAACACAAGGCATAAAGAAAAGAGGGTTATGAAGATTTATTTCATCTCCCTTTAGATAATAAGTCATCAGCATTCATTTTTTATGATGGAAAGCAGGAAGAGTGTAGTGGCTGTGGAGCTGCCAGTGTTTACCAGAATTGTTTTCCCGGACTTACGCAGTGCTGTATGTGTTAGGTAGGTAGAAATTTGTTATCAGCATTATAAAAACATCGGTCATACTGACAAGTTTAATGAGAGGGAAGCATGGAAGGAGAGATTGCGATCTAAAAATACAATTAGTCCTCTGGAAAAGAAGTTTGAGTCGTGTGACTTGTGCATTAAAACACAGAATGACAGACTCACAGACCGGCTGAGGCTGGAAGGTACCTCTGGAGATACCTGGTCCAAGCCTCTGCTCAGAGCTGGGTCCACGGCAGTAGGTTGCTCAAGGCCATTTCCAGTTGAGGGTTGAGTATCTCCAAGGACGGAGACTCCACAACACCTCTGGGCAGCCTGTTCCTGTGCGTGACCACCTGTGTCGTGAAGAACTTTTTTCTTATGTTTAAGTGGAATTTCCTGTGTTTCAGTTTGTGCCCATTGCCTCTCATCCTGTCACTGGGCATCGCTGAGAAGAGCCTGGCTCTGTCCTCTTTGCTCCCCACAGCAGGTATTTATGATCACGCCGAGCCTTCTCTTCTCCAGGCTGAGCAGTCCCAGCTCTCTCAGCCTCTCCTTGTGTGTCAGATGCTTCACTCCCTGAGCCCCTTCACTGGACTCACTCCAGTAGGTTCACATCTCTCTCGCACTGGGGAGCCCAGCACTGGACGCAGCACTCCAGATGTGTCTCGCCAGTGCTGAGTAGAGGAGAAGGATCACCTCCCTTGACCCGCTGGCAACGCTTTGCCTAACGCAGCCCAGGATGCCATCAGCCTTCTTTGCCACAGGGGCAAGCTTCTGGCTAGTATCCTGCTTGGTGTTGGTCCCAGAGCCTTCCCTGCCAAACTGCTTTCCAGGTGGGGCATATACTGGGACCTGGGATTATTCCTCCCCATGGTCAGGACTTGGCATTTCCCTTTGTTGAGCTTCGTGAAACTCTTGGCCCATTCCTCCAGCCTGTTGACGTCCTCCTGAACAGTAGCACACCAATATCTGGTGCATCAGCCGCTCTTCCCGGTTTTGTATCGTCTGTAAACTCACTGAGGGTGTGCTCTGTCCCATCGTCTGGATCATTAATGATAATGCTGAACAGTATTGGCACCAGTATATTTTCCTGAGGAAAGGTCCATGTGACATTGTAGAACTGACATTCATTGCTTGTGAAAAAAATTATATCCAAACCATTGTATTACAAAAAGTCTGCCTGCCACCTTGATTGGCAGATCTAAATGCTTCCGTGAGTTTTTGAGTTGTCTTTTCCATTTCTGCCATTTTTGAGAAAGCTCTTCTTCCCCATCAATGAAAAAAAAAAAAACCTCTCTAAAAATCACAAACTAGTAATTTTTAAACTAATTATCATGACATTGATCTTAAAGGATGACAATTTTAAATAATATTATTGGCTTTTTGTGTTGGACTTTAGAGCTCCTAGGTTTCATGTTTTCTGTATTTCAAACTGATACGCAAACCTATAAAATTTAGAAATTTAGCTTTGAAAAGAGAAGCTCAGATTCTCATAGTTTCTTTTTTCCTTTTTTTAAAGAAAAGAAATAGAAAAAAATGTTGAGCTTTTATAAAATGATAATTACTGGCATCACTGGAAGAAGTGAAAACAATTGATTTTGTTCACTGTTTATTGTATGTATGATTCCTTTTTATTTCCCTGGTTCTGGACTGCACTGATTGATTTTAGGATCTTGTTCCTTCTTCTTTTCTTCCTTAACAACTTGACCTTGATTCCCTTTAACTCAGCAGCATGCAACAGTCAATGAGTTTTCACTAGATGGTCATCTAAAAGGCACATTGTTGTCAAACGGTAAAGAGATAGGTTATTATAGTTTACGTTAGTCTTCCTTTTCAGAGCTCAGTGGTCACCCTATTTTTAGTTCAGAATGCTTTTATATTTACTTTGCTCAGTTCTGCAAAGTGCTGTAGGCATTCTGATGAAGTGATGCGTTCCCTGAGGACCTGGGGGGGGACATTTAGCATTTATTGGATCAGCTGTCTTTTTCCACCATTTATAGATGTGTATTAGTAGTATTCTCCTGTATCCTTCCAAGCACAGTGAGCCAGTTTGACCTTTCCTGTATTGTTCTGTTGGGTGTTTATGTATTTGTGAGGCTTCTTTGCACTAAGGCACTTTTCTCACAATCCTCTTTCTTATTTTATCAGAAAGTTCAATGATGTTTCAGCAGTGAAACTTCTTTATGCTACCTGCTAGAGCTCTTGCACTAGACTAAAATTCAGCTGCTATTTTCTCAGATGACTTTTCTTATTCTTGTTCATATTGTGCACTTGCAAATCAAACATTAGCAAAGATTTCTCCATCTGTCGAAGATGACAATGTACTAGACAGTACAGTAATAATGAGGAGAGGGATGACAGAAATAAAAGGAAGTGTTATGTATATCTGCAAATAATGTTAATACAGCATCAGAAAAGGTTTTAATACCAAACTTCAAGTAAGCCCTGCTCCTTGCGATGCCCACATGAGCCTTTTTTTACAGAAGCTGTTGTTTTGTCTGCATGTATTATCCAAGTACACAATGTATGGCTGATTTACTCTATTTATGACTTGTGGTCAGGCAGGATCCAACTACTTAAGGTAGCAAATCATATTAGGAAATTGCCACTGTAATGCTTCACATATACTTGGTAATTATAGATCCACAAGCATACTTAAATCAGCAAACAGACAATCAGTATTTAGGTTTTATTGGTATCTAAAAGAAGAGACACTCTGATAATCTTGCTTCTTCAGGACAAGAGGACATTCAGGTTAATCAGGTCAAATTCTTTTGAACTCTGGGATATCACACCTTTAGCAATTGGTAAAGGTCCACCTTAGTTTTGTCGTCTACCTGCCCTATTAGAAGACTCATCCAAAATCATGGTCCCGTCTTCCTGGCTATTTGCATCCATGTATTTTTGTACCAGTCCTGTCCTTATAGTTTAAACAGCAGCTTTCGCTTCCTGTTCTTTGCTTTTCCCTTTCTCTCACCCTCTCTCCTTCCCACTCCCTGCCAGAAGGAAATGTCACAAGCCGTCTTTCCCCATTGGTTTCGTAGCCTAAGCTAGCCACACATCAGCCTTCCAGCACATTATTATCCTTCTTTCATTTAATAGTTGTTTCTGTTTCTTTAATCACCCTACAAATCCTTCTCTGTACTGTGCCAGTGGCTCTGCACACCGGTTAACATGTGCAGACAGAGAAGTACAGACACTGTAGTATCATTGCTAATATAAATATTTGTATATTCAAGTTCTTAAAAGACCTGTAGGGTAACAGTTAGGTTCCTGATCTGAGAATATGATGAACAACATAGAGAAAAGAAAGGAGAGGAAGAGACTCGGGTTTGTACAGTTCATGACTGTCTTTGCTCAGAATATCTGCAATTATTAAAAAGTTGTAATCAAATGAAGTACCAGTTAAACTCAGCACAGCCCACTGTAGCTGTTTAGCTCTGTTTGTTTTCGTAGACGTAGTACCAGCATTTCTTTATTTTCCTGCTAATTAAGTGGTGGTCACTCAGCAATTGTCTGTAAAGTTTGAAAGACGCTAAGGGAAATATATGCCCCCATTTCCATGTAAATCCCGAATTTGTCCCTGCTTGCATCTAATGCCTAGTTCAGCTTCCTTTCCTACCCTTCTGCCTACAAATTGTCACGGGAGACTGGTCTCTGTCATAGTCAATGCGATGAGAAAGATCTGCAGGGCTTGCATAATAATTGTGTTTCCAAGTGGTTTGGTAGGATTATGTTTTGGATTAAACCTCGGGAATACCGTTCAGCAAGGACAACTGAAAGATCTATTATGAAGGATGTATATAAATAGTGCAGTGTACTGGCTTCAATAGAGGAAAAAAAATGAGCTACTTTCATCAAACTGTGTAAAGCAGCGTTTATCGTGTTGTGATTTCTGGATGAATGGCGGTCCAGAAGGTTTCAGGAGTGCAGCAAAATGCCATTTTTTTTTTGCAAGTACATAATATACGTTTATGAAGATGGATAAACAAAGCAAACAGAGGGACATGCAAGAAATACAGAAACACCGAAAATGTAATCTATATTCAGCGCAGCAGTAATTAAAACTTTTTGTGGCGTTATTTTGTATTATAGATGGATGTTTGTGTGTGTGCACGTGTGCATATGTGCACGCATGTACTATATATCTATGTGTGTGTAGGTTTCTATGTTTAAGCTAGGTATCCCTCAGATTTGAAAAGAGTGAAAATCAAACTAGATGTTCTGAATTATTCCTTCCATCTCTATCACGGCATGCAAGTGCCGTAATGAGGAAATTCAAGAACTGTGCGTGCCACCAGCAATATCTATGCTGAGGAATTCACGCAGCTTGTTGGAGTCCTCGTCGCTTCTTTTCACCAGGTCAAAAACTGGTTCAGGAGAACTGATTGTCTTGAATGGCTGCAGATGTGAGAGGGTGCCTTTCCAGGCACTGTGCTCATTCTTCCTTTTTCCTTTTAGAAATTTAGAACCAAAGATATTCCTGCATTCCCCAATGACATGTTTTCGGGCCAGGTTTGAAACACATTGACAACCTTTATGACCAATGATTTCTCCTCATTTATATATATATAATTTTTCATATACTTTACCCACAAAGCTATTTTTTCCAACTTTAAGAGAGGAGCCTGTATAAGTGTCTTTCATTTTTAGTAAAACATAGTTGTTTTGGTTTTCTATTTGGGAAAAGTTCGGAGAAAGAGAAATTTCAGAAGTATATCTGTTTATGAGTCTCCATCAAGCCCATAAGACATTGAAAAGTATTCTAGCTTTCTTCTTCCCTTCACTCCATTCTCTAACTCAAATGACTAAAATACATTATCTTGGACTTTTTCTTCACTCTACTGTTTTATAACTTGAGTATATTCCTGTAAGTATTACAATTATATCAAGAAAATTTTTGCAAATTCTTAGGGGGAAGGGCAACACAGTAACAAAGAAATTAACTTTAAATTGTTAATATATCATTTTATACTTTTATGTGTAATATCTGTCCATCCTCTGTACGTTGCAGTGTTGGTGTAATAGAGTTATGTGCAGAATTGTATTGAGAGGTTTGGGTTTTGTTTTTTTTTTTAAATGCTGATACACCGATACTGTTGTTTCAATGAGAAAGCTCTGGAATGGAAAGACAGCAATAGTCTTGAGGGACTGAGGAATATGAAAAAGGGTTCTTGGAACACAGCCCATAATTTGAAATCTTTGAAAGTTTAGTGGTTATTGTCTGTGTTCAAACGATCATCCAAGCACTGATAAAGCAGAAGCACTTCCACTAGTCATGGCATAAGAGGACTATTTGGCTAACGTAGTAAAGTATTCAATTGTTCCTCCGCTGTCCCAGAAAGCCTGTGAAATCTCCATTCTTCGACTTGCTGAAGTCTCAACTGGATAAACTGAAAGCAACGTGTTCTACCTTGAAATTAGCTCTGCCTTGAGGGAAGGTTCTATCGGATGATCTTCTGACATCCAGTTGATCTTCTCACATAAATTATTCTATGTATCAGAATGATCTCTAATACCTTCACTTCTAAGGAGGTATAAGGAAAATAAGACTTGAGCGAAAAACTGGAACAGGAGTCAGAGGTGATTCTTTTGAAGAAAGAGAAAACCTCGTAATGGATAGTTCTGCATGATGTGCCCATAAGAGAAAATTCCTCTTAAACCTATTCATCAGGGCAATATTTTCAATACTATATAAGTGATTTATTAGACTACCTCCCATTATAAACAGGATTTTAGTATTTGGCTGCCATCCCCTAACTGGAATTCAGACTCTTAAGAATGAGGTTAATAAGATTATTTAAGTGCTTAATGATGAACACAGTGACTTCAAAACCTATAAGGGATTAAGCTAGTTTGAAAAATTCTTCACGTTTGTCAACAGAGAATATTCTGGCCTGCAGCCAAACATAATAACCGAAAATGCCCAGTCTTCCTAATCTAACTAAAATAAATAGAAACCCTTTTGAGGGACTCCTCACATTGAAATTAAATTATATCCAACAGTTCTGTTTATTAAACAGGCAGCCAGTGGAAAGGAGTCGCCCAAGAAAAGATAGAAAAAGGGGGATGTTAAGTGAAATCTTAAATCTTGATTTGTGAAAAGTTATATTTTCTAAACAGATTTTCAGTTTGATAATTGTAATCCTTCACAGTAACTTCAAAGAGATAAAAGGATAAGCACTGATGATGTACTTCCTAAGTTTCTTCACAGATATTTCATTGTATTACTAGAATAAACATTTAGCTTTGCCTTTAACGCAGAATTTCTGTTTTAAAATATGCGAAACGGAATATGTGAAAAGTTTGCTGTAAAAATGGAAGCTAGCACAGATCATGGCAAGCATCATCTCTTTCTCAAATGGGAAGAAGAGTGGGAAGAAGAAACCTTCATGCTTCTGAGATGTCTTTTAGAACAGTTCAGCCAAGTCATAATATGTCTCATGCAGTGCTTTGAGATCAGTAAGCCACACTGTACGGTGACTTGCTGAACTTACTTTGAATAAATTATTCACCAAGAACTTCAGAGTTTTTATGGCATTTTAAGACAACAGTTTAACAAATCTCAAAGGCGTGGCAATGCAGACTATTGATCCAAAGCTTGAAGTTTCAATTAATTATACCCAACTGTCGCAGGTCGATGAAGTTTTCAAAGCCAGCCTAAAAAGTTAGGAGGATTAATTCATGTGAACTGTAGTGTACCCTCCTTAGGGTCATGTTTGAAACACTGTAGAAATGCTTTTTACAGCAATGGCAGCACTTTTGCCTCCTGCCAAAAGTGGAAAGTGTATAAAGCCTAAGGAGAAAAAAATATGTATATTAGGAGAATTAAGCCAATTTCCTGGAACTTCAGTCCCCTCTCATGTGTTCAGAAGTGTATTTTATTATCATATTGCCCTCCAGATACCATTTAATTTGAAATAATTCTGCTGTAATTTCAACCTTTCTACTTCTTTAACTCTTTCTACTTTGAGAGTATATCCTTTTGTGTCAAATACTAAGCATGTGTATCTGCATTTAGAAAAATCTACATACACTGGCTGTATTTAATGAAAGAAACACCTAACTTTGCATTTCAATTTCAAATGCAAAAATAAAACCTAGTTTTGGCACAGTTAGGGGCACGAAAATATAGCACAAAGCATTTAGAAAGTGCTGCAAATAAACCAAAAACTACTTTGCAACCTTTTTTTTTACATCTCTGAGCAAATAGCTTCATTCAGCTTTATCAGTGTTTTCAAGAGTCCTACATCTTTTGAAAATATCTTCTTAGCTGTCAAAGGCATAATCTTTTGCATTGTGCTATACAGCTATTCTGAAAATACCTTTGTTAAAAAGCCTTTAATAAACACTACTTTGAAATTGAGCCTGAACAATGACCAATCTTAAAGCTACATTTTTTCTCCTAAAGCAAGAAGTGATCAGCAGTTTTACCATTGCGTACTCTTGCCTGACACACATATTGCTAAAAAATGTGAAAAATAAAATAATTTGTAGGTAAAATTTTCTTCTTGGTTAAAGAAGAGAGAGAAGGAAAAAGGATGAGAATAAACATGTTTTATGTTTCTGTTTTATTCCATATGCACCAATTACAGACAAATTTAGCTGCTGGTGGCCAGAAACCCTAAGGATCTTGTGATATGCATTCCTGTTTGTCTCTAATCCTATATTCAACATTGTCCTGAGGTCTGTTAAACATTGATAAGCTTTTTTTGTGCTGTAGGTCCTCCGAGACCATTGTGCCTAAATGCCCTAAAGACCTGGATTAGGTTTATGCATTGTTAAGGTGGTTGAGATACATCTTAGCACTCGGTCTATTCTTTCCAAGGGAGAAAGTCAGCCTGACTGTGTATTAATATTGGCATCATTGTAATGATTAGCTGGCTAGAAAAAAAAAAAAAAAAAGGTAATTCAGTGTAGTTTTCAGATACTCATTCTTCAATATGTCTAAGGAATGTTGTCAGCCTTAAAATATGGGAAAGTTACAAAAATTCACAGAATTGCATATCTGTCATTTTTTACGTACAAACCTTTGTAAAAAAAAGCTTTACTTTTTTTCAACCTATGTAATACATTGATTCTGAAACATTGTTTCTCTTTTTTTCTTTGTTATTTATCAGAGCCGCCTTTTTTGACTAAATATTTCCCCATTGCCATACGTTTCCGAGGTTTTGTTTATGGGACAGAACTTATTACATAGCCCTTTTTAGAGAAATAATTTTTTTGTATTGTTTTCTGAGAGAAGGCTTTTAAGGGTAGAAAAAAACGGCAACATTAACACACTCCACACACACTTAATTTTTCAGTGTCTTTTTCTGAGGTCTTGCGTTTTGATTGAGAATGGTCTATACAACATTTATATATACAGAAGTAGTACCTGCTTATCTGCCTGTTGCTAGAAATCATAAAAGGATAGAGAGACATATACTATTTTTGGGTGCAGAAAGTTTATATGGGATTTGCTTAGTGAGGTTAAAGAAAGCAAAAGCATAATAAACATTGAACACTTAGCTTTCATTTTGTATGTTGAGAATAGATTCTACTTATCTCATTTGAAATTTTATTCCATACTAGTTTACTTAAAGGGTATAAAGGTATAAAGAACTTGTGTAAACTACCTAGAGAAAAAATATTCTTATCTGATAGAAATAATATTTTTTCAAGTTTCTTGGATTCACGAATGGCAAGCTACCTGATAAAGTTTGGAATAAGATAATGACTGCTTTTAATAGCAATTGCCAATTTTTGGTTTGTCTTGGAAGCCTGAATTATGGGAAGACTATAAACCATTGCACTTAGAACTGACTTTTAATAAAAATAAAATAATAACATAAAATAAAAAACATTTCCCGATTTCTTAATTTGATTTGCAGATTTTTACAAAAGAATTTTCTTATTTTACTAATTGTTCAAGAAACCCTGAAAATCTTGACATTCTAAACTCTAGCATAATAAAACCTGAAAAGATTAGCATAATAAAACCTGAAAAGATATTCCAGCAGATTAGCTTAATTTTTTTTTATTTTTATTTATCTCAATATAATTATGATGGTTGGTCTTACTTTTAGATTATTTTTTTTTTGGTGTGTGATTCTCTAAGTTCCCAAACAGAATCATTTCAATGGCTGCTATCATTCTCTGGAGGACTGGTGTTTTCTTACTGTGACTACTAAATAGGCCAGACTACTGGAACAGAAGAAAACAAAACAGAATGCAGTTTATCACCTAGCTGTTGCAAAAACATATGGACTGAACACAGAGGATGAAGGGAGATAAAATTCAGGCTTGTTACTAAAGCAGAGCTGGGACAGTGCTTTACCCCTCTTTGTCCCTTTCTACTACTTTCGCTTTGTTGTTGTTTTCCAACATGCAGCAGAGTTTCCTTTCGTTCCATCAGGAGAATGTATATATTTAAGAAGCTACCCTAAATTGCTACTTTTATTAGAATTCCTCAGGTGAACACTCTAAACATGCTTTGCCAATTGCTTTTACTGGTGCAATCATTGACTGATTTGAGCTGTGCTGAACTGTAGGTGGTTGTATGTTGCTCCTCTAGAAGCAGGAACTTCTCCTGGATGGGCAGGGCTTTTTTCCAACTCAAATGCCCAGACAAAATGCCACAATGTAGTTCTACTTCTTCTGCTTAAAGCATTTTAGTATAGGTCTCCAAAACCAGGAGCTGTTGTTTATCCTTCGCTATCTGCCTTTTAAAGCTATACTACTCAAGACTCAAGCAGGTTGTCCAATATGTCGTTACTCCCTCTTCGCTTAGATCTGCTGGTGTGTAGATGACTCTTGAATCTCTAAAAGCAGCTTAGTCTGGAGAGATTGTTCTCTGTATCTCAGGATCGCAGTTGTTCAAGGCGATTTCCCTAACAAGATAAATTTATTTGTTGACATCTCTAAGTGGCTTACTACCAAGTGGGATGCTAGCCTGATAATCCACTACTGGTTAACAGAGGGACATCAGCTCTCTTCAGAGCATAAGTTTTCCTAAAAAATGTTCTGTTTGCATCTTTAACTCTTAAGAGTAGACAACCCCCCCTGTAATCAGCTACTATGAATATTTTCTAATGTCTACTTTTGCTTTTTTTGGCTAGACTTATCCCCTCAGGATTAGAGAAATAAGTAACTTTTGCCATAGGACACTCAACTTGATATATCTCTGTTCAATTTTCTAAACAAGAGAATATGATGTAGTTAATTTTTGATTTTTAGATTGTCTTAGAAACACATATAGGTATCTTTTCTGTGTGAGAGAGATTACAGTCAAAATAGCTTGTTTTGCAACATCTAAATTTATTCTATTGTGAATTTATTAAGGTCAGTGCTTCAAAGTATCAGTAGCAGATAAAGGACCGCACTTTAGCTTTGAAATTATTTGCTTGCAAAGATACAGGAAGGTATCGCAGGCTAAAAAAGCAAATGAAACCAAACAAAACCAACAAAAACCTAGACTACAGAGCTTTGCTTTTCCTATTTCTTAGCTATCTACAGCAGAGTAAGGAGACAAATTAATATTGAGGAGAATTTAAGAAGCGTCCCACTGACTTTCTTCTGGGTCGTAAACTTCCCTTCTGTTTTTCAAAATCCTGTTTCTGCGTTCAGTTAAAATAACAAGTTTTCCCTATCATTATATATTTTTAAAGTCCTCTACATACTTCAGCAGACAGTCCCAGCAGCCTGATGAAGTAGGCCATGGAGGAGTAATACCCCTTTTTTTTGGCACAGCATAGTAAAGCCCAGAACAAATTAATTGTTTGCAACGTGACATGCCAGTAGAGAGCTGTGCAGCTTCCAAATCCTGAGGTTACATACACATTCGCATGCTTTAAACACTGGTAGCTAGTAGCTAAGCTAGAAAGTTAGGTAGTGCCTAATGCTTTTTTTTTTTTTTTTTTTTTTTTTTTTTTTTTTTTTTTTTACCTGAGTTGCTGGGTACAGCTGGCCACAGATTCACTTTTTTTTTTTTCCTTTTCTTTTTTGTCTTCTCCAAAATAGGATATAGCATACTTAAATCTAGGTGGCTAAAACAGAAAGTAGAAATCTAACAACCAAATACCCAAATGTAGACTCTGTTGTTTTCTGGATGTAATGCCTTGAAAGACTATACCAGCTTGGCTGATAGAAACCTCAGCTGAGGGACTTGATAAAATACGAATTTTTCTTTTGGGGATTGTCGTTGACAAATTACAAAATATTTAGGTTGTGCCTGTGTGGAAGCATGTCTGAAAGCACAGAGGAAACAGAGATAAACCAAACCGTTACTGGGTATTTCGTGAACTGCCCTGTCCTTGGCTATGTGCTGTCTCTGAAGTCTAGTGCTGCCGATCAGTTCAGCAAGGTATTACCATAGGAACGATATTTCCATAATAATGTGGCAAACTTGTTTTGCATATTCTTTTTAGCTTCCTCCTTCCCCTTCCTTTCACAGTGACACTCCTTCAAACAATTTCTTTTTTTTGGAAGTCGTTGTCAGTCTGGATCCCTGTCTGCATAGCTAACGGGAGCGTGTACACCAAGCCTACTACTCCTCCATGCTGAAGATCAAAGGACAGATTTTCACTGTAACTATAGAAAAATCAGGCATTTGACCTAAAGTCACATCTCCCTGCCTTTGTTAATTAATTCAAGAATTAAGAATGCAGACAAAGGTGGATGCTGCCATGAGTGACTCTGCACGCCCATGACACCTAACAGTCTCAGCACCTTAAATATCAGAGGCCCAATGGGACATAAATTCCATAGCTCTGGAATGAGCTGTGTCAGCTTGGCAGGTACTCCTTGTTTTTATTATTTCCATCAAATTTCATGTCAGCTAAGGCATATTGCTGACTAAGACCTTAGTTCCACAAACAACTGAGCTATTGCAACAGCTCACCGCTACTATTGAAGTCTTATTGTTCCTCCTGTCTTCACTGGCATCAGCCCCAAAGTCCTGCTTCATTTCTACCAGTTCAACTCTACCATTAAATTCCCACTCATAAAGACAGAAGGTAAAAATAACTTGGGATTGCAATGGAGGGCAGCAGCCTGCCTCTTTTTGTGTGACAACGCTACAGTTGTCTACGCTGAGAATACAGAAAGGTCTTTCTCATTCTTACGACCAGCCTAAAAACAAAACTAAAAATATATCTCTATTTTTTTTTTTTTTTTACTATGAGTATAGCAAATTGTCACACACATGTATTTATTACATAGGAGAAGCGTAAGGAGAATATGTGCAACTGTGCAAAGTGGTAGAGCATCACTGAACCTTACTCTCTACCTCTCCACATTTACCCTCTCAATTCTGTAGAAAGACTTCCAATAAATTCAGGGCCCCACGTTTCTGCTGCAAAAGTACACGTAAAAGAAGAGCAGGTATATTTTAGAAAGGTAACAAAGCACAAATACCTGAGAAACTTTGAATTATAAAGCACATCTGTGGGCAACTTCCCGCTCGGTGACTGAAGTAAATGATTGTTTTGCATAAAGGTGGTATACTCAGCAAAATAGTGACTGTATTATCCAAAATGCTTGGATTAAAATGATTTTGGTGGCGATCCATGAAGTTTAAGATCTTATCTACATTTGAAGAAAAATGAGTATTTGATTTGTTTGTATTAAACTGCTTTTATTACAATGAATTGCAAATAGGCATTCTTATTTTGCTGACATTGGAAGTTAAGTTATGAGAAAATAGAGATACAGGCTGCATGTTAGAATGTGGATGTTTTTATCAAATTGCAGAGTGGGTGAACTTTTCAGGTGAAATTTGAAAAGTTCAGACTTGTGACAAACATTAAGGAGAAACATAGCAGATCTTAAAAGAAAGGTAGAGAAGTCGTGGTTTTCTCCTGCTAGCAGCTAGCAGAAAACTTCACAGGAGAGGAAAAATGTTAGTAATTGTTTTCTGTGTATGTCAACGTATGTTCAATAGGAGGAGTGTTAAATGTATAATTTAATTTTTAACAATCAAATATGGCTTGAAATTACTGTAATGCGAATTAGGTGTACTTTCCATAGTTGCTTGTTTACTTTTACACAGAAAAGAAAATATATGTTTGTGTAAACCCAAATATTTTGGTGTGTTATTTATATCGCAGAAATGCAAGTAAGAGCAAGATCATGTGTTTTTAATTGAAAGATCTTTTAAGTTATTTGTGCTATTGTCTTTCCGGTCTTCTGAGTTTCTAATGCCTAATTGGCAATATACAACTCAGATACGTACTGGTAATTTTCTGTAATGTGAGTGGCAAAGTGGTTTTGCTTCAAATTTAGAATGCTTTAAATTCATGAGAGCTCTACCTGCATCTAAAATGACTGAATATGAATTTACATGACTTATAAAAAGAGTTTCAGAAATGAGTTCTTTTAATGTCTTCTGCTTTTTACGTATAATAATACATCTTAAACTTTGGGAAACATTTATAGCTCCTAGGACCATTTTTCCTTCTTTCTGTTATTCATGTTGAATACTTCTTGTATAGAATGTAATTCTACTGAATCAGAAAGATAATTTATCAAATAGGTAGATAGGTACTACTCCACAAAGGTGATAGAATCTGTTCCAATTCATTTTTAGCCCTACCAAATAATTCCTTTTGTTACGTATGAAATATCTGAGGTTCCAGAATGCTATTATTTCTTGAAAGTAAATAATAATATGATTTCCATCCTTATTCAGAGACAGATCCTTCCTTCAGATACACACACCCATAACTACAATTGGCATCAGTAGCAGCTGTGCATATGTAACTAAGGGCAAAGCTTGGCCTTTAATCAAAATCATTTTCTGCTGCAAAAATATCCAGTTATGATTATTCAGTTTACACTGTAGATGAGCCATTCAGTTATCTTTCTTTCTTGGGTAGCATATCATAAATCGTAAACCTTCAGTAATTATTTGTTGTGTATTATTCCATTGCATTGCCAAGTCAATTAATATGTATTTATATTAACCTACAAAAATCAGTCATATGTTCTAGGCAAGTCTTGCTATTCTGAATGTATATGAGACAATCCAAAAATGAAGCCCTGTAGCCTAATAAATACAGTATTGACCTTGCTAATAACAGGTTTCAGGCTTCATAGTAGCTCTGCAAAGCCTCAGGACTTTTCAGCCTTTGTCAGGACTTCTCCTGGACTGCTCAGGGCTATGTTTCACATTGTTTAGCTGTAAAAGCAATATTCTGATGACCAGATGGCTATTTCCTAATTTGTTTTACTTTTGCTGAGCTTTGTGTAACTGTGTAGTATAACCATAATTTTTATATAGATAGTACTACAAAGTAATTATTCTGTGTAGAATGAACTATTTATGACCCTACCATAGTGATGTAGTGTAATGGAATAAAAGAATGGGAGTGAAGCAGAGCCCTTAGAAGTGGGGAAACAGCATGTAGTGTAGGGAGAGTACAGGGATGGGATGATAACAGAGGTGGCACAAGGTGATACTACAAGTCCCAGGGCTATAAACAACTCATCAGTGGTCAATTACCTATTGATAAAGAAATGCAGCCTTCAGAGCTGGGTAGAACTGGTTTTTAGAAGTAACAAGGAGAACAAAGCACAAGTATATAAGATAGGAAAGGTGTTTGACATATAGTAGATTGCGATATAGTAGGGGCCTTCCAGACAAAACAAACAAACAAACAAACAAAAAACCCAACAAATCAAACCAAAAACCAATCAAGGTGCAAAAAACTGTGTTCGAAACATATACAATTGACCCTCAAATGAGGAGCAAGAAGCTATCAATGTCAACATAACAGTCCTCGGGGAAGCACTATGGGGTGCCGATGGCAACCTACAGTCCCCCACTCCCAGACTGATGCTGCAGACTGTAGGACCTATAGAAGCAGTGGAAGGGTGAGAATAACCCCACAGAAAGAGGTACAAACTAAGAAATTCCTGTATAACACTATAAGTTTATTATTATTGAGACTTTCCCCTGAAATAGAGTTCTTCCCCCTTCTTTTTTCTTCTTTTTTTTTTCTTTCTTTGTGCAATTTCAATTGCAGAACCAATAAATTCTTGACATTGCATAAAAGGTAGGTTGCTTTTTTTTTTCCTTTTGCCAATAGAGAGCTTTTGAGCATAACAAGTACACCTTAAGTTTCTTCTGCAGAGAATGCAACCCCTACACTGAAGTGTAGATCGTGCCATATGCTCACGCACTTGAGGAGTCTCTGTGTCTCAGAGAGACTCCCTGCGTAGAACAATTCTTCAACCTATTTGAGTGTGAATTCTCAACCAGTCAGTTTAACTAGCAAATTATGCCGTTGCATTTTTCAATGTCTTGAATAGGTACTTTTTTCTAAGCGATAGGCAGAACATCCATGCTCCAGGTGCTTGCTCCCAAAGAGCAAATGGTAGACAACCGTAGAGTTCAATGTCTTTCTCTACTTTTTTTTATGTTGCTATAAAATGATACTTGACAGTGGCTATTAAGATCTCAAGATCATTCTTAGCCCTGATTACCTTGTTCTGGGCAGACTAAGGTTGAGATTTTCAAAAAAATGTTTAGCATCTACAAATGCTTGAAATACTCATCTTTTACCTACCTCTAGGCAAAACCAAAATTTCCAGCAGCACTGTTACTAAAGAAAAGTAAGTTCTTCATGAAATAGGCTTATTCATTTAGGTGCTTACAGAGGAGCAGAATTAGTCTAAGAAAGTGACTCCTCCTTATCTTTGATTCTCTATTTTTATTTATGTTTTTGAAGATTGAATACTAATAAAATAATTAATTAAATAAAAAATTAATATTCAGTGTAACTTGTGAAAATGTCTTAACGAAAGAAAAACAAGATAGTCTTGTGAAAGCTTAGGTTGTATTTTCTTAAAATTTAGGTATTTAGAAGATCATGGGTTTTTTTTCCCAGTCAGCATAGGAAATAGGATTCATTTTTCTGATTTGAGTATAATCTTTGTAGAACTGTTAAGTTTTACAGATGGAACAGAACAAGATGACTATTAAAAATGTTTTTCTAGCTTTTTGCTGAGAGAAGCAATACCTAAAAAAAACCTGTTAGCCTTTATCTACCCTCACCAATGGATTTATCTTCACTGTGATGTCTTTAAATCCTATTAGTTCCTCATATCTATCGTAACTTGGAAAGCTGGTATGTGTTACTCTCCAGTCATACTGAAAACATCAAATTATGGCTTTTAATAGGACACGTAGCTGCAACAAAAAGCAACATACCAAGCACATATTTGGACCCTAGTTCTTATTCTTAGAGAAAGATGCCAGTCACATGCTTTAGTGCTATAACAGGGGTGGAGAAAGAGTGGGGACAAGAGAAATAAAGATGCTAGAAGTGTCCCCAGCACCTGGAGCTGGGAGGACTGCAAGCTCCTACCCACAGCAGTGGGAGAAGGGGTTTCCGAAGGACAGGGCACGTCTTCAGGACAGTATCCAAAGGGCAGAGTAAGTCTACTGTCTGTTTTACCCAATGTCTTTACGCAGTAGCAGTGAGCAAAAGCATAGTAGTAATGCTTGTCAGTCACTTTCTGTGATTTTTTTTCTGATATCTATAGTCATCTTCATTTTTAGATTAGTATTTTTGAGGTTTGCCAGTTATTTATTGAGTTATAAATGACAGCATAACATTTATTCTGGAGGTAACATTTTGCATCTCCAGTAACCTGCATATGTGAAAATCATACATGGGTTTCTACCTTTCCTACACTATAAGCTAGGAAGCATAATACTACCTTTATTATCTCCTCTGCTTTTAAAAGAAGTAGGTACTTGAATTTTAGCTTTTACAAGAGTTTATGCAATTTAGAGTGAAAGACATTTGCCACTCTTATGTTTCCATGGAAGTGTCTAGCTAATTAAGAATTTGGTTCTTGCTGCCATGATATCTTGAAAGCAAACCCCTCTCCAGTGTCATGAAAATAAGTGCTCAGCCTCTTGATGATATTTTGACCATTATGAATTAAGGAACTTCACTAACCGTCATTAGAACCTCTTCCGATAAAGAAACATATTCATGCCAATTAAGGCAACTCTATTCCATATTTTTATATATATTGACAGATCATAGGGTCTGATCTAAAACCTCATTGTAATTGGTAGAAAATGTTGGTCCAAATCCAAGC
Organism: Buteo buteo; assembly: GCF_964188355.1. Lineage (NCBI taxonomy): Eukaryota > Metazoa > Chordata > Aves > Accipitriformes > Accipitridae > Buteo > Buteo buteo. Next base: position 4,763,216 of record NC_134178.1, read on the forward strand.
CAGTGAAGATAAGTAGAAATGGAAATGAAACTCATAGAAAACACTAAATGTTATCATAATGTATTTCCTATTTGCATTTCTGTCCATCCTCCCTCAGTGTTTTAAGAAGTTTTGCAATGGAAGAAAACAACGCGTTGAATGTCAAGAGCTGAACAAGAACTGAAATTCATTTTTAGGATGAGGAAAGTGACATGAAATTGAATAGAACTTTTACCATCAACATTATTCATAAGGACCATTTGTTGATTAAACTATCTGTTGTACTCTCAGTGTGTCATATCACATCAATCACATATGAATTTAAATTAAAAGCCATATTCCAAAAAATAAAAATTGCCGAGTTGCCACGTGTACCATCTGAGTGCTAAATTTAAACTTTTGCAGTACTTCAGCAGCTGCATGAACTTATGAATAATTCATTAACTATATGAAATAGTAGACTAGAATTAACCAACTAGTTGCATATTTTAGCTAATGTTTAGAATGGCAGAAATATAACTAGCCAATTCACCAGATACATCCTAATCATAAGTAATTATTTTATGCAGCTTTTTGGAAGATCTGCTTAATCCTTAATACATACTTTAGGCAAACAGAGAGGAATTGAGCTAAAATTCAGATTTACAAGAAGAAAAAGAATGAAAAAAAAAAGGGGGGGCTTCTTCTAGGTAATGTACAAGAGGCTTGTAACACAGCTCCAGGGACTCTTGGTTTTGGGTTTTTTAACAGGCAACTGGTGATTTTTATAAACTTGCTTAGCTTCATCATTTTTCATGTCCTATTTTCAGGTTGAAGGAATAATTGTATATTTTCTACATGCATCAGGAATGTTTTGTCTTTCTTCTAAGTAACTAGCATGAAATTCACTATTCCCCACTCTTAAATTGCCGGAGGTAGATTGGTACTGGGCTTGCATGCTTTTTGTTGTTGGTAAGCAACAGGAAAAATCTGATAGAAGGAAACTGAAAATTTTCTTTGCGGACGTTACACATTCTTGTTGTCAAACAAACTGGCGACATGTAAGCAGCTCATTTTATGTCTACAGGCCCCGAAATAATGTATTTTTAAAGCCAGGAAAAGGGATGCTTTGTCTCACCTGAGGTGTGACTGAAATCACAGGATTTTATGGAATCACAGAATCATAGAATACCTCCAGCTGGAAGGGACCCATGAGGATCATTGAGTCCAACTCCCTGCTCCTTGCTGGACTACCTAAAACCAAACCGTATGACTGAGAACGTCATCCAGACGTTTCTTAAAATTGGGCAGGCTTGGTGCCATGACCACTTCCCTGGGGAACCTGTTCTGGTGACCGACCACCCTCTCTCTCAGTGACGAACCTTTTCCTAATTTCCAATCTGAACTTCCCCCGATGTAGCAAAAATCACACTGTCTGGAGAAAGGATTTCCTCTTTCAGGAACCTGCTGGCTTAGGAATCTGCCAGGGTGTGTGTCTTCCTCCTCCTCGCAGGGGCAATGTGATTCTTGAATCTTTTATTGCACGTTCTGCTGACCTCAGGGCTCTGGGTCAGAGCTCTTTGAGCTGGGTGCTTAAAGATTTAGGCTGTGGAGCTTATGGACCTATGTGATTGTAACTGGATTTTTTGATAGTTTTCAGGATGGTATTCCCTTTAGTCCCTGAGAACAGGTACCATAACACGTTATGCAAATTTGCGACTGAGACCGCAGCATGACTCCTAAAGGGGAAATAAAAATTAATAGCGACATATCCTATGGTGGGAAGGAGACACCCCATCAGTGAGCAAAGATATGAAGCCTCGTTCCTAGAGGCCCTTTGCCCGCTTTCTTTGGTAGTCATACTCTCGCATGTAAAGCAGGATGGGAAGGTGTTTGTGAGACTGTCTGCAGTGTACTTAATGGGTTTTAACTTTTTTATTTCCCCAACAAACACAGATGTTTTTTCATTCTTACTGAAATGTAATTTTAAACTAATTATTCTTTTGAGTGACTTATAGAAACCATATTCCAGACCTTTACTTCTCTATTTTTCTGCATCTGCAACTAGTAGAGGGGCACTTATTCCCCCTGCCACGGAGGGGTCAGCCCATGCCAAGTAGAATTTAGGAAATTGCATAATTTAGGGTACGACACAGGAATGCGTTTCCTTGCTTCAAAATGACTGTCCAGCATAATAATAATAATAATGAAGTATTTAGTTTTAAGAAGGCGGAGGGAAGCCCAAGGAAGGTCCCTGTGTGTTATCTAGCATTAGTATTCTTAAAAAGATTCATTAAAGTCCCCATTTATGTGAAGAGAAACTGTTTCTCTATTTGCTTACCCATCACAGGCAGTGCGGTAGCTAAAGCCCTGCTTTGATGAGCGCTTACGGATGCTTTGTGTCTGCAAGATTCTACAAAACTAAATCCTGCTTTTTTTCTTCTTCATAACGGGACTATGACTCTGAGGTTTTAGACTTAGTCTACATGGGTCTCATTTCAAAGTCTCAACGTCAGAATGAATTTCTGAGGTGCTCATTCTTCTTTTTGTATTCATTGTCTTTCTCTACTCCCATAATTCCTAAAGAAGCCATGAAGGGAGGGAGGGAGGAGAGGGAGAGAGGCACGGGGAATGCTACCAGTATATTAGAAGCAAGTTAGTAATAAAACAAAATAGTATTACTTCTATTTAGAGTAACATATCAGTCCTTTGGTATGAAATAATTAAGCTGACGCAATACTCTAATAAAGAGAACTACTTTGAAGAGATTAAGGTACTCTGGTATTGCTTTTATTTGCCTTGCAACTGCTTATACATAAAATACGAGGGTTTCGCAACTGCCAGAGCTTTAAAGATACCTAAATGAGAAAGCTCCCAGTCCAGGCGAAACACTCAGAAGAAACAGGTGAAGCAGCAAAATGAAGTAACAGTGCAGTGGGTATTTTAATTAAAAGCAGTGGATGAAGGTGATGTTGGTCTGATTAAATGGCAAAACAGTTGCTCTAGTGCAAAAGTTAATTCATTGAAGTTAACAGGAACAACTTTCTACACAGTCACAGATACCCTACTTTGTCTTTTATTTTAATTGAGCTTTTCCCCACTCCGTTGAGAAGATTATTGAATAAAACATACTTCAACCCAGGTTTTTAAAATGCATTACTCTTTCTGACTTCATTTTTTGGTGTGATTTGGTTTTATGGTGTTACCAGGCACGTAAATAGAGAAAGGTATTTGTTCCATCACCTAAGCCTGTTTTTACAGTAATTAAAAAAAATCTCCCAGTGTGATATATTTCTCAGGATCTCAAATAATTAGGACAATTGGTCAAATGGCACATTCCTGATTCCACCAGGGTATATGGCAATTAGGAAAATACTGCTGTAGTAAGGTGATTTCATAGTGACAAAAAGATAATACTACTACGTATAATTATGCTGTAATTATAATAATATTTAGCACTTACAAGATGCCTTCTACCTCAGGATCTCAAAAAGTTCTTCAGAAGAATCTGATTTGTATTCAGCCTGTGGTACATCTGCTGCTATCTCTGTTTTACAGATAGGGAAAATGGAGAAAGATAAGGTATGTGCAAAAGCCTATGCAGTAAGCTATTGAAAGAGCCGATGGAAAGAAGTAGAACCGAGTTTGTCTTCTACGTTCTTTCACTAATTTCTGATGCATTCGAGGAGCTAGACTGCAGCTTGGTCTCTATGTTTCAGGCATGAGTCCTCAGAGATCTCCTCAAGGTTGTACACCCAGGGTGTGTTTGGCTTTAACCCACCTTATAGCTGCTTCAAACAGCTGAATCCAAATTTGCACGTCATAAATTAACACTGGGCAAAATGGAAGAATCATGACCTACAGGCTCGTCTAAGAGGGGCAGACGTTCTCAGAACCGCTCCTGGAGCAGCAGTTTCCTTAATACCTACTCTTCAGGTCTTGTCTGAATTACAGTTCTGTCCACACCCTTCATAACATATCCATAACGCACAGGTACCCCGAGGGAAGGACTCTGAGTTATGAAATCACTGGCAACGCTGAGTAAAAAACTTCACTCTTGATAGATGAAAGGTGAATAGGAACAAAGAATTTACACAATTTTGCGTTAGAATTTAAAGATGATGATTTATGTTTTCAAGTTTTTAAAAATAGCAACAATCCAATAAAAAAATATATTTCAAACGTTTCAGTTAAACCATTTCTTTCCATTTCTGCTACTTATCTCAGTATCATCAACATCAACCTCTTATGCAGCCCCAATTCCCTATGGTGTCTTTCAGATACTGTGTTTCAGTGCCAATCTACTCATTCCTTCCTGTAATATCATTTTGGTTTCCTCTTAATAAACAGATACTTCAAAAGTTTCTATTCCAGGTTAAATAGTAATTTTGGAAAATGCAGAATCCGTGAATCAAACACAGAAAATTCTCCCCATCATCTAGAGTCTGTTTGACTAGATTCAATGAAAAGAACCTTCATCAGGCTGAAAGAAATTTAATTAATGTTACAGTCTTCCAGAAGATGCATTACATGAGTGACATACAGAGCAGTCGGGGCGGGGCAATAAACAATAAATTAGTAGTCCACACAGTCTACACTTCAAATATTTTGTAGTTATTAGATCTTCCACTTTAAAAAGGTATAGGAGAACTAGAGAAATGAGAATAAACTTATTAGAAAGAGATGAAGACATTAAATAAAGACTGGGAAGATATTATTTTACATTAGAAAGAAGAAAGGTAAAACAGAAAGGTAAAGATTTTTTTCCCCCCATAGTAATAACAGAAAAAATAGTAATTGAAAGAAGAAATATGTTTTTGAAAGCATTTTTCCCACAAAATGTGCAATTCATGGCCACTGTGTCTTACCAGGCATTTAGAAGAAGGATTAATCACTGATATAGAATACAAAACTATTTGGTGTTAAAACTTAAGCTATCAATGTGGAAATGTGTAAAACAAGCTATAGAGCGTAAGTCAGACTTTCTCTGGCTTTGCAGATTTAAGAGGAAACCTTCCTCACAGCTACTCTCTGATTGTCCAATACAGAGAACCTTCCTCTGAAGTGACGGGTGCAGGGATGGGATGTTGACTGAGATAAGATAAAGCAATTGCTCTTGATATTCTGTGAATTTTCCATTGAAAATTTTAAGGAATGACATTTCTACACAACAAATTCAAACTCATAAAGGAGACATCAATATTGTGTGTGAGAATACTTAATGATTTTCAGGAGTACATTGAAAAAATCAATCACCCCACTAATGTAAGGGTAATAAAACATTCTCTTTTGACTTAATGTGACTGTGAACTAACATTGTCTCTAAATGAAACATATTAATTACTGAAATATTCTTCAATATCCTTTACAGATAATGTTGTAGGTCAGAATCCAAGTCAATCTTCAGCAATGACAAACAAAAGGCACTGGTCAAGTGAAGAAATTGCTTCATTAGAGAGCATATTTATGATTAATAACCCTGTGTTTCCCCACAGGTCGGGGAAGTGTTTTACATCAAAACATATTTTCCAATATTGGTTGCGGGGCAGAAGCAGATGAGAATGTTGATCATCAGGATAGTAAAATAATATCTTTTAAACACATGCAGTAGCATTCTGACTTGAGGGGCTGGAAAGTTGTGTTGCTAGCAAATGAAGATCATTAAACTTTACAAAAGTAAAGATTTCACTTACGCTTTAAAGGTGGTACTGAACACTCTGAATGCAGTAGTCTTCTATCACTTTGGGTTGGTGCGCGTCAGTCCGAGGTTTACTACTGAAGGCAGTGCAATCAGAGATATGTTCGCTTAAGGGTATATATGTAGGATCTGTCTTTTTGAGATAACTGTTATCTCAGTGTCATTACATAGCTGTTTCCAGAGAGCAAAGAGACAGGAAGGTCCTTTAAGAGACATGGGAAGTAGAAATTTATGCCACTTTGTCCTCCTCGGTTTCCTCTCTCCCACCTCTCCAGGATATATCTCTACATATATCTAGACAGCTCTAGGTATGTCCAGATAACTCTAGATACATCCTCCGTTGGTCCCTCACATTGGAAATATGTGTTAGGAGAATGATGCTAACTACTTGGATACTTTCAAGCCCTGGGAACTCAAAGTTATTTTAGGCTATTGAAAAACCCAAATGAAAATGAATTTGTTAGGAAAAAAAAAAAAAGAAAAAGAAAAGAAAAAGATTGTTTACTAGGAGATTATTAGATTAAGGTTTATTAAAGTTTCACTTCTCTGTAAGCAACATCTCAAAACTGTGACATGTCAGAATTCTGCCAAACTGCCTGCTTGGAGGTGGGATGGGAAACGATATGTTGTATTGAGCCGCTGTCAAGTGTTGTGTGCTTTCTACTACGTCTTTGTAGGATCGGAGATGGGAGTAATCCTGGCTTTGCTGTGCTTTTTTACCATATGGCGTCAAAGTAAAGCATTTAGGTCATGTTTTCCTTCATGCAAGGATTCAGGATATAGTTATTGGCCACTCTGAACTAGCCTTTTGTTCCTAAAGTAGATTTTTTTGCAAGGTACTTTACAGTTAAGTATGGTGCAGAAAAATACTGCTCTTTTACTGTCATCATTTCAAACCTGAGTCCATTAGTTCAACTCTCTTGTTTCTTTCCAGCTGAACTGGAAAAACATGCCAATTTTGTGATGTGAACAAACAAGGACAAGGAAAACCTGTCTAACATAATTTTACTTGACACCTAAAATACAGTCATGTTTGGACTCAGGAAATAGAGAACGCAGCAGAAATCAAATGGGCCATTTTTCCTTTAGTGCAAGTACATTCTCTACTGTCATATTCTGTATGCCAAAACCAGAAAGGTTTTGCTCTTTACCCACTGAACTAATCAAAACTAACTAAAAGTTTAGGTCAAAATATTTTTCTCTGAACCTACTTTGAACTTACAACTACCTTATTAGGTTGGAAAACAGTCAATTTTAGCCTGTTAGCCCTAATGTTGTTATGCTATATTATCACGGAACCTGCTCTCATTTATTTTTGTATGTTAGCTGGAGAGCTCACCCAATTTTTGCTTTGTATAAATAGCCTTCAACACAAAACTAAATTAATACCTTTTAATTATATATGCACTTTAAATAAATAGAAATTTTCATTAAATCCAGTACAAAATTGGATTTAAGGTTTATGTAGCTTTGACATTTTGCCTACTTCTGAAAAGAAATATAATTTTGCATAATTTTCTAAAACTGTAACAATCATTGATGTATCAAAGTGCATGTATCATTTTAATACAGTTATTTACCTAACCTGCCGTAGAATACAGACATACATGTGAAGTGAAAAACACATAAGCAAGCTTTGCATTGCTTTCAGAGCTATTATATATGGCAAATGGATGCAATTTCTAGAGCTACTAATTTTTTTTCTGTTCTGAGGAGTGTTCACCTTGTCCACCTGACCATTTAGGCCAAGGTTGACCACTGCTGGCACACAGGTTGGGGGTGTTAGTTATTGCTCATTATATGACTGAAGAGTAAGGCATTGCTCCAAGAACCTTAAAGGACACAAACAACCCATTTTGTCTGCCTCTCTGTATCTTTGGATAGCATCATCTCCATGGGCTGGTCTAACAAAATCGGATTCTCTTACTTCTCTGATACTGCTCCAAACTCTCCCTGTTTCATCAATTTTCCCTGCCTGAAAAGCGCTAATGAAAGGCCTTCGTTCTGGCTGATTGGGAAATAAACAAAAAGATATCACTTCAGCTTTTCTTTCCAATATTAAAGTTTGAGGGATTTTGAAGAATATGAAATTATGAGATGATTAACTAAACCTGAATCTTTAATTAGTCACAGAATTAATCCATCATCATGCTTATGCATACAACAAGCTTTTAAGCATGTGGAAGTGAGTTCACATCAGTGTTTTTTTAGAAAAGAAAACTAAGTAAAGTTTTAGGTGAGTTTTTAGAATTTCCCAGTACTTGTATAAACCTGTACAAAGTTGAAACTTGTACAAAATAAAGGACAATGAAAACTGAAACGTGTAAAACATAGAACAATGTTTATTTTATTCTGATTTTTAGTTGTTGGAAACTTCCAGGTATTATGAAGTTAGATTTTTTTTTTTTTTTAAACAAATCTAAATTACTCTGTTTCAAAGAATTAGAAATAGGAAAGAAATCTGGGAAATACTGCTCTGAAGATATTTTATTGCCTTACAGCGCACCCACAAAGAAGCCTTGATTTAGTGTCTGATACTTATCCTTCAGGCATGTTATAGACTTTTTATCAAGGCTAGGGTGATATCACCAGGTTGACCAGAGATATGATGAAATTCCTATTTACAAGAAAAATGGTTGTACCTTGTCTACTGAGAAAAAAAATGCTTTGACTGATACATCATTGTCAACCTTTTCTGCCATTGTTTATTCTTTTCTGTGGAAGTTCTTCAGACTCTCTCGGTCCATAAATCACTGGTTATTCTACTGTCTGAAGATACTGGGGCGACATAGCACATTCAAAATCTTTTTATGCAATGCCTGTAGGGTATTTGCTTAGAAAACAGAGAGATGCACATATTAATGAATATTCCTTTGTTACAGGAAGAATGTGTGCAAAATACATTAAGTACTTATTTCAGAGGGGTTTTTGTTTTGTTCAGTTTAATAAAGTACAAGCCATGCATGTCTTTGGATGCTGAATTTTTGATAACCTAGTTTTTTAGTGTTTTTTTTCATAATATGCAGACAAGTGATTGAAAAGCTTTATTATGTTTTGGAAAACTGTAAAATTACCCAGTCAATCTAGAGAAGGAAGAAGCAATTTTCAGCAAAAGGAGTTAAAGGGAGAAAAAGAGACCCACAGGGGCTGGCTAGTTGACACTGACCCAACAGGTTGGACTAGGTGACCTGTTCAGATCCTTTTCAGCTATTCCATCCTATGAAAGAAGAAAAAGGCAGAAGACAAGGAAAAGAAACTTGTGTAGTAAATAAAAATCATGGAAAAGGGAAGAATGACACAGGGGGCACAATATGTAACAGTGCATGATTGATCCTACAACTCAAAGAATAAAGTTGTCTTGTTTTCAGATTGTTTGAGTCTCTTAATCCTTTTTGGAGAAGGCTCTGTAGGTAGCTGGCAAAACCCAGAAGGCCCATCCTCTGTGTTGGGGGTATAAAGGTTTCCATCATCTTAGAGAAATTTTGTAGCTAGCAGTGAAATACAGAAAAGTTACCTGGTTTTGTTTGTTTGTCTGGTAGGGGAGAACAGATTTTACAAGATATTTAGCCATCCAAAGGTTGAATAGATGCCTGCTAGGGTATTAAAATCTTCCTGTTCCTAACTCACTTTGAAATCATGTGCAATCGCGGGTGTGCATTCTCATCCTCAGAGCCTTGAACCATGACCCATCCCTGCACACTTGGCCAGTGCCAGTGGAGATCACTTTCCTTGCCCTTTTCTGAGGGCACTCCAGTAATGCAGAGCAGGACTCTTGGCGCTTAGGGCAATGTTCTAATACTTCTGAAATATGTAGGGTGGCAGAGCCCTGAAGTGCTTAAAAACATCACCTTTGTTTTTTCTTCTATGAGCATTCTGTGCATCAGCGTGTCCTGCGTTACTTAATAACTTTGAGGTACTACCTACTTTTTAAAAAGAAGCGCAGCTTCCTTCAGCAGCCCGTACAGTACTCTCTGCTCAAGTTTTTATGTTGCAGCATGAGCAGCGCTCCATGCACACAGTTCTGGCTCCTCCCCAGCATAAAAGTCTTTCTGTACGAGTGCCCTTACATAGCAAGCCTATATAAATGTGCTGGACCCCACAGTGTGGTCTGTTTATTCCCCTCATCACTAGTTTGTCTTTTGCTTAAGTCACAAGCTAGAGATCTTTCTCATGCTTTCTTGCCTTCCCCTTTTATACCCCAGATATACGTACCCTTTCTATACCCACAATAACTTTAACAGCAGTTTATTGAACAATTTTTTGTTTTAAAACTTGCTCAACAAGGAGAGTCATTCAAAGGAGGTGCTCGGGCTTTGTGGCCATACCTCGTTTGTGCAGTCTCTGCTATGTTACTATGCGAAATTGTTTATATGCATAAAGCAGAGCACACCGTGCTTACTTTCACGTATGCTAAAAGCCAAACTCCCACGGCAAGGTTCATAATAGCAATCAAGCTGTTCAAATAAAGTTTCTTTAACAAGACTCAGATGTTGTTTCCCTGGTGTGGATTAGTTTACAGGGAGCATGGGCTAGTAGTGCCTTTTGGAATGACACCCTCTTCTGTGGGGATTTTTCACCTCATTTTCTCTTAATGAATTAGAGAAACCTGTTACTTTCGCTGAAAGAAAGCGCTTGTGTCACATTCTGGAAGTCCCTTGGTTGCTGGGGCGCCAGACCGTGACTGTTTGGGGATGGATCAAGTCGGGGTGAGGCAGATCTCTGTTTGCCTTGTGGAGCCACCGGGAGTTACTGCTTTTGGAGGCACAGAACGTCGCCCTCGGCTCCTGAGGTACCCGAGGAGCATCATTTATCATTTAGCACGGTGCAGCGTGCCCTGCTGGCATGGCCGGCACCTCCGTTAGCCGAGGGAGAGGAGGGACAGCAGAGCCAGACGCCGACTTTCCTTCTCCACCCTCCCCATTCTCGGCTTGAAAACAGGGAGCAGCGCCGAGACTCGGGGATGAAGAAACGGAACCGCCTCTGTCCCCAGCGCCGCTCGGCTTTCTCCCGCGTTACCTGTTGTAATCGAGTTTGGTTCTTTTTGCCCGGAGAACTGTCATGCCCTGTGACCGCACGGCACGCTGTCCCAGGGGAATTTAAGTTTGAAGAAATTAAAGCGTTGACAGAGAGGCCCTGATGCTGTGTCGCTGCGGGGGCCCGTCACGTGAAAGGCTCGAGTTTTGACCCCCCTTTTCGTGGTTTCACAACTCGGTGAATGTAATATTAGCTTACTTTTATTGCTACGGAATTAGATTTTCATACTGAAACACAGGTGCTTTCTGGGGTTTCGTTGGTTTCTGCCAACCTAATAGACTTGCTCACATGAACGGTTAGCTACTGGCCATGTAATACCCTGAGTACATTTCCGTACAGTAATTATAATACACAAAACAGACTTTGAAATTACTGAAGTAGCTTGCTGATATGCTTAAGGTAAGGTGTCAGAGCTATCTGTACAAAACTTTTAAGTATGTGTTTGCATTTCTATTTGTAGACTGTTATATTTTTAATGATATATTTATGGCTTTAAGTGAGTAATGTTTTATATACAGGAGAAATAGTTAATTCGCTTAGATGACTCATGCGCTAAACCTAACTTCATTGAATTTTTCTGTTTCCAGGGAAATGCAGCTCTCTCGTTAAAAAAAATCTGATACTGCAATGACATCTTACTGATGTCTGCAACACAATTCACACTTTGTAACTTCTTTCATCGCTGTTACCAGAAGCACATGGAAAATGCTAAGATACAATAATGTAAACACTTTACATTGACCTCTCTAAAGGAAGAAAATCAGTTTAATGCTGGAAAAACCAGCATACAAAAATGTATTTCTACTGAGTTATTTATGACTCCCCTGTAAGTGTTAGACCAGATTGCGATTCCATTTGCACTGCTATATAGAGAAAATATTGTATACGCTATTTTTCAAGTAAAGAAGGCAAAATTCCTTGATCCTACTGTGTCCTATCTTTGGATTTCATATTGATTTTCCCATAGACTTACTTCACACAAGAAACTAAGGAAACTGAAATGGGTAAAGCCTGGGGCCAGGCTGAGAGTAATTGTGTGAGAAAGGTTCTTTTAGGAGAATTTCTGAGAGCAGCAGTCACTGGGAGTGTGGCTGTGTGAGCCACAATACTCCCAGGCTGCAGTAGGGCATCACTGGCGGTATGTCTGATAGAAACAGCTTTGCTGGGCAATATCTAAGTCATCTGGGTTTGATGACTTCTGCTTTAAATGTTCTGCAAGAATCTGGAGCAATTCTGGGAGACCATGGCATCTGGGAATGGCCCTGTTGGTCAGACTTACAGCTGAACCAGGCCAACGGAGGAAGAACATTTTTGGGGATATCTGTTTCCAGCTGGACCATGTTACTTGGTCCGTTTGTGTCAACTGACGACTGTGTGTAACATTTGAGAATGACTGGAAAGTTTGAAGTAATCTAAGACTGTTAAATACAAGCTGCTAATATTATACAGGATTTTATTGTCAGTGTCGTTCAGAGAAAAGGTGCTTTGTCAAAATATTAATTGGACAGAAAGTTTTGTCTGACCTACTGAAACTAAAGACTCTTGAACTCTGTTTCTGTAGCTCAGGCACATGTTGCAGTAGTTAAAAAGTGAAGTCTGAATCCTACATTCCTGTCACTATTCTCTAATATGATGCATTGTATTCATTTCCATATTCTTCAATTTGGTAAACAGACTAAATTTATTAGAATATATCTATATTATAGGCAAGAAAATCTTTAGCAGTTTTTCTGTTACATGGCACTTGTCCCTATCCTTTTCTTAATTATTTGATAGATTCTGTAATAACAGCTTACATTTTAAAAGCCTCTCTGTTTTCTAGTCTTAAACTTATGCCCTTGTATACATAGTTTTTGGAGACACTGTCCAAAAGCATTACACAAAGGATGTATTATGTAATAGACCAAAGGTCAAAATGTTCATGATTCAATATGCCATAGGTCACTACATTTCGAAATGACTGCATATTTCCTAAATGATGCCTAGTTCTGAAATATATTTTAGGAACTGACAACACTTCAGCTAGTTTGGGAAAACACAAAGACTTCAGAAATGCCTTGAATCATGAGTTATGGGGTTTAGGCAGTATATATTTCTTTTGCTATGTCCTTGGTGGGAAACTGGATTTTCCGATTCTCAATCACTGTTTAGCATTATTTTTACATTTAATGTGGTCCATGAGGACTCCTTCTGCAACACTTGTGGGCCATATTTTTTATTTATATTGCAGTTGTTAATGACATTTTGATAGGTCCATAATGACTTAGAATTTTTTGTTATGCTCTATGTCTTTTCTTCTTTCAAAAGGATAGTTCTCTGGCTGCTCAGATGTGATACATTTTAGAAATCAACAGTCATAATATTGGTGTGACTCAAGTTACAGTCCCTTCCCTCCCCTCCCTTTGCCAATACAGAATATCATGAGATGTTTTTTTGTTGTTGTGGTTCGTTGGTTGGTTGGTTGTTTTCAGTATGGGCTACTAGTCATATTAATGTAATGCTTCAGGGCCTGAGAGTAAAAGATTTTTAGGTTAGTTTTGGATTAGTGTTTTCGGAAAGACTCTGACTTGTGTTATCATTAAATGACTCGTAACTGGTGCTCTTTTATCTGCTTTTTTTTTTTTCTTAGGACTATATTTTTTTTAAATTCTGCATGGGCTATGGCAGGGTCCTGAAGCACACAGAAAGGAAAAGTTTAATGAAAGATTTTTTTTTTTCTCTACAAAAGAAAATTATGTCTTTTTCAAGAAGCACCAAAAAGGTATTCCATCTTTCAGTCAGTGTAAATGCCACCATTAATAGCCGCTTGATATTGATTTTCACCTGCCTTGCGTATCCTGAAGGATTAACATGAGATACATTAAAAAAATTATCAAATAATCAATCTAAGGATATTTCCTGACAAATATACTTACAAAAAAAAAATCTCTAAACGTTGCTGGTTTGTACTTTTAGGAATATTGTCCATACGGTGCCATTACATTGAGGTCTGTACAAAAATAGCACGTTTTCTATTTCAGCGCATACTAAGAGATCGGTTGATGCAGCAATTGCTATTCTCCATTAGAAATTGATTACACAGATATGAACGTTATTAGTTTTCACGATGTCTGGGAGCCGTATTGACCGAAGATTGCCAAAGGCACGTGATCCTACACTTCCTCTGCCTCTTGGGACTAACGATGAATTTGCAGTCATCCACCAAACTCGCGAAAGCACAATGCTGTGTATCCAAAAGTGATTTTCATTGTAGCCCATTACCAGTCCCACAGGGGAGTCTAATTAATGGACTGGGTAAGCATTGCTGCTTTTCTCCAGTGCATATGCAAGAGAGCGGTTTAAATAGCTGCTGATCTTTAGCTAGGAGCTATCGGAGCTGGTAAATCCACCCAGCACAGCGTCCTGTAGAGATGGCAGTTTCTCTCTGGAAGCAACCTAGTTTTGGGGGGTTCTGTTCAGTATTGCGGGGCCACAGCTGGCCTGCTTCCAGGTTCGGAATATTATTTCTTAAAGTTGAAATAGTAGATATTACAGAATTTATTTTCGTTTAAATACAAATCCATACTTTAGATATTTCCTATGTCTTTGCACATTAGTCTTTCCAACAGTTGCTAAACACATACAGGGAAAGTTCTCGTTATTACTGATCATAAGTCCTCTTGCACATCTTTCTGTGCACAATAATGGTGAATATACCATTATTTTGAAAAACGTACTTTCCCAACATTCTTTGAAAATACATTTTTTACTGTTTTATTTTTAAAAAAACATTTAATAGTCAAATATACTAGACAAATATCAGAATTTTTTTTTTATATAAAAGCTATCTATCTATCTGATATGATGTGCTTCTTTTTAAGTCTAATAAAAGTAACTCTGAAACGCTGTAAAGTAATAAACATTGCAACATAGCTTTCCAATGAGTATTCTATGCCACTCAGGGGCATTAATGCTTTTGTTGTTGCAAACATTGAGACTAATTAACCAACTCAGTAGTATTCTCCTGCAACATGAACAAACAAAGTAAATTGGGGAAGAAAATCTAATTAACATGTTAAATATGCAATATTTTCTTTGGTGTACTAAATGGTATTAACACCATGAATTTTATCCTTTGCTACAGGTAAGATCACATCCCCAAGTTTCATAGATTAGTCACATTTCTCTTCTGTTGGTACACATTGAGAATGTCTATGTTCTTTTGACAATCCAAACCAGATTTTTATATCCAATTATATTAGCTGTGACATTTTCATGGTCAGAGATCCTGTTGGATTTCATCCCACATAAGACAAAAAAGCATTTTAAGTATATAAAGCTGTTTGCAGTATTAGATACTTGGTAGGTGACATTATACAAATTTATGTGTTCATAAATACAAGTGTATACATATAGTATGTGTGTATTTGTATACTTATATACATATGTGCATACATTTGCATACATACATATACTTATGTAAATATACATAAGCAGCTGCGTATGTGATATGTAATAACATTCTTATTACACCTTATTTACCTGTCTCTGAGAGGAAAAAAATATGCAAGAGCTGTTCAAGATGCAATAAGATTTTTTTTGAAATTACATTGAGGAAAGCCTGATAATTTTCATTATAGCAGTTTTATCAGTCAGTGTCATCACACAGCAGTGTGGAGGTTTTTCCTGTCCGTCATACTCAAGGCTGATGTTCTTTAATCTTGTCAAGCTTAGGTAATGTAGGTTGACAAGACATCGTATGATGAAGATTCCCCATAAAAACCACTGAAAGAGCAAAAGAGCCCACCTAGACTATGTCTGTAGATCACGACGTCAAAGACTCTGTGTCCTCTTCTACGGTGAGGTGAACCCAGCTTATAGCATGCTACAGAGAGATTGCTGTGGATAAGGCTTCTAGCTGAGTGTCAGAGATGATTAATGAGAGAGATAAGAGAACATCCTCCTTTTGACATTAAGGGGCAGATAGAGGAGAATGAAAGAGTGAAGGAAAGCAAAGCATTTGTATCTGAAAAAGTAATGAGGGTCAGCAAAGCTCTGGTCTCAAATTAAAGTTGTGTGTTGGTCCATTTGTTGCTGGAATTTGACCCCTTCTATCTGATAAAGGAGTTTTCAGGGAAGATGGTAAAAAAAGTCCCTTGCTGAGAAACAAAAAGGATGAAAAGCTTTGATGGAAAGAAACACAGCAAGACAAAACCAGAATGTGAGCAAAAAACCTAGAACTGGGTGTTTCTCTGAATAATGTAAGTTCCTCTTTTCTTCAGCTCTGAGACAGGCTTTGTGGAGAAAGGAGCAGATTAAGCCCAATATCTTCACCAAAGCCTGTTGAGAAACTTAGATAAAAGACTAATAACAGCAGTAAGTATTGCTAAAGATAGTTTTATAATATACATAGCGTGTTCCGACAGCACAGGGAAGGAAGTTCATGACCCACCCCCTCAGCTTCTTGGTGGGGGTGGATCAAAAGAACACAGTCACTGTAAATGTCAAAAGTCACGAAGGAGCTTCCTGTTAAAGACAGATATACTGTTCGTGCTGGAGAAGGAAAAGATCATTCTTCATTCACTGAAGTTATTCAAAGGAGTACTTTTGTTGTAAGCAGACAATTTGGAGGTAGACAATTATTTTGTTAGATGCACGGGTTTGTCATAATCAGAACCACAGAGTAATTTGCCATCTGGGTGGAATGTATCAGACCTCATGAGAAACTTGAGTGGCAGACTAAATTAGCTGAAACCTCTTGTTTGGGGAGTGTGCTGCAATAAAGTTATCTATTAAACAATAAAATTAGTCCTTGGGATCCTGGAATATTTGTACTACAATGAGGGAGGAACTTATATTTTAAAAATTTTAGAAGGACACGCTTCTCTCAATTATTTCTATTTTGTGAAGTTGGGAGGAGGATGCATAGTGTTACCTGCATGTGTATGACCTTCAGATCACGCTGGAAGCCCCTGTTTTATTAATTTTAAATAATTTACTAATTATAATAATGTATTTATTATGAAATTATTACTGATGCTTTAATGGCTGCTAAATATTATTTTAATAGTTTGGTAATACTTTAGTAATTTTTAATAATTTTTGTCATTGTCATTAGGACAGTGGGCTATCCCTTAATAAAAATGTTTATCCCCCTTCTTTGAATTTTATCTGAAAGTAAGGTGATATTAATGTTATGTGTACTATAGGCTCCAAGAAAAGATTAAAATCAGTCTAAAAAAAAAAAATCTTTTCATTTATGAAAAAGAGGAAAAATAAATAGAGCAAGAAATTAGTTTATTGGAAAACATAAAAATGAAACACTTACTGCATGAGTTGGTTAAAACCTGCACTTATCTATAGTATAGTTCAGTTGAGAACTTCAGCTGGGAATGTGCAATACTGTCAAAACAACTTAAAATGAAGATTCTTCCAGGATAGTTTCTTTTTAACATATTACATATAGCTAGTGATAGTGTAATTGAATCATATTTGTTTAGCAAGCTGGTTTTTTGAGCATAAGTTCTTTTCTATTCATCAAACAGCAATGTTATATAAGTTTACTGCAGCAGTTAGTACATTTTAAAATAACATGGTGATCTCCAAACCAGAGATGTCACTTCCAAGAGATAAACTATGGATATACTGTTTTCACAGTTATAATGATACAGCCTAAATAGTTTTCTTCCCCCGGCCTTTTTTTTTTTTACTCTCTGTTATCTACTTATTTATCTATGCGTAGGATCAGTGCAAACTAGTTTATATCAATATAGTTGATAAATAGCTTTCATTTTTGTTCGGTATGTTTATCGCATGGGTCAATATGAAAATTATCTTTGTTATAGCCACAGATAACAGGAAATCAGGTATATTGTCCAGGAGAAAAGAAATGAAACAGAGCTGCTGCTACTTGCACCTACTTGTGCCAATCCATCACAAGAAAAGGATAGTTAAAATAAAGATTTCTTCAGCCTGTTGCCTCCCCCCCCTGCCCCCCCTCACCCCCCCCCCAAAAAAAATCAAGGAAGAAATAGATACTTTTGCATGAAACATAAAAGACATAAAAGTAGATATATTTTATCTTAGCCATGTTTGGAAAAGGGAGGTATGTGGGAGTTGAAATAGATATATATTTAAGCTGAAAGATTTAGTGGATAAAAAGAAAAAGTCATTCACATGTTTTATCCTACATAGGAAGCTGTAATATTCCAGTTAGGTTGTCTGAGATTGCCCAAATCGACATGTGGCACTAGAAAGAATTATTTTAATATGAAGAAAGAGAACATAATACAGAATGAAGACTCGGTCTGTAGTGTTCACTACATTCATTTAGAATTTTGTTTTTGGAATTGAACCACTAAGACATAGTTTACAAAATTAATATCACAAGTTCTTCCCTGTATCAGAGGGAGAAACTACACCTGGTTTTAATCACCTTTTTCAAGAGATTGCTGTATTCTCTTCCTCTTTATAATAGAATCATTACCCAACTCTTAAAATCATGGAAATGGCCTTGGCTTTGCCTTTATTTTTAGAAACTTCCCAGTTTCTTATTCTTCCCATAGATCTTTTTGCTGTTAAGGAGAGACAATTTCTCGAAACTGTTATTCTAAGATTCCAATTTACAAATTCGCTAGACTTGAAAGATAAAAAAGGTAAAGCAGGAAGTGAATCTTTATTTTGCAATAGTGAGAGTAAAGCAAGTTGAAAACTGGATGAGAGTAGGCTTCTTGAGGGGTCAGTACAAGAGGCCTCGTCACAAAATATACTTTAGCTGTTATTTTTACAATAATCTGGGTATAGCAAAATAAATTAATGGAACAACAATGTTGTTTACATGTTTTTCTTTTAATCGTTTCCAGTTTGTTGGTTTTATGATGTACAGCATAATTAACTAATAACAGAGAATGTTAAAAAAAGACAAAAATCTGATGGATAGGGAATTTTTTTTCTGATTCAAACAGTGTTCCATTACTCATAGATCTTTTTCACAGCCACATGCAACACGTGTTGTGTTTACTGCATAGGAGTAACAGTGCTGCATAAGAACTCTATAGGTGGAAAATATATCATTAGTCAGCAGGTTGACGAGATGTTACTATCTAGATCAGCATTTCTGCTACAACACAGTTGGAAAATTAGGCCCTGCCTTTAATCTTTTTTTCCTTCATTGATTTAACTGTTTGGTGATGCTTAATTTGAAGTCAATAAGCATACGCGAGTGCCTCCTACCACATTAATAGTGTATTTGATTCTGAAGCTCTGCATTTAACATGGATTAACCAGGGCATAATATTCTGGTTTCAGAAGGACACTCATCCATTGAGAAAAGCTGGGATGGAAGGCAGAGAGTAGAACTCAAATTCTGTATATTAGGATCTCCCTTTCCATTGTGAATTCAGGTGTATCCCCTTTATTTCCACCGACCTGTTAAGAAATACAAGGAGGGCTCATTTGTCACAGCTTCTTATGGGGAGAGGTGAAGACCAAGAAGCATCTGGAGGCAGTTCATGGAAGAGTGGAGTGACAGACATGAAATGCCAGGTGTTTAGCTACTGGAACTGGGTGTGAAATTGTTCTGACATCTTGACACTTTCCACAGTGAAGCAGAAGAATCACTAAATATACTAATTAGGAGAACAGATGTTGCCAATATACCTGTGTTAACCTGGATTATTTTCTTGACCGTTGAAAACTACTTCTCCACATCCTAGTCCTCTCAGCACATTTTCATTTTATTGAAAGATAAAAGTGACTTAATATTTAGTTACCTCAAAATTATAGATAATTTGAAGTAGAAAATAAGGGGAGAATCGTACCAGCTGAAAGTTACTTTATTTTTTTAAAATAACATAATAATTTGGATATTATATTATGTCATATTATACAACCCTGACATGATATCCTTTTGCAATATACATGATTACATCCTGGAATAATATAAAACCAACAATAATAAGTAACATTTCTAAATATATTGGTGAACAAAGTTTGAAAATAACATTTTCAACCTCAGGCTGAAAATAAACTTTGAGCCAAAAGAAAACTTTCCAATCCACACTCAGTTCTCTCTCTCTGCAGAGCACAAGTGTGGCCAATATTTCTGCCTTTACGACCATCAGGTTGTTTGAAGGATTTAGAAAACTAGAGGATAAATGAACCCACAGAAGAGGTTAACAAACCTGGTGAAAATGCCATTGAGAAAGGGCACTGTCTATTCAGCTTTTTCTTTCTTTAAAAAAGAAATGAATGAAGTAGTAACTTTGTTTTATCCTATAAATAGCCTTGTATGGAGAAAAGTAATGTAGAGGAAATATAAGGGAGAAGGGTATAGAAAGAGTCAGCACCTACAAGCTGGCGCCAAATTCATACAATAAGTAAGGCCTATTTTTTTTAATACTGAGTGTATTTATCTAGTTGAGAAAACTACCTACCAGTTATTAAACTTAGGAGATAAATACATTGTTGAAAGGTAATGTCCTGTAATAGATGAGATTTGACCAGATACGCAAAGTTCGTTCTTGACCTAATTTCCATTAATGTGTGATGCTGCTCTATAGGGGGAAAAAGATTGGCACACTTTTTAATCTCAACTGGCTGCATTTAAAATGGAAGCTATATTTACAGTTTTTATTTTGGTAACTCGCTACAGAGGACAAAGAAAGTCTAATTGTGTTCTCACACATTTTTAATTCTGGAGAAATTCCACTTACTTGCTTCAAGTTGCTCTTCATCCATACCAAAGAATGTACTTTGAACTTGGGTTACACATGACCAGCTTCCTTTTCCAGGACTTCCAGACACTGATGACACGCTCTTTAGCATCTTTAGCTGCATCTGCACGTACCCTCTAGGATTTCTATCCAAGGCATACACTTGCACTTCCTTTCCATAGAATCAGTGGTTCAGCTGAGAGGTGGAGGAACTTGTGCACACATGGGCTTACTCTGATATGAATACAGAATGTGGCTAAAAACTCCCAAATCCTGTAGCTCAGATGTAAAGTCTCTATACCTCTCATAGTCTTCGTAAAATAGAAAAATTGTCTCGTGCTTTGATTGCAAGAATAAGTAGATCAAAGGTTGTGGACACAAACACGTTACAAAAGTAGTAGAGGCAAGATACATTTACTAAACTTTCTTTCCCTTGTAATTATCAATTTTTTAAAAATTATTTTTATGGGTAGATTAACATGCAAAAAAGTTGTCTTTTTCTATTAGAATAATGATCTCAGTTTCCCACAGTGAGTATGAGGATACAATACGAAGGAAAGACTATCTAACCTCCATGTTAGTTCATATTAAAGCTTTGTTACTGGAGCGAGGTGTTTCACAAGAAAAGGAGAAATAGGACATGATCTGATCATGCTCTTTCCTTCTGTTGTCTCCACATGTTAGAGGAGAGGGCTGAAGCGGGCACATCACTTACGACCTCAAGTAATATGTGTGCATATTGCTTATAATATACTGACTCAGCTCTCTGAATCTTCTACAGGCATTCTGGAGAGATTTTCATTCAAGCTGGGCACACGCTTCATTTAAGTCTATAGGTTTCAAGCTGAGAACTGTGAAATCTTGGTTAGGATAATTGTGACAGGAAGCCATGCATTCAAATATATTCAGGGTCATTCTCTTTAAAAATGTCTGAAAGGTAACTGCAGCAAAACACTATGAAAAGCTGTAAGAAAACGTGAACTTTAGAATTCAACTGATTATTAGTGCGTTCTCTTCTTTCTCACATGCCAGAAAATATGCCTCTCTTCTTCCTTATACTGTCTTTCTTTGTGGCTGTGTATAGTAGAAATATTTTAAAGCTTTGAAATAAAAACATGGTCTACTGCATTCTGTGATACTATGAGGTACTCAGTTTTTCACTTAAAAACCTATATATTCTCAGGCTTGTGGAGGCGTATAATTGAATCAATGATTAAATGCCAATAGGTTCTTGGATGCCTTCAATTAAATTTTGTGCACGAAAATAGTTTTTTCTGCCCAGTGCTTATATCTGCTCTTAACATAGTGTCAGAAATCTTCTTATATGTGTCTGTATAAATCAAGAGTGACTCCAGTAGTCTTAATGGTGATATACTGGAGAAACACCAGAATGAAACTAGAATGAGGAGTTAAAATTTTTCATGACCCTAACTTAATCAATAATGAATTTGCATTAGTTTTGGAAATGTTAAAGTCAGGAAATGGAATCAGACTTTAATTTATTTTAGAAGATGCATGTAGGTTAGTCACAGGGTCCAGAAATCAAAGTAATGTACACCTGGGAGCTCTGCTACCAAATGAGCTCATCTAAGCGTGGATGCAAATAGAGCAAACCTGGTGAATAAGTTGCCAGTGTGCAGGCTGCAGCCCCGGAGCCTTTTCTTCACAAGGGGCCCAAACACTTTTCTTCAGCTCGAAATTTTATAAAAGCAGATTCTGTATGCGATAAGCAGAGCTAGGGTGGGCGCTGATTCAAAATGAGTTTGCTAAAGGCCAGGAGCCATTCCATTTCAGCCTCTTGAAAATGACTCAACATTTTGTTCATAGGGATTGGATTTAATGATCTTGATCGCTACTGACACATCAGTCTTTTCAGAATCCTTTCTGTCTGTATAATTAAATTGAAGGTTGGCACCAGGGAATCTGGTGCTCTGTCAGGTAGTATATGTTTTTCCTAGCCTAGAATGGAAAGACTGTACAGGCGGTGAGGTATTATTCTGCTTCGCTGGATCGGGAGGAAAAGAAAGAGAGAGTGATAGGAGGCTTTTTGTACTCGGGTCAATTCAATTTTCCATTCACCAGGCTATTGTTATGAAGGGTTTCTGTCTGAGGACTGTTTTCCGTAAAAAGTCCTCTATTTACATATGTTTGTTTTAAACCACGCACTAGGTTTCTCTGTAAATTCAGTTCAAAGAAGAAAGTATGCTGTTTTCTTGTGTAGTGAAATCTCCTCCATTTTCCTCTCTTTGTAGCTGTTGGCAGGTCTAATTTGTCAACTGTGTCACCATACACCTTTACAGTCCAGCTGCAGTGTAGAGGTACAAGGCTGGCACGTTAGAAGACACACAGACTTTTGCTCCTAGAATACTATTTCTCCATCTTAATTTGTCAGTTTAATCGTTATTTCTCCATTTCCATGCATACACACATATAGAGATATGATCAGGAAATTATTGTTTACAAATGTAATGACTGCACAGATAGATGTTAATAACAAAATGCTTCCAAATATTTCCAAAATAGAGACAAAGAAAGAAAACTGGGTGATGATAATCCAGCTGCTTTTTAACATTTATTTTTTTTTAATGCAAAGTTTCACTGAAAGGGAAGAATGTTGTTAACTCTGATAGGACAGAGTAAATTCTTTTTCTGATTTATACAAAGTCTGAGTGAAAGTACTTTGCAAAGAGGTAGACTAATAGAGCTGGTAGAGAATAAAAGCACTGGATTTTTAAGGATTCATTGCTCTCAAAAAGCTGGATAGATTGAAGAGAGAAAAACTATTCTATATTTTGGGAAAACAAACTTTATAGCCTTCCTCCAGATTTATACTCAGGTCGTTCCAGGATGGCTATTGATGCATGTGAATCAAGTCACTAAATATGTATATGATGTTAACAAGCAACAATTGCAAATAAACATCACATAGATATTTGTGAGAACAAATTTTACACCTATAAAACTCAATTTGTAGGCTGCTTCTGAAAATTTACCATACAACAATTTTCTTTTTTTTATATAAAAAAATGAATCTAGGAAATTCTAATAGGTCATCTGGGGCAGCAGTAAAACCTATCTGTACTCTAAAGTAGAACAGAATTTCTAAAACAGTCTGTTATGATGCACATGTGCCATCTGCAGTGCCTCTCTAGTTAGAAATTCAACTTCTTTTTAATCCCACAGTGTATTGGCATGGATTTTGACCATATTAAAGACCTTGACCCTCGACAATACCTCTGTAGATTAGGGGTCTATACTGAAAATGACGGAGGCGGATGATTCATTCTGTTCCCTCACAGAGGAGTTAGTGCGACATGATAAAGAAGGTTATGAATAGCAACAGATGTTTTAACTCATCTTTGGAAAATTGCTCCCTCTACTCATCCATTTGTGAGATGGTAGCCAACTGCAGAATGACTGGAATTTGCTGTCTTTCTCTGCCATAGCTGTGCTCAGTCTTCTCTTAGAAAGGCTCTGGTGGGACCTTCCAAACTCTGGTACATCTTGAAGTTGACACCACACATAGCGGTGGTCCAGAAATGAGACCGTGTTAAGGGCGCTCAATAATATGTATATATACACTCACACACTCACTATGTATCTCCCTTGCCAAGATACTGTAGAGAATGACATACCCTGGCTAAAAACGCACAACCACTTGAGCATTTCTGAGTGATATTGCTGGAGAAAAATGCTAGAAATGAAAGTATGTAGTATTTTATGGGGGGAAAGGTAAAAACTCTTCTCTATAATAATGACTTAAGCGAGATGCCTTGAAAATTGTGCTTCCTAGAACTGATAAAACATTGTGATTGCTCTTAGTGCTGCTTCTTATAAGTTTTATTTCTAGATTTAAAAAAATAATTCAGATAGAAACTCTCACGGCAGAGAAGTAATGGTTTCTGCTTTCTTGGAGTTAACTAGGTCTGAACCACTACATCCAGGCAGTTGTTCAACAACCACTGCTGCTGCAGACTTCACGCTGAGCATTGGCTCTGGTGTGACAAACCCCCCCCACATTCTCTGCTCAGTGCTCTCCGATGTTTCTTCCCTTTACGGCAGTCTGAATCTCTTCTTGGCTTTCATTAAGCAGGTCTTAAGCTAAGTAAATAAAACCAGTATCTCTTGCTTTGTGGTTACCAGATAATCCTTTTGTGAGCACCAAGAACTTACATGTATGGAAAGGTCTGCAAAAATAATCCTCAAATGTTTTATAAGCAAGATTTTTTTATTATTATTATTTTAATTTTTGTAAGGATGTGGAATTTTATTGATCTTAAATGCAATCTGAAGAACCTGTTTTTAAACTAAAAAAAAAAGATAACTAACCTTGTAATAGCATGACATACTGTAAACCAGAAAGTTTAGGCAGTTCACAGTATCTGCTCAAGACAAACACAGTTAAAACATTAGAGATCTCAAGAGACATGCAGAACAACTGTCTGCTTTAAATTGCTGTGATAGTATGCAATTGTATTTAAAGGGGATTCATGATTTGAATGCTACCATTATATTACATGTAATGGTTTTAATAATAGGAGAAGTCTAAAATGTACTCAATATTCAGCTGGTTTTATTATCTCCATTGCCCTTTTGAATGAATTCACAGTAAAAACAGCTTCACTTTTAAACTCTTTGTGTTGCATATGCAGGCACTTATATTTTGTCAGACCCAAGTTCTGCTTATAATTTATGAATATTTAGATGTTCCATTGTCAGGTTATCCCATTACGAATATCCCATATCCCATTATTCTTCCCACGATGAAGGGAAGAATAAATGCTGAAAAACATCTAATCAGCATGTGAAAGCCATTTGGGGGGGGTGAATAAGGAGGAATATTAGTTTGTGCAGTTACAAATAATGAAGAAGAGAGCTGAAGAAGAGAAAAAGGGACTCCTATTCCTATCTTATTTGGTCTAATAAGAACTTTTGAGACCTGGAGATACTGGACAATCCCTGGTGAAGGGAAGGAGACCATGTATTAAGTTGCAGTGGATCCTCACGTTTTTAGTTGCCAGCAGTAGAGAGACAGGAGCTGAAGGGAGTACTAACTTCTTATTAATTAAAATCTTTGTTCAGGTGCCTTGGAGGTTCTCACCCTCCTCAGATCATTGCCCTCCTCCCTAGCACAGACGCTTTTAATATGGGTCTGATTGGCCATCTATAAGGCAGTTCAAATGTTTTATTCCTGCTAGGACCAATTTTATAGTGTCATGGTTTTGTGGTCTGAGAGTCAATGCATTGGCTTGTCATTAGAGGGATGTAACAAATTGATGTGAACAAACAGAAAACAAAAAGTCAGAAAGGGATAATCATTAAAAGAGAATACATGCTGCTTGCTAACCAGAGATAGAGATGTAAACATTGACGTTATAAATCTAAAAATGTCTATTTAGCACTTAATAGGCTTACTAGTTATTTTTCCCATAGATTACCTGCAGTCTTATTGGGTGTGTGTATGTATATATATGTATATGCATAAATAAAATTTATCTATCTATACTTAGCCTTTTACAACTACTTGAATCAGTCTAATGATCTCAGTGTTTTTCAAAGTTATTCTAGACTGGTTGTAATCAGGTCCACTGCTGCATTTACTGGACCTAGCTGTGATTCTAACTAGCACAGCCCTTTCTCATCAAAGGCTTTAATTTTACAACATTTCTGTCCTCCATTCTGGATCATTTTCCAGGTAAAGAACAGCTCAGGAGCTATGGAAGAGTTGCCAGAACAGATAAAATAGCTTAATTCCTTGGAAAGTGAGTTTTTGTTGTTGTGTTCCGGCTTTTTAAAAGCAAGGGATGATTTTTTGTTTGTTTTGGATGATCACACTGCAAGTGAGAATGTTAGGTTATGGAAATAGTGGAACAGCAGTAACATAAAATTTACCCTGTACGGTAAGGTGCCTCTTATGTAGTTATTAGTATTTCTTCTTTCCTGAGACAGTGTGATTTTGAAGGAAAAATGAATTTTTCATTAGTACCTGGGTGCTTTGAAAAGACAATCTTCTATCCTTCTTCATGAGCCTTAACGTTTTTTTTCACAAATAACTGAGAGAGAAAACTGTGTGTCCTGTGTTCTGGAAGGCCATCTGTCCTTTATTTTAAGATGTGTTGGTTAAGACTGGTGTTGTGTCTTACTGAGCTTATTCATCTTCGTTCCTCGTTGTATCATATGATCTAGTGAAATGTCTGAAGATTAGAAAAGCTATATTGAGGAGGAAGTAAGAATAATTTTGTGTTGATTGAGGTCAAGAGGTTAATGAATTATTTAAATTATTTGTGTGCCAAGTAGAACCCTTGTGTTTTAAAAGATTGAAAAACAAAGATAATCTGCCGTGGCTGTAATAGCAAACACATCTTAAACGCGGAGAAGATGTGCATAAATCGTGTGAAAGCTGAACCTGGTAGAGGTGAAGCTGCCACAGCTCTGTGCCTACGGGTCCAGCCTCTACCAAAAGATAAACAGGTGCATGAACACGTGTGTACACCCAAAAACTGGCCTTCAGATGGAGTGTCAGACTTGGTCTACCCAGTCGTGAGCCCTGGGCCTTCTCAACCCAAGTTGCTCACGCGTGCGGATGTGCGCGCACACGTACACACACACACGCTTCTCTCAGGTCTCTCCAGTAGCTGGTGTGGAGTCCCTGGCCCCTCCAGTAGACTCTGGTCTTCCCACCTCTTTCCCCAGACTTACGGCCTCTTGGATCCCTGGATCCCGGGACGCTTCCCCAACCCACCACCCGTCCAGGCTGATGTTCGCTGGTGACGTGCCCTGACACACGCAGCCCCACGCGCTCCGTGGGTGGCCGGCGGGCACACACGGCCCCGTAAGCCCGGATCCCACTCCAGATACTGCCACGCGGACACCCCCACACCCACGGGCACGCAGATACAGAGTCCCTCACACAGGAAAAGAGCCCAAAATGGAGTTTAATGAGAAGACAGGGGAGACCAGGCACAGGGCATGGCCAGACCAGCCCCTGCTTACACGGTACACGTTACCATGTCGAATGCAGGTTGCTGTGGTTGAACTGAGTAGGTGCACTCCCCATGCCAGAGACAAGTAAACACCCTAAATAGATAAACAATTCCCTTAAGCATTTCGATTTGTGTTGAGTTTATAAGGTATAACCAAGGTGGTACTGGAAAAATATGAGCAGGTTGGGGCTTTCTGGAGGAAGAGCATGAAGATCAAGGATGCCTGTAGCGGCACTGAAAGGAGCTTAAACTGCTTATTTATCCTGTCTGCAGTAGTGAAAAAAATTTTTGTCATTGTTGAAAACTCTCCAGAAGGGGTATTGTGATGTCCCTATATAAGGACAAAAGCAAAGGTGATCTTTCCTCATGCTTTGTAATGCTGGTGAGGACCAAACAGAGAACAAATCCTCTTTCCTCTCTTCCAAATCATACTGTCCACAAGCAAGGTGTGAGAAACTAATACATGCATAGAAATTTCTATAATTTTTAAAGCATAAAGAACCTTTACAATGAGTTAAGTGAGAACTGTATTGGAACCCTGGTTTATAAAAGGGCGATCATATGTTTCCCGGCTTAAAATGCAAGCTTCCACCTTTTGTCCCTTCAGAGAGCATAAACACAAGGTCATATTAAATTATGGGCAGCATGTACCATCATTTTAGAATTTACTATTCAATGAATGCATATATAAATATGAATTTATAAATAAAGATCTTCCTGACAGTGTGTCTAAAATAAAACTCCTTATTTATCACCCATAAAATCATAAGGTGATGATTTAATGGACTGGAAAAAAGCTCTGGATGTTTCTTTATTAGCTAGTTTTCTGAAGGCATTGTTAACCTGGAAATAGAAAATATCATTGCTAATATCAGATAATACCTAACCTGTGGGGGGGTTTTTTGCATGTCTTTTGTATGCAGAGGAAGACCACATTGTTTTGGAATTTAGTCAGAGTAAATGTAGCTTAAAGCTCAGGCCTGAACTAGGTGAAAAATATTTGAAATCAGCGTAACTGCAGATGCTTAGTAACTGTTTTGTCTGTAAAATGAAAAAATGTACAAAAACATAGGTGCCCTTTCAAAATTCTCCTTTATACAATTTAGTTTTAATCTCTAATTTTAGAACTTTTCTACACCTGACTTTTAGATAATACATTTTCTTTAGTAGGGCAGTATTGGTCCATTTACTCATTTTATTTGTTTGTCTCATTGCCACATAAGCAGAAGAGGAATAGAGAACAAACACAATTAAGGGTTAATTCATTCAATATGTAGGATTTTTGAAATGCAACATGAAGAAAAAAAAAAATTGCTCTGTTGTTCTTCTGCAGTCTCCAGTGATTTCCTAGACCAGAAATAACACACTAGACAGGATTGCTCTGTATTTTAAAAAGCCATTTTTTTTCTCTGATGTTTGTGGTGGTTTGGGAATGCATGAGAATACAGCGCATGTTGGCTGTAACAGCTGCCTTCAGATGTGGCGGGGGAAAGGAAATAGAGAGACAGCTCTTTCCAGACAGAAAATGAACGTGGTTTCTAAAGACTCATGCCAGTGAGCTCCAGCAGAAGCTCAGGTGGGTGAATGTGAGTAAGAGCAGTAAGAGGATGCCCTGTACTGACTAGGATCTGCTGGGATCTTCTTAGCAGGCAAAGTGGCTGGTGGGAAAAGAAACCTTTTCGGGTTCCGCTGGAGCGGGTGGTGGGCTGGAGCACCAAGAGGTGGGTGGTGGCTGTGTTTCCCTCCTCCTCGTGGTGGTCCCCAAACCTTCTCCACCCTTTCCAGTCCCTTATTGCACACCTGTGTGTTCAAAGAATAGTGTAACTCCTGGCATCGAGCTTCCTAGTTCACATAAAAAAAACCAAAGCAGTCAACCCCTTTAAAAGTAATTGCTGCAAGTATTTTATAGGCGTTAGAAAAATATGTTCGACGTTTGCAGTTTGGCTTCTCTCTCTTCTGCGTCTTAGCTCACCATAAATACAGTTTAAGATGCCAGGTAAAACTTTTCTGGTTTGGAGGAAGGCTCACAAATGACTGGAGGCGGAAGAGGTGAGCAAGAAGGTGAAGGTGCATAGGCAAAGAGAGAGAAAAAGCTGAGTTTTAGAAAACGGCTATTTTATTGGTTTTAAGAATTAACTTAATTTTTGTTACCATCTCTGCTGCTTTTTGTTTTGTTAGTCTGGCCTAAAATTTCATCCAAGCTACCTCAGTTCCTCTTAAATAGAAGTGATTACTTCGAAAAGGAATGCAAATCTCTATGAAAAAAATGGTGTTCAGAATTAAGATCATAATGATATTTACAGGAAGCATCCCACATTACATTTAATATGCCAGGATGCTTTTTTCCCAATACTTGCTTATATGACCTGAAAGACAGACCAGAAAATTCTGTCAACATGTTTGTGAGATATGTTTAAATGAAAATTGGAAATATACACCATGTTTGATAAAACTTACCAAAGGTGGGAGGGGAAAAGCTATTCAAGGTTTCCAACAGTGAAAAAAGGTGTGCATATACCAAAAGGCACTTAGGGAAAAAGTGAAGGAAAATACGTACTGAGCGTGGTCTGTATGGAAGCTTTCAAGCTCATTTTTCTCTCACAGGAACTCTTCCTTTTCCCTAATATAAGGAAAAAATGGAATACCATGTGCTGTACCTATCTTTGTAAGTGTTTGCCTTTCAGACACCTAAAACCAATTTCTCTCATCATACGTTTTCTTTGTCACTTTGATAAGTTGCCTCTGCATAGCACTGTAACTTTTATTGCTAGAACACGGTAACTGAAAAAGTTTTTAGGACATAGATTATAAAAGAAAGAGAAAGCAATATAGAAGGTATGAAATGCATTTTTATCGAGCCACATCATGACATCCTAAGCATTTTGCATGGAAACTGAGTAGAAATTCATCCTGTATAATAAGCAAGAGGCTTTCAGAATTGTTCAAGAGCCTGGACACTAGAAACTGTCAAAAAACAAAACAAAACAAAACGAAAAAAACATGGCAAGGTTCATTTGATTAACCTGCTTGTTCTCCCCTCTAAAATGTTGTGGGGGAATGTGTGATCGCAGGAGATGGCATCCACTGGCAGAGGTAGGAAGCTGTCTACTGCAGCATTTTAACTATGAGTTTGTAGAGCTTCTGTTGTCAAAGGATCCAAATACCTCAAAAATCTCAATTACTTCATCCTCATGGCAGCTAAAGTGAAGGCTATATTGTGTCTTGGTTCTCAGCTGTAAAAAGGGCTCTTAAACCTCCTTTTGTCTCCCTGAAGATTTTTTTAACCGTCACAGAGTATGGGATAAGACTTGGAAATGAGAATCTTTATTGGAGCATTATTTCTCTGAGTTATTGCAAACAAAAAGAAAAAGCACGGGAGAGGAAGCATGCCACGATAAGAGAGTGAAGAGCTAACATTTAGTGTGACTGTAGGTCTTTCTCCTCAGTAGGCTAGTCATTTCTCTGTTAGGTTTACTATACTTATGCAGGTTGAATACTTAACAAATGTGTGAATCATGAACATCATCTTGTTTGACACTTTTATCATGTAAAGCTAGTCGTTAAAATGCTAGGTAATAGTCACAAGTCCAAACAATTCCTGAGTGCCACTCATTTCTTGTAGGGTTTACAAATAGCTTAATTTACTTTCCCAGCTCATTTTTCAAGGAACACAGTTTTCATATGATAAAATTATATCTCTGGCTGGAACTTCTCTTTCCGTTTTCTAAAGGAAAAAATGGAATACGGAGTGCTGTACCTATCTTTGTAAGTGTTTGCCACACTTACAAGACATGGGTTTTTTGCATATTAGGGATTTGTCAACAGGACTGTTAATTACAGAAGCATTCTGGATGTTAGTAAAGTCTTGAGGATATTTTCTTCTCTCCCATGATTATCCCACAAAATAAAGGGATTATCCAAATAATAAACCAGATTTATTTTTATTGGACTTTTCTAATGCAATCTTTTGTCTTCCCTTCTATTTCTGCTTCTGCAGAAACGTCCGTCAAGAATTGTTAATGTCCGTCAGAAAACGTGGTATTCAGCTATACAGCATATTCAGTAAGAATTTGTTCACAATTGGGGAAACCTTATAAATTTTGAATTTGCTGTAGGTAGTTAAGTTTTCTAAGACATTGGGTACGCTCAGTGTCGTGTTCTTACTCAAAATTACATGAAAAATTTATTTAAAGCTCAAGAACTTGTCTAAATTCTGTGACTTAAAACCTTCATCCCTGTAAGTCTTTATTAAAACATGCTGGTAGTTTACTGGTTCATACTGTGAGTGCTCAGCCCCTGTCTGATTTTTAGCCCCAGCTCAGAAAATTAGTAAAGCCTGCTAGCCGTTGCCTAAAGTGTGACAAGGACTGGTTGAGAAACCTTCCTACTATTTCTCAGAGATCTCTGCTGGGGGTGATGGTTGTAGGAAGACTTCATGGCTCTTCATCAGACTGACAAATGGGGCAGGTTGTAGACGTGACTGGTCCCTCTTACTGCTCCAGTTCCAGTGAAACAGTATTGTTAGAGACTTGGCCGCCGTATTTCTTCAGCTATGAATGCAGTTGATACAAGCTGTGGCTTTCACTGAAATTTCTTAATGGGACTAGAAGAATTGTGTGCAGCCCTGCACTTAGCTCCCCAGTCCTCTCTTTCCACAGTCGGGTGGAAGGTTCTCAGTAGGCTAAGAAGAGAGCAGGATGCAGAGAGACAGCACCAATTCTTCTTTAAGGAGATTAGACTTCATAGTCTTCTCCAGGTATTGGCATGTGAGCAATAGACAAGTTACACCTGAGGTTTATAGATGGAAAAATTAGAAAAAAATAAATCAGAAAATTCTGAGTTTTCAAGGGGAAAAGATGAAGACTGAAGAAATTCTGTTCAGTCTTTTTATGCATGGGTGTTTTGCATTATATCTTTAAGTCCTGTGGTCCTGACTTTTATTAGGTTCTCAGAAGAAGCTAGTGATTTTGAATACAAGCTGCACTTTTTTTAGCTACTAAGACAGCATTTCCTGCTCACAAGTGGCTCTCATCTGAAAGCGTTTCCTAATTCGGCATTTTGGGGATTGCATATTTGCTGCATGTCATTGACTTTCAGCTCAAAGCTGTTTGAATTTGCACTTGGTATTACAAAGTTTTTAAACTGTTTTCCCTGCAAGAAAAAATCCTGCTCTGTTCTGACTTGTTTTGCAATGCATTTCATTGTATAAACCTAAAACTGCTGGTATTGTGTTTAATGACTATCTATAGATGCAGACAACCGTTTTTTGTTCGAAGTAGTTCGTGTTCACCTCCAAGAGCTTTACTTTTCTTCTGGGTTTGGTTTTTGGGGCGGGGGGGGGGGGCATAATTCAAAATATATTGTGGGATTGCTGCTTTTGCATGGAAAACTACGAAATGTTGTGACAAAAATAGATAACCAAGCCAAATTATCTGTTCCGTTTCAACTGCAGAACACTTGTCTTTGAATTATGTTCCCACTTTTTCTTGTTGGTATCAGTGATCCTGCACAGTTTAAACTGAGGTCAGAGTTTTGCCTTAACATTCATAAAACATAAGAGGTTCCAGCTGGCTTTCCCATCAGCAAATTAGCTATGCAGGGCCATCAGAACTAAACAGGAAAAAAAGTAAAACTAGCTTAGTCAGTTAAATGAGTAGATAAATGATGATTCTATATTTGTGAGACCTATTTAAAGGAAAAATGCTAAATGTCAATAGACACATTTTAGAAGTTGAATCACTACCTTACACTCATTAAACTTCTAAAGTAAATTGTACACCATTTTAAGGACTTACACTGGTTCAAGCGCTTGGCTGAGTTAAAACGACTTAATTGAGTTTCACCACATTAAATTAAGCTGATATGCAGTCTGGGACCTAATTAAGAAAGTCCTACATAAGCAGTATCAGATCTGCTACTTGTATATTATCTATCACATCTCATTTCTTTGAGAAAGAAATCAAGCGTTACTTTTTGACAACTGTTGTCACGTAATCAACTCTATAGATGTAGCTCAGCCCAGGGATGGTAAGAAGAAGTTTTCTTTTAGCTCGTGAATCTTCAAATTCCTGTTAGCATGGTTAACAAGGTTCTGTATTCGCGGGTTGTCCCTGTGCGGTGCTGCCGAGAGGTTTTTCTGTGGTTCCACAGGTGTAGAAGGCATTGTCCGACGTCAACAAGCTTTGTATTTGTGGGTGAAGATCAGCTTAATCGTGGGGGGAAGCAGGGCAAATATATTTTTCTTTTATTTAACGTTGATAGAACTTGAGGTGTAAATAATTTGAAGTATATCTTGAGCATTTTCTGCCATTTATAATAACTGTTATTAAAAGAGACTCACGTTTGGAATTCCCAAAAGCTGAAAAATAACAGATAAACTACTTTAAATACTCAAGAACTCATTTAATTTAAATCAAAACAGATTCCTTAAACCTTTAAAATGAAACAATGTTAGCTAAAGGGCTTTCATAAAAGGATTAATTCCATGAGAATTAACTAGCTTGTGCCTAGGTGTTAAGCTCCTAAAACATCCTGAACTGTTAGGATGGGCTTAAATACCTGAATTCATTAGTAATGCCTTAGTTAAATACCAGCTCTGTGCTAAAGTGCCTTAAAGACACTTCAAAAAGTGAAGTATTTTCTCTTTAATTTTTGTCATAATTAGGCCAACTTAATTAAGAGAACATTGAGTTCTCTGAGAAATTAGAAATTTGAGAGATTTTCATAGGCTGTCAAATTGAAAGTTGTATCTTTTGAAACGTTGGTTTAAGAAAAACTTGGAATGCATAAAATGCAGGAAACGTGGTAAGTAAGGACAAGAAATAGAGACTTTGCTAGATAAGATTTTTGAGGAGACTGGTCTATGTAAGACGAGAAAGTCAAATACTCAAGAGTATATTTGTAAAATACCTTTCAGTGGCTTTCTACGGTTATGGAGACTGGGAAGAGAAAGATCTTTTAAGCAAAAGCTTGGTGCTGCAGATAACATCTAATCGGCATATGCAAAATCCTGCAGAGTTAGTATAGATAATGAAAAGAGAAGGAAAAACAGAAATAGAGTCTGTTAGAAGTATTGCAAGAGAAAAAAAAAAGGACATAGAACTTGTAAAAATATACTGTATCAAGTTATAGAGAAAATGATAAGTCAAAACAAGAAAAAAAATTAAATTTGTCTGAAATTGTATATGAATACAATGAATTTGCCTGAGAAACATTGTAATGACCTTAAGTTTAAACACTTTAAAGAAAAGTCCTACTGAAGTTCTATCCTAAGTAGTAATAGTCAGTTTTAGGCTGTCCCCAAATAACTGAAAACAACTGCCTCATGTGATGCACTGACTTTAGCAGTTGCCATTGTATTTACTGCAATGCCAAGAGGTGGTACTGTAGTGAAATCCAAATATCTAGTATGAATTCTGAAGTATTTATGGAAAGTAAATCTTCATCAGTCTAAAATTATTAATGTAACTGAATGAAATCTTGCTGTAGTCTTCTTACTTAAAACATTCACATAAATTCACCGAAAAACTCAAAACAGAGATAAGTTCACTACTGTCTATACATTTCTTGTAAAGCCTTATCTTAATTTAGATGTTCAAGGTAGTTATCAACCTGGTTTATGCCATCAGGTTTGAAGAAGAAAGGCTCCATAAATCATCAGGCGAAGGCTGAAATGTGTTTGTATACACACACAGCATTTTCTTTGCATTCTCTTCTCTAACAAGTTGTGTATTTCTTCTGCTTCACTGTGTGTTTGTGTATATATTTATCAAAGGTATTACACGTTTGATAGTGGAATTATGAGCTGCTGGTTCTGTGTTGTACAGTATGAGTTGTGACCTTACAATCCTGAGTAAAACTAGTGGGCCAATGAGAGATCCATTTGGAAAGAGAGAGAAGGAACAACGTGCAGGGTTTTTTTGTTGTCTGTGATAATAGTTATTGCAAGAAAGGATATCAGTTTACCCACTCCCAGTCATGATTACCAAACTTGACTGCACCTTTAGTTATACAAGCAAGTGAAATCACCAGAGACCATTTATTTATAGCTCTCTCAGAGGAACTGAAATTCTGGAAACTCAGCAAATTCAGTGCAGAAAGGCGAGGTAGCTTACTTATATCCAGCCACTCTACTACACCATCTATGTTTTATGACACTTACGGAAACTATTGCTGTAGTCAAGCTTGGTGACACAAAGTAGCTTTCAGGGAAAACGACTGTGAATCTATTATCCCTGACTTATTTGAAATAATTCCATAGCAACTTTGCTTTAGCATAAGCCCACCATTTCATGTTTGATATTAATTCCATTCTTATAGATCTAGAATGATCTGAAGTAAAAGGAATTGTGTGCAACTCAGGTCTTAGGTGCAAGTTGCTTTCAAGGACCACAGTTAAACCAGGAACATAAAAATAATTAAAAAAAAAAAAAGGTATTCTAACAACTGCAAATGAAAACTGTGCAGTACCAACTTGTTGAAAAGTTCATTTTAAGGTTCCTACAACAACTTGCATTTAAACCAGATGTTGCTTAAATATAAGACTAGAGGAATCTAGCAGAATACTCTCTCATCTCCAGCTGTAACATATGAAATATTTGGGTATTACTGTTTGACAACTTACACGTATTTAATTTATAAGAACTAACTTAATTTCATTAGAAGTTTAACATTCATTATTACCACTGCAATTTGATACAAAATTATTACATGCATGAAAATTAAATTGGGTTTTGTATGTTTATCCCGTTAACTTCAATTTATTCTGCAGACACTAATCAGTAGAAGAGGTAATAAGAAAAAAATTGTTTTAAGCTTAGGGACTCTAATCCAGTATGTTACATGTTTTCTGTCACTGTTTATATTTCCAAAGTAACTGAAGTGCCTTGATTTGTATTTGTTAGCTAATGAAATCTTAGTCTTGAAACCTCCAGGTAATTTTTACTGTAACTTGTACGGTGAATGCATTCTAATGTCTTTTGACATATTCTCGGTTATTAATGTTGGATACCATTAAGGACAGTAAACTAGTATTATTAGCATTATTCCTTAAGTCAAAACTCTAAATTAAATTTTGCCTCATTAAATAGTATCCTTGATTGTTGTAATAAAGTGTTCCTTGGCTATTTTGATAGGAAAACAAGATCTGGGTAACTTCGGCCTGGATCTTATCATTAGAACATTTTGAGCAGTATAGCATTAAGCAACAGATCGGATTAAATCCAGTGGATCTGTTCCTATGCAGAAGAAATTCACATTCCTAGTTTCATGCTGGGAAAAATAATATAATCTTACACAATTATAAATATGTACTTGATTTAGCAAATAGTCATTTAGAGATAGTTTTATCAAGTCTCTCAGCAGCTAAATGCTCCTATTTTGGCATATAAATTAGCAGGCTCATTTTCTGGAATGCTGGCAGCTGCCAACTTTCAATAGAAATCATTGCACAATCTAAAATAAAGTGGAATATTTCTTTTATTGTTGATTGCCCCAAACTGAAAGCATGACCAATCTTTAGCTACCTGGTTTTAAAACCCACTCCAAACTGAAATAAATCAGGAAATGTCCCCTGAGGTCACTTGGATGTGAACTGGTCTTAACAGTTGCTGCGTTATTACTCTGTGATGAATGTATAGTCATCTTTCTTACACATCTCTGCTTCACACCTGTAGTATGATTTTAGGATCTGCTTTGCACAGGGTAACTGTTCTGAGTAGCTAAATCGTGTATGATAGGTCATACTCACGTGTTCCAGTTAATGGGTGGGATGAATCTCACCCAGTGAGAATGTAGTAGGTCAATAGAAGGATAATTAATAAGTGTATTTTTTGTATATGATCAAGCTATTTTTTTCCATATCCATGAATTGAAATAAATGTAAATTGAAAAGCATACACATAATTATGTTCACCACTTTTAAAATAAATGTTCCGCCTTTATCATGTAAGAAAGTTAATCTAGTCTCCGCATCTACAGAGATTTGCCATGACCATCTTCTCCTTTTTGTAACTTAATCTAGTCTCTGCATCTACAGAAATTTGCCATGTCCATCTTCTCCTTTCCGTAACTCTTTGTCATCACCGGCAGCTCCCAGAGCTCACTTTTACTCTTTGCAGGTCAGTCCAGTTGGGCTGTTAAAGGTGGGGGGTGCCAGGAATACTACTGTCTGGCTTTAATCTAATTAATTTAGATAATAAAGCAATGGGGGTAAAAAAAGAAACAGTGGCATCGCCTGTACCCTGAGCAACGGAAACCAAAAGATTCGGGACATTTGAACAGCCAGAATTGAAACTCAAAATGCAAAAGTCTTTTTTTGCCAAACATACCTGTGAACTAATCACACGCATGTGGAGATGTACAGGAGGAAGCTCCTGTTCTTGTTCGGCTCCCCTCCTATTTGTGCTTTCTTGTCAGGAATACCAGTAGGCTTTCTCTTGCATGTAAGAGTAAATATTTCATTTCATCACATATTTTAATGATTTCTTTTGCTGGTTCTGAAGAGGACTGTGTTATGACAAAAGTTTTATTTTTAATGTTTTTTAGAAGGATTTAACTGAATAATCTTTGAGAGAAGAGTTGATGGTGGGGTTTGTGTACCAGGCTAGAGTAAGAAGATACTGATTTTCTCACAGACAGCTGGAGTGATAAACAGCTTTTTTCCTAACAGTGTATGAAGAGAATCTTTCACATCTTTTAACTGAATTCAGCAGGAGCTACACCATTTTTGAAGTGATAGCTAATAATAGATATGAGTTACTTTATGGCTCATTTAGATAAGTCCTGTTCATGCTTGTCCTGAAGAAACTGATTCTCACAAAAATGGGATTCAGAATTTTATATTTCAAAGCTAGCTATCAAATTAGAGCAATGTCGCTTGTCTCAATTCTAGATTTATGAAGCTATAGTCCATCAGGTTTGTATGACACCTGCTCAAAAAACTGTTGTGTATTCTTTCAGTATCTGAAATGATTAAGACTTTGAAAACAGGTGAAACTGTGGGTCATAGGGAGACTCATGGCAAGCTTCCTGCCAAGGTAGAGCTTTACTCCAGATTTTTGAAAGCACAGGTACAAACACAGAAATTTATTCAGCTGTTTATGTGGGCCATTTGTGTTTGTGCAGTTTTGTTAATAAAGGTCCTGAGTGTTTAGCACCATTGAAGTGCCCTGAGGTGCAAAGCAGAGGTAGTTCTTTTTTTTCTACAGGTGAGGAGTGTTCTGTTTGATAAAGCTCTAATTAGAGAAAGAAAAAGAAAAAAAAAATCCAAACCTAACACTGAAAAAACACAAGAAGGTTTTAAATTACAGTCATAAATGCCTTTTGTTACAACTGGGGGAGGATAATTTTTTAATTGTTCAGTTTAGTCCCTTGATATCTGGATAATAAATACTAATACGTTAATATCTTATGATGACGGTAAATCAGCTCACTCAAAACAGAAAGTTTAGTTTCTTTTCACATACAACACCTCAAAAAGATGTTTACTGTTGTTTTACCCAATTAAAAAAAAAAAAAATTAAGCTCTCTGGAGAGCTGCAAAGACAGTGCATGATGATTGCTTATGGCATATAAACATTGCTAAACTTTTTTTTGAAGGGGTTGCTTATACCTTTGCTAAAATATTTTCTACTTAATTACACAGTAACAATTTAACTTGTTATATTATAACTTTTGTGGCATAAAATGTATGAACTGTGTCCACATTTGGGTTTCCTCTCTTGACAGAAGCTGAAGTAAATACAGTGGCCTCTCAGCATGATTTATCCTGGTGTATTTATTCTCATTAGATATTAATTTCAAACCTCAGGTGTCCACCTGTGGGAGGCATTTAGAAGGCAGAATTGTAAACAATTAGTTTTAAGCTAGGAAGTATCAACTGTAATATTTTAATTGCCTAATACAGTGCCTAATATTCTAACACAGGCCGAGTACTTGGGGGGTTGTATTTCTTGTTATTGATTGAACTTTTATTTTTATCTTAAAATATGATTATAAACCACTTGTTTGCAGAAGAAAAGGGAAAGCTATACATATGCACAATATGTCATGGCTATTGTTAAAGAAAGTAAAATGCTTCCTTAAATGTTTTAAAAAGGCTGATGCTAGAAATCAGAAATCCTAAAATGCAGAGATCTACTAAGTGATAATTGTAAGCAACACGCTAACCTCGTCAAGTTTCTGACTGCAACATAAGTATTTGTGTTTGGTTTTTTTTTTTTTTTTTTTTATAATAATGTAATATTTTGGAATGAGTAGCCTTGCAGGGATGGTGAAAGTGACTGACTACTCCTTTACATTAGAAAGTTGCTCACAGTGTTTTCACAACTGTCAGAAAGGCATGGCTTTTAACCAGTGTTTTGAGATAGTATGTCAGTAGTTACTCAACGAAGCCTCAGCTTTAACAAGTCTCAGTCGTGTAACACATTAAGTAAAACATTAGTGATTATATGGATTTCTTGGACATCTTGTTCCAATATTTGGTGAATGATGTATTGAAGAAAGTATCTGTATTACATTAACGAGAGACCTGTGACAGGACAAATTTAACCTAGTAGTTTTGAAAGGAGTCTGAAGGGCTTTGGAGTATAACAATATAAAAATACAGCATGATGGATGATAAATTGAGATTTGGAAACATTTTCTCTACCTTCTTCTGGGGCTGGGTTTAGAACATGTTTCTAAAAAATGGCTTTTGGATCATACTGAGAATATAATTTCTGTTCTGTTTTAGAGTCTTTATGCATTTGGATGCTGTCTTGTTTCAAAGTCCCTTGCTCTGGAAAACTGATAATATCTGTGACATAATATCTGTGACATTAGTGCCAGCTACAATTTCATACTTAAAGATGTTTATAAAACAAAATATGAAAAAGTCTCCTAACACTGTAAAGTTTTGATGAGGTTAGACCTAATTTTACTACCAGCTGACACGTCAATAAAAATATATTTTTCATGAGATAAACAGACCTAATTGAAAATATTTTTTACAACAACGTTGAAAATTTTAAATCATGTTTATGCTTAAAGATTATATAAATCTTGAATTGTTTCAGTAATTTGTGTTAGCATTTTTAATTCTTTTTATTCAATAATTAATGCTTTTTTGCTGCTTTGAAAGTATAAACAAGATTTGCAATTTTTTTTACCCCATTTATATTTTCATTTATTTTTTTCATCACCCCTTTTTCCATTCCTTAGCTTTCAGATTATCTTCTTTAGCATACCCAGTCACAGAACAGAAAATAAGTGTCTCTGTTCCTTTATAACTCCAAAACAGACAAAAAAAACCAAAGACAACCAAAAAGTGCTTGGACACATTTCTCTTTTAATCTCTTATTCAGTCATTTGCATTGTACTGCATTACAATATGATGAAGTTAAAGAATATCTTATCCAAAGCTTTGGTTAAACCTACCACAATTCTGTGAGAAATTCTTGCAGTTCTTTGTAAAGATTAGTTAAATTCCTCTCACTCAGAGGTAATGGAGAAATTTTTATGTTAGTTCAATATCACAATGTTATGTTGTTACTAATTTGTAAATGTAATGGAGTCATACTGATTCTACTTCACTTAATGAGAGTATTTGTTTCAGAAACTCTGTTTCTCTGATTTATTCTCCTTGTATCAGAATAAACAAGAGAAATCACACTTAAAAAATTGTGTTTGTACAACCATATGAAAAGGCTCTACTTTTTTTGTTTGGATTTGCCTTTTTTTCCCACTACAGCGGTAGTTGGCCCTTGTAAAAGGTTGCCTAAAAAATTTTTTTCTCTAGGAAATGTTTCTCATAATAAGGGTATGATTGGGAAAGACAAGTATAGGGGAGTGAGAAGAGAGTGTTTGATCTATGCCATGAGTATGTCCTAGTAGAGGTCTGGAAATGTAATGTAGAACATTGGTCAATCTAGTTACTTGGATGGAAACTTGAAACAATTTTGTAACCCTCAGTTTTAAATTTTAGTATGGAAATTTTGGCATTGACATCCCCATGAAATTTATATTTTTTTTAGGTATGCGTTTAGAAGCAATTGCAAATACGTTAAACAAGATACCAAGATAAGGTATGCGAAAGCCTCAGGTGGTGGAAAGAATATAGAAATTGGTGCCTAGCTGAGCATTTATCAGCACCACAGAATTGAAGAAAAAAATCTGAAACTGAAAAATAGGTTTAAAAAATTCAAAAAAGTTTTAGAACTATCAATGTTGGAGATTAAATTCTTAACCTACAGAATTATTGTTTAATTTTGTAGATTTAAGTTTTAGAGTTATTTTCATGGCATAGTTAAATTTTTAAAGTCATAATAGAGATACATTTCTGTGAGCAGAATGTTGAAAAGTGCTTATACATTGCATATCTCTAACCTGCTACATTATAAATGAATTCTGTTTTCCTGCACTTTCTTTAGTCCTTCCTGTTAAGTTTATGGGTTTTTTAAAATCAAGGTAAAAAAGGCTGAGTTAGTAAAAGCACATTATAGGCCTTAAGTATCCATTTGGAAAGAGATCTGGTTTTAATCATAATAATGATTAATAAGGGAATTAAAAACTTTCTACACTTGTTTCATGAGTGTACATGATGTAAATATTGCTGATAGATGATTTAATTTGTATTGTGTGTTCTGCTATGCTCTGCCTATGAAAATGTGCTTTGTTTCAAAAGAAAATAGATTGGTAACTTAGAAAGGCCATCCCCATATCTGAAGTTTGTAACTACCTACTATGTTGTAAGGAAGTAACAGAACATTATCAGATCTATTTTTAATGTCTGGAGAGAAGTGGCTGTTCTACAGTACTAGGCTAGATCTCTTAATTTCATATTCTTGTGATACAAAAGCTTGAGAACTTAACCTTGTAAGTGTCAAGAAACTGAATGCTGGTTTTGAACTTGAATGCTGCATAATTATAACACGGAACACATTATGTTAAGATTTTAAATTGAAGCCAAATACTTTTTTGACAGTTCAAAACAAAACAATTTTTTTTTTTCATAACATCTCCCGCAGCTTCTGAGATAAGATGAAAACAAAATTACAAGACACAACTTTGCATGTTTAAGGAAGATGCCATCCACTGAGAAACCTGCACTTCCTTACACTGCTCTTTTAGATTTCTTTGGGATTTTCTTTGAAGATAAGATACTAAATTGTGAAGTTTATAAATTAGACTGCATGAATCTCTTCTCTAGTTTAGATGTTGCTATATTTTGCCATGATAGGAAGAGGGATACTGTGGAAGTCTAGATAGAATAAGTTTAAATTTAGCAAGGTCTTGTCTGGAACATTATGTACAATTACAGGTTTTCAGAATGAAAAATATTAACTTAAACTGAATGGGTTAAGAGTACTGGTCAGGGCTCTTCATATGAGAAGAAACAGTCAAGTCGTTAGTCCTCTTAAAGATTAAGGGTTTATATGATTTTCTGTCCAAAAGGTAAATATCAAGGAAGAAGGAAATAATTTAAAAAAAACAATGCTGGTACAGGATTAAGTGGCTATAAATTGATCACAAATGTGTTAGAACTGACAAATTTTCTAAGTATTGAAAGTTTTGGAACAGTGTTCTGAGAAGAATTATAGGGCAAACATACTGAATTTAAAATGAAACTTGAAGAGTTTATATAATTCCTCTATATTAAAAAAAAAAAGTTTCTACTGAATAATCAGGTTTTCTTTCATCAGACATATTCATCAGTACGAATCCCAGCTGTCACACAGCTAGCTCAAAACAAGGGTTTTCAGATACAAAACACAATGTAAATGCAACAAAGGTTCTAAGTACAGTCTAAAAACAGGCTGACGTTACCATTTGAAGACATCTTTTGTCCTTTCCTGTTGGTCAACCACATAAAATATTTTGGCTTATTCTTAACTGCTTCAGACGTACTTTTTTATTGTATTATCCCACACTGAACTTCAGGTTTACTTCCAAAACACATTGTGTTCAACGTACATTTATATCTGTCCTCTACATAAATGTCATCTCAGTATATTTTGGCAGTGGCAGAAAGTAGTTGAAAAGCATTTAGAATGTAGCAGGAAATTTATACTCCTAAGCCTTAACGTTTCCTTGGTTATGATGCTGGGGAGGGGAAGGAAACTGCATTCTCTGGTGTGGAAGGCTTGATGGCAGTAGATTCCCTTAAACAGTCTTGAATTAAGTAAGCAAATCCTCTGTATCATACCTGTCTTTTAAACATTTAAGAAACCTGGCTGGTTTATTATTTCCAGAATTCTCTCTATATTGGATGTACATTACTAAATCCTAGTTTCAGTGGTATTGAATGCACTGTGACAAGATATTTCTTTAGTTTTTAAAATCTGTGCACACTTGGTAACGTTTTCATGTTGTGTGGTCCTTATATCAATCGCGTATGTATTAGCTTACATAAAAGTAGATGGTACCATGACTGCGCTGATTTTTGGGTATCTCCCACAAAATGCATGGATTTGGTCAACGTCTAATTAATTGATATTTAGCTTACAAAGGTGGTGTTTCAGAGGATGCTTAATTGTGGGAGTTCTTTTATCTGTGTTTGGCATATGCAAATGTCATCTCATGAAAATAACTCACCAACAAGCACCCAGTACTGTTAAGCAGAATCTAAGACTGGCATTAAACAGCAACTCATCTTACAAAAATACAGTTTTGGTTCTGGGTTGGGTTTGGGGAGGGGGGGGGTTGAGTCGTTTTTGTTTTAGTAATAAAGACATGGCAGAGAAGAAAATGTAAAGAAAAAAAGGAAAAGTGAGAAATATGGAAAGTCATGGAACTCAAGAAAGACATTGCTTGGATAGTCATGCTGGTTTAAAATATTCGTAAATGAGGAACTTGTCTGTTTCATTTGCCATGCCTTATGTTTCATAGCGATTTTCATTCCTATGTGATCAAATTGTTTTCTTTAGATGACACAGAGCATCTGATTGAAAAAAAGAAAAAGGAAAAAATAGATTTTAGACTGTAATAGAAGTGAACCAGGATTATCTGCTTCGCTCAGATAACTGCCAGCTGACACTGTTTGTAATTGCATAGAGGTCTGTATCTTGGAGCATTAGCTAGAGTATTACAAGAATCAAAATCGACTGCAGGAGGGGGAAGAATATAACATAGCCAATTTAATAACTTTGTTCCATTTTTGTTCTAAAAAAACACATAGAACTTTTTTTCTTCCCTATGAGAATAATACAGCATTACCAGCAATTATACATTTGTAACCTTGCAAATACACCTAACCTTTCTCTTTTAGTTAGTTAGAGATTCCTGTTTAATGATACTTGTAACATTACTTTTAGGGATTTGTTACACAATTACATTCCTAATACTAAACTATTTTAATTACCAATTTTCATATACTCTTTACTTACATTTTCTATTAAGGGAGTTTTATGTGTACACACACACATAGACATATACACGCACATTTACATTAAAAACCCCCTCTACTTTTAGTCAATGAAACGTGCTTGGGAAATGAACAGTGTGTATGCAAATTACATGCAACTGTTGCTAAGATTACAGTTTTAATTTTGATTCTTTATCAGACAGATTTATTGTCAGTTCAATTTGCATGAAAATATTA
This sequence comes from Buteo buteo, assembly GCF_964188355.1. Lineage (NCBI taxonomy): Eukaryota > Metazoa > Chordata > Aves > Accipitriformes > Accipitridae > Buteo > Buteo buteo. The sequence continues at coordinate 4,808,159 of NC_134178.1, forward strand.
TAATCTGCTGACATGGGCTATAGTTAGATTCTATTATAGATAAAGTTTCCATAAAGTTTCTGCTATTAAACATAATAATTTAGATTTTGGGTTGGCGTTTTTTTCTTGGCTTTGGGAAGACTTAACTCCTGGACTGCAGTGTTTTTAAATTTTACATGTCTAAGATCTGGATTGACTCCCCATGTCTCAAACGTTATCTGAAAACTGAAATGTTTGTCAGTTTCTAAAGAAGTTCTAGCATGCAGAAAAATATTTACTAAGGAATGTGTGCCAAAAGAATACTTTCTATATGATAAACGTAATACTTTCAATAGGTAAAATGATTTACTACTAGACTGAGCCCTTGGCTATCAAGAACTAAGAAATGGAACCCAATTGTCTTTGGAACTTCTCATCCTCATGGGATGAACTTGCATGTGTTTGCAGGCAGGGGTTGTGCCTATGCTGGTGTTCTCTGCAGTTTTCTTAAAAAGTCACGGGGGCAATAAAGTCTTCCAGTCTTATTTACTTTTCTCTATATTTTTTGTGTGTTGATCAAATGCATGTCCTTTTTAGAGGAAAATTGCAAGCAAATTGAAAATCAGGGAAGGCTAATTTTGTATTATATTGGCGATGGTGAAACGAGCAACTTGTTTGAATCTCCTATTTCTCAGTTAAGTGATCTTTTTTTTCTGTCACGTCAGTAGCGTTGGTCTGTACATCATCTTCCTGGTATACTGTGGAGAAACGTACTGAGCCCCTGCAAAGTCATAAAGTTGCAACTAAAGAGCTGCTGGTAAGCAGACAGATTTCATTTAGGCAGCAATGGCTAGAAGTGAACAACTATGTTCTAGTTTTGTGATTTTTTTCATGTCATAGACTCCTAATACTATTTGGGAAATTATGATTGTAGGAAACCTCTAGCTTTGTTACTAAACCAAGCATTGTAGTGTTTATTGCTGTTGGTGCTTATATAAGACCTAATAGCACATTTGAGAGGGAGGCTCAGAAATAAGAAAGCTGAAAAAACAGTCATAAGCAATTACCTTATTATCTGACTTTTATTAAAAAATAAAACAGCAGCTACTTTTTTTTTTTATTCAGTGAAGGTAACGTTCAAGTATAGCTTTTCTCTCTTTTAAAAGATTAAAAGATCTCTTATTTTAACATTAAAACATTTGGTACTCTTCTTTCTTTATAATATATTCTAAGGCAGCATTCTGTACTTTCTGTAACAGCAGCTGTATTCAAGGTGTAGTTCTAGCTTTAAAATTAGAACTATAGCAACATGGTCTTGTACTTTCAGTTGTTTGAAATTGCTTCTAGAGATGAAATGGAATATGTGCTTTCATTTTGCATTTGGATTTTTCTTTGCCACAGGATACAGAAGTGAATCTAAGGGCAGCTTAATTTTTCTCATTGCAAACAAACATATTTATCAGGGCAAATGATGAATCTCATCTACTTCATCATATAGCATTGCAAAGTACTGAAAATTTATGTAAAATAAACCACCAGAAAAACAAAAACTTTTTTTGGAAGGATGGGAGAAGTAAACCTTTTTTCCCCATTTATAGTGACTGTTATTATTTTCTGAATTTAAGACTAAGCCACTTCATTTATACTAAAATATGGTAGGATAATGTGGTCATAACATGGCTCCAGTCTTAGTCACTGCAAATTCTTTTTTTTTTTTTTTCCATAAACTGAGCATTCTGAGTTTTCAGTTGGGTATGGTCTGTTGGACCATTTAGGCTGCAGGTTTTATTCTTTATTTTCCTAGCTCAAAGAATCTCATCTCATGCAAGGTGCCCTTCTGGTATTCAGATTGTAAGATTTGCCCAGCTGCCTGTTGAAAATGTTACCTTCTCTGATTTGATAAGCAGAGTTATATATATATATGTCAGAGCCCTTCCTAGGGCACTCGATCTGCCTATCTGTACAAGCCTGTGAAATTCATGTTTCTAGCTTGGCTTCTCTCCAGCAGTTTAACTCAAGTTTCATAAGATGTTGTCATCTTTGCACGAAGTGGCAAGGAAAGAAAGTCACGTATAAACGAAGTGTGTTATCACAAGGTGCTGGGGGCTGTGCAGTCATACCGAGAGGAGATCTTGGAGCGTTAAGAGCAGTTCATAGCCAGCGGTGTCCGTGTCACGGGCTGGAGTTAAAGCAGAAGACTTGATCGCATAGGAAATGCAAAGCACCTGGGTTTCCTCTACAAAGAAGTAATCAGAATACCCGGCGAAAGAAAAGATCACCCCCCCAGAAAAGAGTGACCGCGGTCATGAAGCCCTCGTGCCCCGCGTTGTCTCCAGCCGGGGTTTCTGTAGCAGCCATGAACTTGGACTCCAGCCTTGTCCCCTTGCTCTCGGGCAGAAAAACGCGTGCCCCGAGCCAAACGCCTCCCCACGAGTCCTTTCCGCGAGAAATACTGAGTCCTGCCCAGGCAGAAAGAGCTGGGCTGTCTGCGTCGCCAGCATCGCGGATGCTCGGGGTCCCCGGGCACGCGTGGCTGCGGTGGCGCCGACCTTCGAAGCGACACGGGCGCCTGCGCTTTGGTTTGAGCAGCGGCTCCCTGAAGGGCTCTGTCTTCAGCTGGCTCACCCCAAAGCTGGCCGGCTCCAGCGTGCTGCAAATCCGTAGGGCTCGCCGAGTTCTCTGGGCTACTTACCTTGGGAACAGGCGGGGAGATATCTATTTTGTGGTTTTTTTGGTGTGGAAAAAAAAAAGTAAAGTTATATTTAGATTTTAACTACATTTTTTCCAGTAAAACCTGCAGAAAGCTGCTAACAAAAAATGTGTTCAGTGAGGTGGCTTCTTTTACTGAAAAACTTCATTTCTGCCCGTTAACAAGATTCACTCCTATTTATAAAACCCTTCTTCAAGAAATTCTTTTCGGAATTTCTTTGCTCACTTCATTATAATTTAAGACAAATGAAACTGGCTTTCTTTAGTATGAGGGTTTATCTTCACTATTACTTCCTAACACAACAGAACACAGTATTATCTTTTTCCCCAGGAAAAAGACAAAAGTGTAATTAAAATGAGTTCATCCTAAGAACTCTTATGCTGTCATTAGTGACCACAGGGAAGACTGAATGACCATGTCAAGTTTGAAACTCTGTTCTTCAGGGAAAGTAATTGCAAAAATGTTTCCATTTTCAACACCAGTATTACAGCGTGTTTAGGTATAAAGATATTATAGTGAATAAAATGCTATGGCACAGTAATTTTAGTATGCCTATTTGATTTGTTTCTTTTCATACTTTTCAAACAAGAGTGATCTCAGACCATTAGAAGACAGGTTGAGACTTCAAAGGACACGTGCTAATTTTGTGTTTTGGTATCAGAAAGTAAAAGTGTATAACTTAAGCTCATGCAACTGTCTTGGACTAGCATGTTACTAACACAGAATGAGGTGAGTGAAACTGAAACCATTGCTCTTTAACCTGCTAACTGCCACATTTGGGGTGAAATCCTGCTTCAAGCAAAATCGGTGGGATTTCTGCCAGTACTTTAAATAAGGCAAGGATTTTTTTTTTCTTGACATCTTTGAAGAATTGTACTGGCAAAGGTGCTGGACTTGCGGTTAACTGAGCATGTATAAGATGCAGTATCCATGCTGAGAACTTCTGAGAGTCAAGGGAGCTCTGAGCAAGTGTAGGACAGAGCTGCACCTATAAACAGTTACTGAATTAGGGTGGGTGTTGTTACCACTGCTTCTTACAATGACACGCATGAGAGAATTTTCTCATTTAAAAACCCATCTGCAGAATTCAGCAGAACAGATAGAAATTGAAGTTTCTGTATAATCATGCAAATGTCCTGGGCATCATGGCATTCTGTGGGATGTTTTTTTCTTTGACTCTGTTTATTTTCAACTCTGTATTAGCATGCTTTAATGCTTCTAAAATAAAACTTCGGGTTGCAAAGAAACTTGGGGTGAAAAAAATATAATTACGAAAAGACATTTTCACAATAAGAAAATGTGGTGGTGGAAATCTTTCTAACCACAGAGGGTTAGACTGGAATGAACTTCTATAAAGGAATACGATTGGGGAAAGAGTACAAACCAAATTAGAGGGAAAAGAATGAGATTTTGAGTGCCAGTGAAGTTGTCATAGAAATAAATGTATGGTGGATAGAAAACATATAAGCAAGTAAGTTCCCTATGCTTGTCACGTGGTAGTGGAAGATGAGGTAGACAGAAAAGGGGTGCCTCTCTTTGCTGAGGAGACTGAGTACTTCTGATGTGCATCCTGAATTCAGAGGATTTTTTGCTGCTAAATTAGAACGGAGAACCACATGCAACTCCATTAGATAATTGCTGGCTGTCTACATCAGGAGAAAGCTGCTATTCATACTTCTTACCCATTTTAAAAATTCCCCTGAAAGCCATGTACCAACTCTGTGACCTCCATCAAATGTGTTAAGTTTGACACAGTCCTACACAACTCGTCTGCAAAACTCTAATGTTATAGAACACATCCAGACATCTTTCCTTGACTTTAATATATAAATTTCAGTTTCTAAAATACAGTGTATTTACTTATGACTCTATATGTCTGCTCACTTGCAGTCTTCCCAGTAGGGAGATTTTTGTAGAACATGTTAAAAACAAAAAGAAAGAAAAACCTTTCAGAAATTAAAACAATATATTTGGCAATTAATTGAAACATGTATGTACAAATAGTATATGCTGCAAACTTTCTAGCTCGTGAAGAGCTGCTTTTTAAATTTCTTCACAGAAGGTTAGGATTTTGATTTCCTTATATTGCAGATATCTTATGCAGACAACGTTTTGATGCAATTATTTGACAGCAGAAAGAGTTTGGTTTATCATTTTTTCATAGAAGCACTCTGTCACCCTCTCTTCACAGGGGAGGTGCTCCAGCCCCTTGATCATCTGCATGGCCCTCCTCTGGAACTGCTCATGTGGGTCCACGTCCTTCCTATGTTGGGGGCCCCAGAGCTGAAGGCAGTACTGCAGTGGGGTCTCACCAGGGCAGAGTAGAGGGGGAGAGTCCCTTCTTTTGATGCAGTCCAGGTTGCGATTGGTTGTCTGGGCTGCTGTCGCACATTCCTGCCTCATATTCAGTTTTTCATCCACCTGTACCTCCAAATCTTTCTCCACGCGGCTGCTCTCAATCCACTCATCGCCCAGCCTGTATTTGTGCTTGGGATGGCCCCGATCCATGTGCAGGACCTTGCACTTGGTTCTGTTGAAGTTCCTGAAGTTGGCATGGGCCCACGTCTCCAGCCTGTCCAGGTCCCTCCGGATGGCATCCCTTCCCTCCAGCGTGTCGACCGCACCGCACAGCTTGGCGTCATCGGCAAACTTGCTGAGGGTGCACTCGATCCCACTGTCCGTGTTGCTAACAAAGATGTTAAATAGTAGTGATCCCAATACAGATCCCTGAGGGACACCACTCCTCACTGGTCTCCACTTGGACACTGAGCCGTTGGCTGCAACTCTTTGAGTGTGACCAGCCAGCCAGTTCCTTATCGACTGAGTGGTCCATCCATCAAATCAATCTTTCTCTAATTTAGAGACAAGGACGTCATGTGGGACAGTGTCAAATGCTTTGCACAAGTCCAGGTAGGTGATGTCAGCTGCTCTTCCCTTATCCACCAACACTGTAACTCTGATCGTAGAAGGCCACCAAATTTGTCAGGCACAGTTTGCCCTTGGTGAAGCCCTGTTGGCTGTCACCAATCACCTCCTTATTTTCCATGTGCCCCAGCATAGTTTCTAGGAGGATCTGCTCCGTGATCTTGCCTGGCACTGTGGTGAGAGTGACCATCCTGTATTCACCCAGGTCTTCCTTTTTTCCTTTTTAAAAATGGAGGTTATGTTCCCCCTTTTCCAGTCACTAGGAATGTCACCACTCTGCCACAACTTTTCAAATATGATGGATAGTGGCATAGCAACTTCATCTGCCAGTTTCCTCAGGACCCCGAGATGCATCTCACCAGGTCCCATGGACTTGTGCACCTTCAGGTTCCTTAGATGTTCTCGAAGCTGATCTTCTCCTATGGAGGAATAGGCACAAGTCACAAAAGCTAGGTTGAAAGCTCTCTGAATTGCTGCTGAATCACATGATGTATAAAATTTATTACCAGAACTTTTTGTTGATTTTCTTTTTTAAATCACTAATGAGGATATTTACTTTATCAAAATATATCAGGAAAAGTATTTAATTTAAGAAGAGACTCCACTGAAACTAGTTTTCTTAAGTAGCTTATTTTTCTTCTTCATTTTTTAAGACTATAAGAAGTCTCACCAAGGCAGTCTGTGAAGGGGAACACTCTTTTCCACTCTGGATATAATTCTTCATTTCAGAAGAAGAAAAACAAACCCAAGAAAGCTTTAGTTCAATTTATCATTGTGAAATTACATCCAAACACAAATTTTAAATCTAAATTAAAAAAAAATCAAAGGAATGCAAGAAAATATTTGTCTGCAGCTCCTTAAAATGTGTGATGGTGGCATGCACTAGGTGTACTGAATGTAATAGAAAAAGAGGAAGAGATGAGCTGGTAACTGATGCAGAGTAATACTATTTAAAACTAAGCCTCTGTGACCTCAGCAATTTAAAAATTGGGAAACTATTATTGGTGGTTAAGGAATATCAATAAGAAGTGGTCAGAAGTAATGAAATAGAGATTAAAAGCGATGTAGGAAACCACACTGGCTTTGGCAGTCTAACTGCAGAGTGTAGAGGTGTCACTTAATATCTAATCCAGCAATACTGATGCCAGTGGGAGTTTGCTGTGAAGTTCAATGAATATAAAATAAAGTTCTAACTAAATCAGTTTAAAATGGTGGCTTCTTTTTCATTTTCCTGCCTTTCTCTTCTTTAAACATTTTGTGTTTTGAAAACTGAACTGACTCCTTAAGCAGAAGCATCATACTGTCCTCTGTATTTCGAGAGATCACTTTTGCGTTTCATTAGTTTTCAAAAATGTTGCGTGAAACATTGTATTTAAGTTATATGGATGGATGCCCAGCATATTCTAAAAACATAAAGCTTTCTTCAAAGAACTATGCATTCAGCAGGTTTTCATAGTTTAAGGAAACCCATTGGTCATTTTCAAATCAGACAAAAGATACAAATCAAATGCTGCTTCGAACTGGTTTAAAAATGTATATCAGTTTAGACCCTTCTGGCAACTAGCATTATTTCATAATGTTAAGGTTTATATGGAATATACCCCACTCTAAGTCATGTGATTAAATGACAGTTTATTCCTACTTCATGTTAGCAAAAGGCGGTGGGTTTAGAGATTTAAGTGTTTATTGCTGTTTTACAGTCTCAGCTGTAGCATGCAGTAGAAATTATATATGAACATCTCTTTTAAAACATACTTTCTTGGCAAAAAGTGGTGGTACCCTCCATATATACATTTTATCCATAATAAGAAAATAGTAGCCCTTTCTGGGCATGAGAAGGCTTATAATTGAGCATGCTTAGGAATCCAAGCTGGTGATGTTTAGGAATTAGTTCTTAAGGTTCACTTCATTATGAAAGCCGTAAAGAGCAAAGACCAACTGTTACTCCAAATACGTGGTAATACAAAACAGATGTTATAGTACCAGAGAGGGCTATGCTTCAAATTCATTTTAATTACTCTTGAGTGCACCTTCTAATGACAAATCTTGTTTTCTGCTCCTCATTCTGAGGAGAGGCCAGACCACCTAGCAGCTTTTAAATGCATTATTAGGCTGAAATCTTGCTGCTTTTAAAACTCGTTAGCCTGAAGTCAAATCAGTTTTGGCCCACGAGCCTTCGAAAAATAAACGTGTGGTGAAACAGTTTTTCAGCAACCAACCAACCACAAGATTTTCCCACATAAAGTATTGTTTGTTCATTCATCCCACGTTATATAACCTACAGAACAAAGCAATCAAACCCAAAAAGCACAGAATACTTACAAGTCTTCCGTAAAATGAGATCCTTCCTTGCCTAATTTTGACAGTTCCTTTTAACCCAATTAATATCATCTCTTCCTCGGGTAGAATGACTTTTTCTTGCAGTGGGCTGTTTGTAACTCAGCCCTGGTGCACCTCTCTCTTGTTCCATTGCCTTCCAGACCAGCATCCTTATGGTTGGAGTGTTTCTTTCCATTTGAGGAAAATTTACCACCTGAGCAGGTGTCAGGCTGAGGCTTATTTAACTGTCTGCCATGAAACAGTGTGGGGAATGTGGTCGTTGATATTGCTTTGCCTTTTTCTTACCTTCCTCACTTGATTCAGCTTTCTATATTCAAGCAGGGTGGCAACATATAAGGAAATATATGCATGTAATCATATGCTCAATGTTGTCAATCTCTATAGAAACATTGCAGCCTTTTTCTAGATATTTTAGTTATTTAGGTTAAAAAGAAAAGAAAACTAGGTCAAGAACATCTGAATTTAAATAACTGAAATTATATATCCAGCTAATACTGAAAAGTGACTGTTGACATCAGTGGAACTGCCACTGCTTCTATTGTTAGGGGAGTCTATTTCCCTGTCGGGATTAAGATTACTGTCTCATAGGAGAAAACTTTCAAAATATAATAACTTTTCTTAAAAGCAGTACATATATTGATTGAAGAAGGAATAAATGGTGTTTCTTTTTTATGAACCAGAAGTGATATGATATGTTGGGGTTTTTTACACTGAAGTCACTTAATTCTCATATGCATCATAATCTTTAAATCTTTATGATATTTAGAAGTGCATGGAAGAATAAAAAGTCTTAATAAAATATGAAATGTTTAAAGTAGAGCTCTTTTTTTTTTTTTAATGTTGCAGTGATATTTGACAAAGAACTAGGCTCAGAGATAAACTTTTTTTTAAAAGGAAAACATGAGCATAAACAAAAAGGAAACCCAAATCATGAAAACAAATCCTCAGAATTTCACAAAATCAAATGCAAATTTTGCTGATTGGGGAAGACAATGTATATATGTAAGCAAAAGTAATGTGTGTATTTATGGTGGTCTTCATGTTATCTTACACAACTATTTCAGTTTTATTCTAGCATTGGAATCCAGTGTATCTCCTGTAACTCATTGTAAATCAAGAGATGTTTGTCTATCTGGGAAACAGCTGTTTGCAGCTGTGTGGCTGTTTTTGGAACTGCAGCTCCCACGAACCATAGCAATAAAATCACAAACCCAATATTTCTGCTTTTCCCTTTATTCACAGAAAGGAAAACATTTTCTGTGGAGCAAGTGAAAGGGAAGTGGAACCATCCTTTGACAAAGCACTAATAACTGATTTCATCATGTTGTAAAGAAAGGAGATAGGGCTTCCAGTCATGAAAGCAGCATTGTGTTTAGCTCCTCTGACTTTCTCAGATACGAATGGATTTCTAGAGAAGCCATGCTGAATGCATTTGCAACAGAGGACTGAAACTTGAGTCAGCAGATAGTACTTCAAGGAATACGCTATTGGAACATATATTCTAACAGCGAATTTGTCGATAGCCTGTTGCAAGCTGGCGGTTGTCTTGGGTGGGATGATGGCAGTCATTTTTGCTATTTCTAGGCCACGGATGTTTCCCGTTCACGCGAGGTAAACCAGTGTCCTAGGAGACACTTTGACAGACTGACTTGGCAAGGTACTCCGTGGCCTGGCCTGTCAAAATCAACACAGTCCCCGTAGGGCATGAAGCGGGGGGACGCTGAGGATTTCCTCATGTGTTCACTCAGCTGTCGGGAGCTGTTTCATGTCCTGTGTTAGAATTAACTACCCTTGGGTAACCCCCGCCTCTGCAAAGTACAGCGCTCGGCTCCCGCTACCTCTTGCCGGAATTTCACCATTCCCACACTTCGGAGCTTCCCTGAGGATGACCTAAGAAACTGTTTTGTCACTGCAGGGGGGACCAAGGGACCCAAACGTGAGAGGGAAAACGTGGAATGTAAAGATACCCTTGTTCTCCCTCCTCCAACTTCTTGAGGGGAAGGACAGAAATGGGTGTGAATTAACCTTTTTTTCAACTTAAATATACCTTTTGCCACTTCGCAAGTGAAGTATTTCAGTGAGAATTAATAATAAATGAGGAAGTTATGCATAAATCATAAAAATTCAAAAAGATTTCTTCAATAAAAATGGTTAGGATATATGCTAATTTACTTAAGTTCAAAATTAGGGTTGTCCTGGCACTATATATATAGTGTTTAAATACTTACATTTTACATAAAAGTAGCACTACTTTAACCCTTTCTATTTTTAATGGCTGATGATCTCATATATACCCTCCAGCAAGGTGGACTGTGCGAGGCTTCTGCCTAAGGGAATACATTAGTTACTTGTTTTGGGTTCAGTGAGGAAGAGGAGGAGGAGGAGGACCGTGATGTCCCTAGACAAGACCTGGCATGACTGGAACAAGGCTGCATTTCCAGAACTGAGCCACAGTCTCCAATCCCAGTGGCACCAGCCTGCCCGTGCCCGGGCAGAGGCAGCAAAGGCGCAGCTGATGAATGCGGGCAGATGGAGTCTGCTTTCAGCAGTCGAGCCAGAGCCTGTGTGTCAGTGAAGAGAAATTATACTAGAATGGAGGCTTAAAATGAGAGGAGATACATAATTAAAAAGTTGAGACTCCTTATCATCATGTCATTTTAACCTTATTCCATTAGCAAAAATAAAATAAGTCACTCAAGAGCAACTGTATTTGAAAGAGTCTATTTTAAACTCATGTTCCAAATTGCCTGTGAGTTTATAATAAGCTGTGCTGGGTTTTACTGACATTAACTTTTTGTCACTGTGCTTTCTGTACTAATATATTGTGATAATTCCTTGTATATTGAGTTAGAGATCTACACTTTACATGCCTTCAAACTGACGTTAATGCAAATGTATTCAACAAGTTAATGAACATCTTATTTCCATTTTTCCTGTTATATTCCAAATCATTGCAGGCATTTAAACAAATTACTTACTGCCCTGCAGACACACTAGAGGCAATTAAAACAATTGAATAACTTCTTGGAACAGTATGAAAGTCTTTCCTGCTTTCACACATGGCTCTCAGTAGGAGAAGATGTGCAGCTCGTTAGCAAAGAGACTTGGTGCAGTTGGGACCGGGGAGCTCGTTGCAGTTCTATGAAACTGTAAATGTCACATCTTGGGTTAGTTGTGGCTGTTACATATCTGTATAAATATTTTCAGGGTGGAAATTCTAGTGGATCGTGTTTGTAGGCTATGCTAAAAGGCTCTGAGTTCTGCCATAAATGAGAGGACAAACTGTGTTGTATCTCATGACGTGGACATTCTCCAACAGCTCTGCTCCTCTGATGGAAACTACTGTGGGTTCGTTTTCAGAAACAAGCTAGGTATGCACAGAACCCTTCTCTTAGTGCTGACATGGTCCTCAGTGATGATAGATACTATAATGTACTTTGTTCTGTGAGGGGCTCCTACAGTACCTATATAATTCAACAAAAAAATGGGGTGAAATATTTGAGATTTAAAAAGGTCAGTAGGAGAGTTATGCTCTGAACCTTGGGTGAGGAGGGCAGAGTAGTTTGATCCTGGACATCACACAAATGGGTGAGCTTGAGGCACTGTATGATCAACATTTTACTCAACCTCTTCATAAGTCACTTCCTTCTTGAAAGATCTACTGATGCTAAATAAAGCTAGTCTTCCCGACAGGGGACTTCACACAGCCCAGTGAAGGTACCCAACAAAGAAAAAAAAAAAAAAAAAAGACAGAAGGAAAAGAGTACACCAAATGTTCATTCTGGATCCTAAAATGACAGGGCATCAAAAGATCCAGTGCTCTGTCATTGGGTTAAAACAAACTGTTGGATTTCTTTCAAACCACTTTCTAATTTCATTAAAGTAAATCACATACTTTGTATTTCTGATGTAGCCAGCCATTGTTACAGTAGCATACTATAAATTCTTTAAGCCATTGATGACCTTTTTCTGGTGCCAACTTAAAAATTGTTTTACTTAATCACCTTCTTTAAGACAAGTGTGGAAGGTGGGCTGTATTTGGGAGAATGAAGGAAGTGAAAGTGACTGAGTAACTGAAGTGAAAGTTACCCTCTTCCACCCTTGCGATGAAAGTTCTCTGAAGTTGTCTGGAGCCTGCTGTGAATACAGGAATCTTCCATGCTTTATTCTGAAAATCTTGTCTCTGGTTTTTCCTAAATCGAAAATCTCAAACTTTGCAAGATAAAAATTTTCTTCAGATAAGGTCTGACTCATAGAACTTCTAAATATAGTTTAGGTAAGGCAAAATTTGCTATCAGAAGCAACGTAAGAAATAAAGAAACAAAAATTACCAAGTTTTCCTGATTGTCAGGTAGAAAGATAAACAGTTCTTCCTTATTGCTTGAAATAGTTACAAAGCTGTTTGTCAGCTTGCGGCTGACTTGAGTGGTTTGGAGGGAATTAAATTTTTTAGCAACTTCTCTATCTTAAAAAACGTAAAATAGTCCTCTTGCATAATTCAAATAACAACTTTACCTGTAAGCTATTCCGCCTGGTTCATTTTATTAAAAATCTTTTGGCTAATAACAGTTATTGAAAAAAAAATCTTCAGGTTAACTACTGAAGTTAGATTCTTTGTCTTTGAAGAGGAAAAATTTTTGCTTGTCAAATATTTTGGTCAAAGAACAAAAAAGCATGATCAAGATGTTACTCTGCTTCTTGACTAGAGAGGAACATTCAAAACTATTTAAGAATATTAGGGACAAACCAGTAGCCAGATACAATGTTTTGGGGTAGAGGTATGGCGTAACAATGATCCCAACACTTTGATGCACTGGCACCAGGCTTTCCGCCTTATTTCAGAGTCAAGAAAAGCAGTTTCAGATATTTATGGTGCCATCATGTGGAGACTGCTGAGCACTGAAGAGGTTGAATTAGAAGAGCTTGTTTAGAAGAAGAAAAGGAAAGTTGGTCCCCAGACTAGTGCTGGTAAGCTTGAGCTAGAAACAGGTGCTTGAACTTGAGAAATTATAGCTCATTTTCTGAGTTGCCAAAGTTTTGATCTGCTTGCCCTCCTTAGGCAGCTTCTCCTGGCAGTCATGCAATCCACCAGGACTTAAGTATTTTACTTAAAAAAAATGCCTGTGAGTTTTTTCTCCAATGGGTAAGAATGTAGTTCTGCCTTAGCCTAATATAGCTGAAGAAAAATAATGAATGGAAGCTAATTCTCACTCCCTGATGTAGTTAAATAAATGTAAATATAAAAATATTTTATTCAAAGCCTTAGTGCTTTCCCTAGGTCAAAGCAGTCTTGGGTTAAGGTTATGCAGCAACATGGAGGCTGGAAGGTTTTCTGCAAGTATATTAAGAAAACTAGGTCAAATTCACAGGTATCCAGGCTTATATGGGTAGACAGAGACAATTATGCTCTTGTGTACATGATCTTAAAAACTAGAAAAACATTTGTCCAATAGTAATTTAAATGTCTTTTTTTTTTTTTTTCTTTTTTTCCCCCATTTTTTCAAGGAAAAGACCATCTAATCCACCTAGGGAGAGACTGAAGTAGGTCACTTTCTTTTTCTCCATAGATTGAAGATGGGATATTATAATAGTTCCAGAACCACCTTTTAATTCTACATACATTGGCCTGCACAGATGGCTGTGATTCATCGTGAGAGCCTATTTATGCTCTTTTATTTAGCTGCGTAGGACAAGTTGTTCTTTAACAGTTCTTTTATGAGCATCCCATTGGATACATGCATGCAGAATGGCACATCGTTTCCTAGACCTTTCCCCCGCCACCCCGGGAAAAGGAAAAAATGAGCCCCCTAAATCTGCAGTAGATCTTTTGTCAGTTTTCTGGTGAGAGCATTTCATTGTCCTTGTCTTTCTTTATGGAACATAATACTCAATCTTCTGCTCTTTACAATGAAGAAACCTCTTAGTTGCTGCAGCTGATGTCTCAACATCTGTTTATCAGCTTTTTAGATCTGTGTATGAGATAATTTGGTTTTGAAGATAACAAGTTGTCCTTCCATTTGCAGGCTAGGTTTGAGAGTAAGGACTTCTTTTTTTAAAGTGTGCCCACAAGAAGTTTATACAAGGGAAGTAAATGTGGGGTTTTTTCTTCCCTAGAGCACACTTACACTACTGTTAAAAAACAACCTCTTATGCAGGTTAATCTGGATAATTTCTAGGCATGTATTTTATGAGTCCACATTATTGTGGAAAAGCCCTGTTTTTATCACTAAAAATTTAATTTACACATACTTATTTCAAAAGAGTGCTCAGTTATTTAGTTTATGGATATAGTATGGAAAAATCAATTATTTAGATTTAGCCTGTGTGCAAAATTTTGGTAACCTTAAACAGATTAGCAGGAGGTGAAGATTTATGTAAGAGGATGACAGGCGAGAATTTTGTCTTTCTGAATTTTTTATAGAATTTTGATGGAGTGATAGATAGGCCTCAAGTGGACTATACAGGTATTCCTGTATTTGCGTATCTCTTACTGCAAATATATGTTTTGCTTCACCAATCTCTTTTTCTCCTGGGTGTTAATTTTGAAGGTCATGGCCAGAATGCTGAGATAAGAAGTAATATGGTACGCCGTATTAGAAAATTTTTAGTCCCTTGTGAAGGGAGCCTAGGAAAGGGAGGAACTCTATACAGGCAAAAATAAATGCAGTACATAAATTGCAAAGTAAACTAGCTAAGAAAGTACAAATGATCAGGAAAAGAAAGCAAAACACATGATTGGAATAAACCCAACAAGTGTATTTTGGGGGGAAGAATCCTTTACAAGTAGGTAACAACTTATAACTAGGCTACATCTTAAAATCCTAAACCTGCCAATTTTTTTCCCCAGTACATATTTTTCTTACATAAAAAGAGAAATGATCATTGAGTCCAGTGGGCCTCTTAGAAGTTACATAGAAAATTTATTGTAACATTACCGCTTAGCCTTGGGTAACAAGAAAAATTGGGAATCTGGGGAATTGTAGTACATCAGTGTATTGTAGTACATATATTTACTGAGCTGTGTGACTTTATTTTGTCATGGTTTGTGGTGTTAGCATTCTGGTAAAAATATGGGATTTGTAATGGAAGGCTTTGTAGTCAGCTTAAGTGGAGAATGCACTGTAGACATTGTGTTTTCTGGCAGTCTGAGACTTAAGGAGGGAAGGCACTTTCCTTTTGACCTTAATTTTTGTGCTGATAAAATTAACTTTGGGCAGAAAAATGCTTTGCCTTTCAAATGAGATTTTTGTACTCAGATTTGCATCGTCAACCCAGTTACAAGTGCAATAATGAGACACCTCCAAACCTTTCTGAAAATATCCAGTCAAATTTCAGTTCAAATCAATGTCTCTTTCAAACTCTAGAAGAAAGATTTAGTAGCTCTTTTGATGTTATCTTGAAGCTGATAGAATTCTTGAAGAAATACAGGACGGAGGAGGGAAGGTTCACTTTTTGGGGGAAATTGAGATTAATATTCTAGAAGGTTGCTGATGCTAAATTATGATTATTTTCTCAGTGCTTTTGATTATATTTGTGAACAACTGCTGGTGGTAAAGTTCATTATCTAAATGCTTTGTAAACCATCAGCTTTACTGAATGTGGATAGACAAGTAGGAGCAAAATTAGGAGACAAAGGTATTAAGAGGTGTTTAAACATTACTGTTACACTTTCATATTTATATAGCGTTAGTACATCCACGGTTACAGGTAGCTGTGGCACGAGCATGTGCACAAAGAGATGGTCCTGGCCACAGGGTTGAAAGTCCAAAATATGAGAGCAGCATGTTAATAAAAAAAAAAAAAAAAAAAGATAGGAGAAGAGCCAAGAAGTTGTTAAACAAGTCTGGTAGATATGACATTACAATGAAGGTAAATTAATAGTCTTAGATATGTCAACAAGGTTTGCAGACTTCACAGCTTAAAAAAACCAAACCAAAACAAACAAAAAAAAAGAGAGAAATTTTACACATTCCAGAATATCTATTTCAGACTTTCTCATTTTTGGGGAGGAAAAAAAAAGGAAAAAAAAAACCCAAAGGCAACTTGTTGAGTACATAAGCTAAACAAATACCTACTTAAAAAAAAGATTTATAGTTCAAATGAAAATTGCAAGCGAGCAGCCTGCCAAGAGCTGACAGGAAGGTATATCACAGTCATACCTGGTGAAAGAAAGTACAGACTTGCTGCTGAAGGATATGGGACTATTCTGGGCTCAGAGCACAAAGAGGTCAGAGATTGTAGAAATACATACTGTGATAAGAAAAAATTTTTACAACACTGATGGTCTTGATAAGGGATATATAACAGTAAAATCCGCTTGTCAGGTAAGATGTTGCTGAACCTGAGTGTCTTATGTCAAATGATCACAGTAAGAGCCAATAACTCCTGTGGATTTTCCCCCTTTCTTTAAGGCAAATCAAGGGAGAAGCCGAAATATTAGTGAGTGGGGGTGTCCTGCATTATTGTGATTATAACTGCTCTTGTTTACTTATGTGGCACAGCGGGAGTGCACGAGTGCATTTTCTGACACTGCACAGGTTATGTACAGCTTGACTTGCAGAAATATAGCGTCTCTGTGGGTAAGAAGAGAGCAAAAAGGTGGCTTTGATCCAACATTATTTTTCAGTTGGAAGCCAGTTCTAGGTCAAATTTACCAACCCTGTTGAGTGCTGAAGCCTGTAGACTGATTTTGTAGATTACTGGAAATTAAAAAGCAAGACAATAAAATTTATTAAAAATAAAGAAGTTACACAACACTTCTTTCAGTACCATTCTTTTTAGCTGGACTTTCTTTTCACAGAAATACCATTTTATAGGCATTCCATCCTTATTGGAGTAATAGTTTTCATATGTATACCCTAAATATAAACAAATAATTTTCAGGTTTGACAGAGGGGATTTAAAAGGAGTGCTCCATTCCTCATAATTGCCTACTTGTGTTTCTATCATGAAACAGCATTTCATTATGTCTTTTGGGGTTTTAGTTCTTTTTGTAAGTCTCAGGATGCTGTAACCAAGTTACAAGTGTCTTCCCATATTTGTCATAAGAAAAAAAACCAGGGTGTCAAAAGCAATGAGAATTTTAAGTAATTTTGTAACACTGTTCGTGGATGAAAGGAGTATGATAAATCATAATCCTAGTATTGCTACAGTGTCTGGCACAGCTCAGAATCTGGCAGTGGTGAGCAGTGTACACATACTCATAAAGGCACTGTCCCAGCCCTAAATACCTTGCAAATCTCATGGAACAAAACCAAACAAAGCTATGAGAGAAGGATTTTCAATATGAAGAACTGACGAAGGGCAGAGTTTGCTAAAGGTTGCGATGTAAGCTTGTAGTAGTCGGACTCTACCGAATGCTACCAGTGACATCCTTCTGAAGGTAGGAAGACCCAAAGTGCCTTTGCTATTCATTTTCCGTATCATCAAACATAAAATGTGAGAATTTTTGCCTCTGTGCCAACCTCGAGGTGCCTGATGTGACGTGATTTAATTTTATATTGCTTCACAGCAAGGGACTAATGGTGAATTTTCCTTATGTGAACGTAGTTTTAGCAATCAGATAATTAATTCTACAAGTATTTTCTCCAATAATCTTGAAAGGATTTGCTTCACCTTTGAGTTTCTTTCTTTATGTGCCAGTAACATTATATAATCGAAACCAGTGAACTAGTGTACCTAGCGTGAAGTCAGTCCTCCGCTTTGTGTTTCCCCCCTGTAGTGAATCCCATTTTAAAGCTGTCAGTTACTCCCTTCCTGTGGCAGAAAGAAACCTTTTCTGACTCAGCAGGAGCAAGAGATCCTCCGTTTTTTTTCAGGCTCAGGACTGAGTGATGACTGTCCTAGATTTCACAATAATGTGAACTGGCGGGGGGCAAAAATCAACATTTGGAAGAGAAAAAGCAAAATAGTTTGGTAACAGGATGCTTCCTAACGGATGCGGAGAGGTTGGCATTGTTAAAAGAATTGGGAGAGGGGAAGCTATATTAGTGATTATAATGCAGGTGAAAAGTTCAGAGGTACATGATAAATTTATTTATCCAGAAGATGTTTGCAGTCCATCTGTGGGTTTCGTGTATGACAGTTCCAGCAATACAGCTAGACCTTCACTGCCTGATAATTCAGTCTTAATATTGAAAGGTGTCAGTTGAGTGAAGAGGGGAAAAACAACTGGAAAGATGTGGAGAGACTGTTCTTATATGTACACGCGTATCAAGAGGACTGTCCTGTATAAAATGATATGCGGTTTTCCCATATGTGTGTAGAAAATGGAATGTAAATTGAAACTTTATCCATTATTATAATGTTTTATTTTCCTCTTTAATTTGTATGGCTGTGAAGATGCATGATTATGTTTGCCTAGAAATAAATGTTTACATAAGAGCTTTCATAGACAGGAATTTTTGTATTTAAAAAAATAATCAATGAACTAGTATCAAGTCCTGTTACACGAGCTGGCCTTTAATTTACACTGCATTTTCAGGGAATCACTTAAGGCAAAGTATTGCCAGCTGGAAGTACTGTTTAATGCAACTTACTATTCGCTCTCACAGCCATTCTTTTTATTCCAGATTGCACCTCATAATATTATACCAATATTAAAATTGAAAAATCTAGTTGAAGCAATTAGCACCAGAAATGCTGCATACATAACATGTACCTGTATTTCTACAGATTGCTGCATACTTTCTTAAAGGATAGATAAATATTTTTTAACCCTGCTCAAAGGTGTGTTTTGGCAAAAGCTTTAAGAGCTATGTTAGTGCTTTGGAAGAAATCCTTCTGAGTAATCCATCCTTCCTATTCTCTTACAGGATGTGTAAAATCTCTTATCCTTATTTCCATGTTCTGCTTTACTCTGCTGAAAACCTAAAGCTGGTGTTTCTCTTCATTCTTCAGGAAGTTATTTCCATCTGGAGGCTGGCAAGTTAAGCAAGTCAGCTAAGGCTAAGGTCAGATCAACAGGCAGAGCTAAAGGAACTATAAAGCTTGGCTATGTGCCCCCAGCCTAAGCTGGCATTTCTCTTTTTAAATATGCATCACAAGAAACATCAGAGCCATCTGATGATGTCATTGCTGTAAGTTTTAATCCTAGTCATGAGAGTCATCCATGGATAAATCGTACCTCATAAGGGTTCGGTCACCTGTTTGCTTAGCTCGAGTTAATTCTTCCTCTGTTTTCAACTTTACCGAAAGACGTGACCAATAATCAATAGTTCTGCTTAAAGTGGAACGTTATTATTACTGAAAGTAATAAAAGAGGAGCAATCGCTCTGGGCTCGGCTGATCTGGTAGTAACCTCTGTGCTTCTTCACAAGGCCTTCACCACTCCTTGTAAACTTAGCCTTTTGCAGTGGACTTCACTTCCCAGCAAGAGCATCTTGCTGAAGACTCGCATGTTGTATTGATATTAGTATAAAATAGGTTAGAGAGAAGCTTTATGCATAATTTAAATTACTCTCTTAGAGACAATGTAACCAAACTGATGGATTCAGAGAAAATATCTATACATGGTAGCAAAGCAATATCTACTGTAGCTACTTATCTGAAATATATTTTCCCAGCGGTCCAATTAACTTTATAGTGTGACACTAAGACTCCATTTTTTTCCCCATCAGAAAACAAGTTTTTATGCTCTGAATTATACAGTGACCTTGTTTATATCATAAACTCCAAAATAAGGTGACAATTCTGTCATGTATTTCATGTAAAACATTTCAAAGGAGAAAACTTATGCTATGAAATAAAGCAGAGGCTTTTAGATAATATATATTGCATGTTTGGTGTTTTTGAGAAAGTGACTAATAATGTGTTACTTTTCTTGAACTCACATATTTTGAGGGAAAATTCTTCAGTGAAGAGGCTATAAAATGCAAATGTAAAATTAATTTGTTTTGCAGATATCTATTTTTGGAAAGCACAGCAGCCTCTACAATTACTTCTCTCTAAATAAAATTAAAAAAGCCTGCCATCTCTATGGAACGTTATATGATTTCCAGCAGAGCCATTTGGTATTTGGCAGCATGAGTGCCTGAGTGCAGCAAAATAAACCAAAAAAACTTTCTTGTGATGGCGAAGTACTTTAATAGTCATATAAGGCCAATTCATGTTAGTATGTCAGAGTGGTGGTTTTTCACTGTCCTCGAAATCAGTAGCATTTGAATAGGCTGGGAGGCAGACTGCAATACTGGAAAGTTTTGCGAAAGACTCGTCAGCGAACGATCTGGCATCTGTTGGGGAACAGCTATAAGAAATACACTTTGGGGTCCATTGGGGTACTGCTTGAGTCAAGTACATCCTTATTTGCCTTGATGTCAGGTTGCTTAAAACTCGACTTTGCGGCTGCCTTGGGATAATGCAAAGCTTAAGCAGACCTAGAGCAGGGTGCAAAATTTAAAACCCCTTGGAAAAAGTGGCATGGCAGGATTTCCAACTAATTTATACTCAGAGAACTTTATCTCAGAGGAAGAGAGGATCCTACTACCTCCACAGGTCACAAATCAATTACAAGTTAAATAAAGTGAGTAAAATGAAATGTCTTTCAGCTTATGTAATTTTCCTTCAGAAGATCTTGAACCAGAACCATTTCTCTAGGGGAAGCCCTGTATAAGATCACCGTGAGAAGTCCAAAGCTTAATTTGTGACTCTTCATTCAAAACACAACAGTCTGGTGCTTACCAGTTAGCTTTTGCAGTCTTGTTGATGGGTAAGCCTTAAGTCAAATATTGACTGTTAAGTAATTAGAGTTCTTATACAGCACCTAAGATTCACAGTCTGCAATGATTCTTTCCAACCATTGAGTAGGTACCACTGTCTTTCTCTTTAAAATACTGTATACTGTGGTCTTGCAAGTATTTAGGTTGGGCTTTTGTGCATTCTACTGGTAATTTTCACCCTGACACACACACTGGAAGACTGTCTAAACTGAATAAAATTTATTTTATGACAAAATAACAATATGAAAGTCACAGGGTTTTTGTTGGCTTTAATGTTTGCGTACAAGGCATTGTATATTGGAAAAAAAAAATTGCACTCTATGCTAACAATCCATCTGTTGAACAGTATGATGCTACTGTGAAGACTTTATTATGTGATCTTGCACACCACCCAGAGAGAAACTTGTTGATGTTTCAACAGATAATATAGGCATGGTGAGATGTTAAAAGAAACTAAGGAGATTTAAGACAGTTTGTACAGTGTAAATCCACTTAGGATTTATGTTCAAGGAACCACTGGTGACTCTACTAGATAAGATCCTATCAATCTTGCAGGAATATATTACTTTGGTATTAATTTTTAATCATTTTGGCAAACATCATGGGGCTTCAACATAAAGGACAGTACAAATTCAATACCACACTTGTGTCACTTGAGTTATGTTGGTATCTGTGGATGGAAACTATAATCACATTAAAATGTGCTTCACAGTCATTTCATAAAACTAATAAAGTCTTTCTGTAGGAAAAAGCCTTTCTGCTATAGGGCACAGAAAGATTTTTTTAAAATACCTTGAGTTATTTGTAGTTATTTCACCAACACAGTAGATTTGCATAAGTTTTTCACAATGTTCTATTCAATACCTCTAATTCCTTTGAGTATTATCAGTGTAAAAGCTTTGCTTTTTCCCAGTATTCCTTGCTGCTTTACTTGAACACAATGCAAAAGATACCATCACTCTGAAACAGAAAACCCCTGTAACTAGTTAAAAGATTTGAATATTATTATGAAATACTGCATTTGTTTGTTTTTTTAAAATATGTCAGAACTGATTTTGAAGATACTGTGGTATCTGGTTCATGGGAAATATATGGCGTGGTGGCTGAGGCGAATTGTAATTGTTCTGGTTCGTTATGGCTGCCCACAGATGCCACTGGGCTATCGCAGCCCTTCTGGGCACACGCGTCGCTACCTCAGAACACCCCTCATCCGAGAGAGGAAGAGTACTTGAGGAAGGCAATATAGAATGCAGGACTGTTATTATTTTTAATTGAACACTGCCTCATGATACTTTTTTCCCTGGCTTTAGGAATTGCATGAATTTTCTGGGGTTTCCAGTAAAACAAGTTTGGGGAACATCTAAGGACTTGTCAGTGCTGACATCAATTTCTTCTTTTCGTAATCAATCTGTAACAAGATTATAGTAAAAACTACAGTCAGCGCTATGGAGGTGACCAGGCAGTAGCGCAAATAAAGCACAGAGGTATTTACATGGCTTAGACACAGCTGAAAGATTCAGCACATGATCTTGTTTGACTTGTACAAGAAAAAAGAGAAACAAGGTCAATAACAATGTTTAAATGCTTACCTAAAAGGCATTTTGAATTTGAAAGTTTCTAAGATTAGGGTATATTTGTGAAAAATCATTACATTTGTGGTATTAAGGTGATGCTAGTGCATTAAGGCTCTTGGGGAAAATGTTTAATAGGGAATTATTTTCAAATATTCATCTGTAAATTGCCTGGTACATACTTATCTTTTGAAAAGTTGCTACATCATTTGGAGTCTAATTTTAATCACTGAAGGGTGAAATGGGAGAATTTTAATCCTGCTTTATGTGTACATCTCAATACAGCATTAACTGTGGTGTTGCTACTGATACCTCTGTAATATATCTGACAAAAGCTGCTGGACAAGTTGGATGAATCAATCATTTCAAACTCAATGAGCTTTTCCTTCCTTTTTTTTTTTTTTTTTTAACCATATTTTCTTAGACTTTATGAGAATCTTGTGGATTTTTCATGACTGCGATTAAAACTAATAGTACAAAATGAGGCACAGCTTAAATATAATAGGAGGAAGAAAGGCAAGGATGTAGTTAAGTGTTATGTATGTACTTGCATAATCATAACCCAAGTCTGAAACCCAATGTGTGTGTGTGAAACAGCACCAAGAAAGGAAAAGCTTATATACAAGTAGCTGTTTTCCATTTCATGATCTTGTTTGTTTGTGGTTTTTTTTTTTTTAATTTCTGAATCTCAGACCTGGTGATTGGGTTTTTTTGTCTATATGTGTGTTTGTTTTTCTGAGAAGAAAACAACTTTTTGAACAAGGGGGAGAGGAGGACTTCTTTGAAATTAGGAAGGAAATAGAAGAAAATAGAAAACCTGTGCTAGCTTTAATGTTCATCGTCACCAGATTAGAAGCACCTTTAACACTCGTTAACCTATGTCATACATATACTTACACTTATACTTACAACTATATAGGCACAATGACTATATATGCCAGAGAAAAATGATACAAAATTCTAACATCCACCTGCAAATTTAATGTTTGGAATCTTAAACTGAATTAGCTTTTTCACACAATTCCTTTCTTTCCTAATGAGGTCTGGAAGGCATATGATAGGTAAATCTGAAGTCTGCTGCACTGAATTCTTCTAAGTACGTAATTACATGAAGCTTAGAGGGAAAAAAAGAGCTCTGTTATGAAAGTATGGACAACTCATGCTGCTATAAGGGGTTTTATTGCTGCAACAACAAACGGTTCTCAGGTAGGGATTAATTCCTCTGTATGCTTCCTGACTAAATAATTACCGATGTGTAAGGCACTGAAAGATTTGGAGAGCCTCTGTGCTGCGTGGTGCTGGCTCATTTGTGCCTATTCTGGCAAAAGCTTCAGAAAACGGGATTCTTCCCTGACGTATGGGAAGGCATGCTGAATTGCGGTGTGGGTTTCAGTAAGCGGAATATCCGATAGAGGCAGACCACCTTCTGCCTATCCCATTTAAACTGCAGATCCCGTTCACGAACACGCTCCCTGTGTTCGTGTGTATTACCGCATCAAATCTGCTTCGTGGCTTCTTACCTGCTTGAAATGGAAGAAGGGAGGGTGGAAAAGCAGGAAAGAAAAGAAGCCGAGGAGAGCCTGTTGGGTCTCAGTTTCGTAGGTGTTTGACATCTGCATAACCCTCAGCTCATGGAGGTCTTATTAACTTCAGCCATTCAAATTCTTTAAAATATGCTTTGCTTTTGTGTAGGTATTGCAGGATCCAAGTTCTAATATCTTGAGAAGGGCTGCCAAGACTGGCAGTTAGTGCAAAGTGGCACTCGCTGACAGCTACGCGTCCATCTCGTCCTCCTATTCCTTGTCAGGTTCAGATCCCGCCGGGAGACGCCTTAGCAAACCCTTGAAGTGGGAAAGCCAGATTACAGACATTAATAAAAATGTATGTAACTACGAACAGAACTCAATAAGGAGAAATACACTTTCTAGTGAATGGAAAGAAATTTGGAGAGGAAAATAGAAATGCAACCCAAGTATTTTGTATGCCTCCTGAACTCTTAACGACCAGCATAGTACAGTCAAAGTGGGAGTAGACTGTTTTTTTCCTACATGGGTATCAGCACTGCACAGTGCCTCATCTAATATCTAAAATGTCTTTTTAGGACACGTGGGAAAGATGAGAATTATTTCAAGAAATAGATGTTTCACTGATTTGTTTTACTGGATTTATAAATCAATACTTTGGGTTTTTCAACATTAATTCACCTGTTCTCTGTAGATACTCTCTTGCTACCCTCTGACAATCCTGACATATATCTGCAGTACTCGATCTGATGCCTGGGAGAAGAAAAATAGCACTTTTGTGTAAACTCATATACATCGTACACAGCTTTGTATTGCAGTAGTAAGTTCTGTTTTGTTCTTTTGTAAGTTTTGTTCTTTCTTTTTTTTTTGTTTTTTGTTTTAAAGCACTCTAAATATTCTGGTTAGTGATTTTGAATAATTTAATAGGAGAGAGGTAGTGCTTTTTCAAGATAAATCAGGAGGGGAAAAAGCATGTTTTTGACAGCTTGTCATCTGAAATTATGAAAATTGAGCTAATCATTCTTTCTAAAAGGGGAACTGAATACAGATAAAAGCTTGTTTACATGCATTGTTAATTTTTTATTGTTTAAAACCCAGTAAGTAGCCCAAGCTGTAAGTGGTCACTTCTCTTTAAGCAAAAAGATACTGAGACTGAAGGGTTAGAAATGCTCAGTTTAGGGATTTCTGAACCCACAGAAGACAAATGGAATTATGAGGTAAGCGTAGGTAATAAGGAAAAGTTACGAGGTTTTGAGTCCTTTTATTAGTCCCCCTAAAATACTATACCTGTGAAGTTCAACCTCCCTGTCAAAGGAGAGAAAGTACGTTTTGGTATTACTACTCCTTTGTGATACTTCATTTGCCATACGGTTAATATATTGCAGTTATTATTTTAATTATTAATATTTTAACTAATAATGCAATATTCACATACATTGGAGCAATGTTGTTTTGTAAAGGCTATCTATTACACATTTTTGTTTCTTGGTTAACACTATATTTGATTGTCACTGGGCTGGATGCCTGGAGTTGACCAACAGGGAATAATTGAGGTTATACCAAAACTAAAATATGTATAGATATGGCAATTTCTGCTGTGCAAAGTAGTAAACATCAATGCGTATACAGATTTAATTCATTCCTAGTAGCGTCTTTGATAGCAACTTATAAACTAATGATGATGCAGTGACTTCTCAAAACAAAAAAGCAGCAGTAGCTCACAAATAACCTAATTGTTTCACCTTCCTAATAGCTGGGAATGTCATGAAGTGGTTTTATATTCAGTAGAAAATTAAGATCATCAAAATAATTATTTCCTGAAAACTCTGTCACAGATGTTTTAAGATACCAAGGTACCAAAAACCATGTGCTAGTTCTTACTTTGCTGTTATCATGCTATTGCCATGAAGGTCAAAAAGCATAGGTGAAGGTTAAGAAAACACTTTGGTAGTAACCAAAACTTACTTTTTAATTATCCTCTGTCCTTCTCTCTAAATATCAAAAGAAAAATACTAGCTACAGTGTATATTAAAAAAAAGCAAAGCTCACATTGCCAATACAGAATAGAAGTTGGCACTTTAAAGTACTGTTGGTTAGTATAAAAATGTTGAGGGTTTTTTTTTTGCCAATGCCGTACTTCTCCACTGGTGGTTGCCACTTAGAACACTGAGAAATGTCCACTTTGGCACACATTTTTTTCCCTCTCCGTTCATTTCTGGCCTGATTTCACATTGCTTTCATTTTAGCAATTGTTTGTATTTCAGTAGTTTAGGAAATTGTCAGGCAGCACACGTCAGAGCAACTTTGGTTATTGTGCGGAGGTTTTTTATACTTTGGTTTTACAACTTCTTGATTTATTTGGATTTATGCATTTGAAGCAGGTATTCAAACCCACTTAATTAGTATCCCCATTCATTTTCATTAATTACTATTATATACTTTGTGTACAGACGAGATTGATGGCCTGGTAAATAATGCCTCCATCTTAAAAAAATATATGTGGGATCTTTACTCTTTGAGAAAGAGAGTATTACACATTTGAAGCACTCCTTTTCATCAATACAAGCACGGCATCACATTTACAAAAAACATGTAAAAAGTGCTGAACTGATCTAGCTATCAAAGTGAAGATCCGGTTGAAAATTGTGAAGAGCTTCAAAAGACTTCAAACGATCATAGTGTTGAAATCCCATTTCTGATTTTCACAATGGGTAACAGGAAACTGCCTGTAACACCTTACTCACAGATATCTTTAGATTCTGAATTCACGTGAGCTAGTGACCTGTGTAAAACCATCAGTGAGATACAGTGTGGTAGCTTATATGTCTGTGAAAGAGTGATTTTTTTGCTTTCACCATCCTATAGTTTGTGTTCTAATTTATTTATTTTTTAATTGGTACTAGAATTAGCAGGTAAGATCCCGACTCTCTAACTAATTATATTACATTGATCTACGACGAGGCAAAAGATAAACTTTTCCTGCAGCTGGAAAGGGCAAGGTACTTAGATTGCCTTCCAGAAACTTACAGAATTTACAGAAATCACACATCCTTTGAGAGTATTGGTTTGTGGTTTGTCGTTTTTTTAAATTCAACTCTTTTGTTAATTTTTTTTCAAAATCAAAAGACAAAATTCATTAGCTTTGTAAGCTTCAGACTGTAACATCTGAAAGGTTTGATGAACTGAAAAACCAGACAGGTATTTAAAGTAGCATCCCTTGCCTTTGTTTGAGATGCATCTGTTCAGGTAACTCTTGTTTAGCAGTGATAGCTTGGCTGTTGTCCAGTAGTTTAATTAGTACTTGCTTACCTAATCTCTTATAGCAGATAATATTATGACTGAATTCAGGGA
Source organism: Buteo buteo (assembly GCF_964188355.1). Taxonomy (NCBI): domain Eukaryota; kingdom Metazoa; phylum Chordata; class Aves; order Accipitriformes; family Accipitridae; genus Buteo; species Buteo buteo. The sequence continues at coordinate 4,835,253 of NC_134178.1, forward strand.
CTCTGAAAATCCCATATCTGACAAAGCAGGCTTAATAATGAAAATCACTATGTTTTTGCATTGTATTTGTCTTGGCAAGAACACCTACTGGAACACATACATTTTTCACTAGCTAAAAAACATGCAGCTCAGAATTGCAATCCCCGAGTTGTTCACTCTTCAGAAAAACAGAATTGAGCAGGAATTAAAATTGAATGAAAACCGGAGAGGGACTTGCAGAGAAGGACAAAGTGTACAACAGAGCATCATTTTGTAGATAGACGTTAATTTGTTTCTCACTGGGTGAAAGCAATCTGCTGAAATGTATTTGTGTGTGGATTTTGAAATGGTTTCGAGCAGAATATCTGTGGAGCGCTGAGGGTTGACTTCGGCCCCTGGGTTGGCTCAGTTGCCTGATTCCTTCACACGGGCTCGCTGGCTTGACTCCTGCTTGGCAGCTGCTGGGAGCTGATTTTTGAAGACTCATACTCATTGGGGGGGGGAGTCATTTTGTGTTTTGCTGAAAGGAGAGGAAACATGCTCAACCAGGGGTCTCAGATGCAATGCCACCTCGGTTTTGTCTCTTGCCCTCCAGCCCTCCCCTTGGCAGGGGTGTGGGGAAAGGGAGGAGTGTCTTGGTAGTGAGTATGGATGTGATTTTCTTTCACTGGGAAACTGGGGTTTACTCCGTCCTTATAGCAAAAAGGAAAAGTCCTTTTGCAAACACGTGTGGGTGCTCTGCTGTACAAGTGCTGACTTTTTTTTCTTAGAAATTGTAGTGGTTATTATCTGTGGCTACGCAGCACAACCTTCCTTTGCATTTTCCTCCCCTTGTTGCAGGACCCATCCCAGTTCATAATGAAGTATCATTGGATAAATTGGCAATGAGCTTGGTTTTAATTCATCTGTTTGGTTTTAATTCACCTGTTGTGCTGTAACTTGTCTGTGTTCATTAGCTCCTAGGCAGGCAGATGATCTGTCCCTGCAGCACAGGACAGCAGGGGCAGGGGCTGCCGTTGCCACCCCAAGGTGAGGTCTCGCCTCCCAGGACTCAGTGCTCAGGGTCTCCGTCTGCATACGCAGGCAATTTAGTCACCACCTGATTTTAAGTGTTTAATTTTCACATTCCAGGTTGCCCCCTCACAGACCCTTCTCTACTGAGTAGACAGAAAACCACGTTTCTGTTAGGCGCTTAAGTTAGATACTTGAAGTAGACAATCTGACTAGTCTCCAAAGTGGTGATTTTCCATATGTTTTACAATATATGAATTGGATTTTTCTTAAGAATCATCTCTTGGTAAAATGAAGGAAATATACTGCTTATGACATTGTTTTCTCTCTCTTACAAATGCATCTCTCCGATCTTTCAAATTGCTGTATTGGGATCCGCTGCTTCTCTGTGTGTACTTTTACAATAGGTCTAAAATGTCAAGAATATATCATAATGACCAAACAGAGAAAGAAGATTTTATGTAATTGTTCTCATGGAGTGATGCCAGATTCTGCCAGGCAGCATATCAAGTTTTCAGTTATGAATCTGTAGTTGTGTATCTGCTTAGTTAGGAACACAAGGGAAAAATAAAGCAAAGGAGACATCCCAACATTTTTGTATGGACTGTACAGACTGTAGTAAAAACTTGAATTGTTTTAATCAAACTGGAGAAACCTTTAAAGGAAATAACTGAATATAGTCTGATGTGACTATATTGAGTATTGATAAACATATTGGTAGAGATTTCTTAAAGGATTTATTAAAATCAGTTGTGTTTTTCTTCTGACAAAGCTAGACCCATCTGATAGAGGCCAACGTGTAGCATCAGTAGCTGAAGCAGTTATTTTCAGTGCTCCTGTTTTGTAATTTCATCTTTAAAATACACTTGTTCCAAGATTTTTAATGTATCTTCAAAAGTTAAATCATTGTTTTGTTAATATAATTTTATGCTACAAATATGCTTCTTGGTACTACTAGTAATATCCCACCTCTTCAAAAGGGAGTGTTCCTTGTACTACAGTGATCAAGGTACACATTGATGAGTTGAATTGTTTTTTCTCCCCTCTGCATTTCAGATCGGCATAAGAGATGATCATAAGGTGGTTGCAGGGCTTTTCCAAATTGCTAGTCATAAATAAGAGAAGATAAATGAGGTACGATTGCACAACAAAATGCAAATAGAAACTGACTACAGATGAATGTAAGCTATAAATTAAATTTGGGCTATGAGTTACAAGATAGTTTCTAAACACTAGAGGAAGGAGATTATGAAGCAATTTCCAGCAGGAGTTTCAGGAAAAAAAGTATTTAAGTGGTCTTGAGATAGGAATTGATGTAAGAATCTCTGTTTCCTCCATTGATTGAACTGATAGACAACGAGAGCCAGTGGCTCAAAAGACCTGGCCCAGTCCTGCCATTAAGAACAGTGGGTGATTTCATTAAGGGAGAGAAAAAGTGGGCATTTTTTTCTTCTTTCAAAGTCTGTACCTAGTAGGCAAACTATACGACAGTGTCTAGGAGTAGTTTTGCTCTGATACAACTCAATGGATTTCATTTCCATTTGTGTATACTTCATTTTATTTAGTATTCAAGCAGATATTGCATATTTTCATGTGAAAGGTTATTTTCATTAACCTCCAGTATCTCTACATGTTCATTTTGGTAAAATGGATCTTATGATGTCAAGAACTTTCTAATAAATGATAGAAAAAAGCATTTATATGCAGATTAAATTAAAAGCTAAGCAGCTGTTGGCAACTCAAGAAAAAGATCGAAATATTAATTTATGAAATCTTCAGTTTCTTATTTATTTTTCCATGATTTTTCATTACCATATGTTTACTATGTAAGTTTTTTATTTCTAACATTTTAGAGTTTAATTTCAATGTCTTTTATCTGCAGTGGTTAATTCTTTTACTCTTACATTACATAGTTACCATTTCAATAGGGCCTAGTTCACAAAGGAATTAATAATTCTACGTGTTTGAATGCCTTGATGGGACCAGATATTCAAATGGATCTTTAAACAGGCTTTCCACAATAGATCTTCAGGCTATTTCAGGCTGGGAACAAAATATCGGGCATATAGCAGTGTTAGTTCTAAAAACTTTTTCTATTCCTTATCAAGGTATTTATTTGTATCATAATAGGAATTATTTGATATTCTAAAGAAAATTTTTCATTGCAGACAATATTCAGTAACTTTATAGTGCTATGTTGGATATCTGCGGGAAAGGAAAAAAAAAAAAAAACCAAGCATAAGAATCCCTTAGAAAGAAAGTGGAGAAGTCAAAGATGAAGTGAAAGTGAATTAATTTTCTTGTCAAGCTGAAAGTTTCCACTCTGCCTGGAGAATAAAGCTGAGTGACTCCTGGCTGAGTGTCGAGCTGGGGAGCTTCTTTATAGAGGAGGAGCTTTCCAATGAAAGGAAAGCAGAGATTTTACAGGATAAGGCAAGTCCAGAGGCTGGCAATACAATTTTGTGAAGGAGGGTTCATTTTAAAACTTGGATTTGTTATGAACAACAATGTTTGACTATTTTGTCACCAAAAAAAAAGAGAAAAAATTCAAGTCTAGTAAATGTTTTATTTCAAATGCTGATATTTTATTAAATTCTATGTTGTTGTGCCAGTATTATGAATACAAAATATAATGATTTCTAGAGGAAAAGTGAAAATATTCTTGCGTTTACTGTTTAATATTGTCAGCTTGTTTTCTTTTCCAACTTTCTTTCAAAAAAAGATTTTTTGATTAAGATTGACCCAATTTCGCAGGCACCCTGATTTCAGCGAATTGAACAGATAATTCTGCTGAAGCTTCTGCAGTTATCTCTTCTTCAAAAAGCTGAAGAGACAAACTAGTCATAGTGATAGGATGAGATGCTGAATAGTAGAAAAGAGAAAAGAAGCTCTTAGGTTTGCAATTCCACTTTTATGTGGGGGTTATAATGAATAAATGGAATAAATGTGCTTTGAAACGTGACCTATCTAAAATGTGGCTATATACATGCCTATATAATGTAAGTTTGAACTGTGTGATTACTGTGATTTCAAGAAGAAAAATAACAGGCATCTAGAACATGAAAGAGAACTCCAGAAGGGATCAGTTTTGTATTATGAATTTTTCTCTGAGGGGTAGTATTTTCCAGAAAAAAAAATTCAGTTCTGCTCTGAAGATATTGTGTTAACTCTGGAAAAGAAATTGAGTCAATGAAGTGTGAAATGAAAGGATTTTAATCCCGTTTTCAGTGCAAATCTCAATGTGGCCCTAACTATGGAGTTACTAATAATTTTTTTATAATAATAAAAAAGTCATATCATCTAGAGTTCATATATAATCATGTGAAGTGCTCCAAATTAATTGAGACCTGGATTTTAATTTTGATCATTTGGTTTGTACAATTAAAAATAGCCTTTCCTTCTTTCTTCTGTCACCATTTGCAAAATCACTTCTGAGGAAACAGAAAACAAGACTGCTGAGGATGAAGGCTGTGAGAATCTTGGGATTAATTATTACATGCCTCATCCCATTTATCTGCTCTATTACATGTGTGAAATAATACACCATATGCCATACAGTGAGGTTTAATCCCATCGAATTTCACACGTACTACACGGGACGTGTTTTAGTTTTGGTTTTATTTCCTTGCCTACCCTTCTTGGTTAGTGACACATTAAAGAACTGATTTGCAATTGCCATTTCAGGAGGCGTATAATCTTACCTTAGATTTTCTTTATTCTGTCTTGCTGTTTGTAGTTCTGGGTATTATAATATGGATTTTTCTAAATAAAAATAATCCTTTAGAAAAATGTTGGCCTTAATTTCAAAGGTTAGCTGAAAGAGAAAGAGATTCATATCAACATCTTCCACATCAGGGTCATTCACATTAATCAGGTCTTTTCTGTAAAGCTATAATCTTTTTATACATGCTGGTGGAAGACATTGTTTGCTAAGGTTAGGCCACAAACAAAATTAAACCTTTTCCTCAGGTGTGTTTATTGCCATTAAAGATCGAGCCTTAGAGAAAGGTGGTAATTAAACTGCTGATGACCCGTATTAAGAGCTAAGTTTACTTAAGGACTGCAACACAGCAGTGTAGAAAACATTGCTCAGCTCTCAGAGACAAGTTTCCTTTGATAGTAAGACGACTGTATTGAGGAAAAGCTTGATAAATATTATTTCTGAGTCTCTTTACAAACCCAAGTGGAAAATGAGACTCAAGTGTCAAATGGGAGACACATATGACTTCTCCTACTGTTTGGCTAATATGCCGAAAAATACCACGTGAACAGCCCTCCTGAGCTACTGGAGCGGCACTGATTTCTCACTATAAAATGAACAATGAATGGCACTAGTCACAAAACCCTGGGGGCCGCGGGTGAAAAAATGAATGAGGGGTTGATGTAACTTCTCTGGCTGCTTTCAGAGACGGAGCTGATCTTTGAAAGGGAAGGAGAAATTATGCATTGCTTGGAGATGCCGGCACTGACAGTCCTGAGCTTTGCAGCTCTCCAGGCTGGAAGCTGCGCGGTCTCATTAGCACAGCGTTGCTCCCAACCTGAAGTACAAAACTGAACAGCTTGTGCACTCTGCTGTGCTAATATTCGGCTGTTTTGTGTCCAGTCAACTCAGGGCAGGCTGAATTCAGCCAACCTCATCTTGCCTTATAAATCTATGTAAACTGTTTTTTTCACTCAGAATAGGTATGAATATTTATATGGGAGGCGGGGAGGGAAAAAAAAAGAAAACATGTATATGTGTATATTTACATATGTTGTTTGTTTGGGTTTTTTTTCCTGGCTCCTTAGAGAGTCCTGGTAGACTGTTGCTCTCCTGCTGTATCCGCATTTCAGGCAGTTAGCACAGTGTCTAAACACCCATTGAAGCAACCAGAATGTCCCGAGTATTTTCATCTGAAGGCATAGAAACTGCAGGAAGTCCAAGCAAAATGAGTAACTTGATTAGCAAAAAGGATCTTGTATTCAGGTGAAATTTCGTCCCCATATTTGAACTGCTAGAAATTCAGAAGTGAATGTTATAATTTTAGGCTCTTCCATATCTTCTCCTATCTTTCTACCAGAAATTGCAGTCCTCTCCAGAAAGAAAATAAGAGAGAGACGTTAAGCTTAACACATCATAAAGCAGTCAAACATGTTCATGCATGAACTTATTGTTGGAGCGTCTTCGAAGTTGATATATATGTACCCCAGAAAAGGAAATTTGGGGAGATAATATGAACTCTTCCAGGAACTTCACTTGTTTGTTGTTGAATTTATATAAAAAAGATTTGGATGCTGAGAAGAAACAAAACCAAAACAAAAAAACAAGGAGTAGTACAAGCTCTAGTGTTCATAAACAAACGTTAACCTTTTTTAACTGTGTTGTATCTTCATATGTCTTCTTCTCTGGTTTTCAGTGTCTGCCAGTCTTGGTTCTCTTGGATACTTTTAAAATCCTCTTTTTTCTACTTAATTCCCCTTAGTTTTATTCCTTTTAGTTTGGGAGAGAAAAAGAGGGAAGCGGTTTCCTTTTTCTGACAGAAAAAGTCCTTTTTTCCTCTCAGTCTGGACATAAAAACACAAGTTCGTCTCTGGCTGTACAGGTGATGGGATCTGCATCTATTTGTCTGCTTCAGTCACATCTCCTCTCTTCTGGCAGAAATCTGAGCCAATGTTTGTACATTCCACGTGTTGCCTTCCTAGGATATTAGCAGCAGGCTATGACACCAACGACCCTCAAATTGCACAGCTCCAGTTTGCACTCAGATCTCACTCTCATCGGTATTCCTTACACTGTGCAGTGAAATTCATCATTAATAATTAAATCGTGTATTTAACTGTGCATACATGTGCAGAGGAGGACAGCGAGGGTAGATAGAAGGTGAATTGGTTACTAAATTGAACAATCCCTGAAGAAATTTTAAATAATCACAGATCAAAGTCTGTTTCAACTCTGTGACCTTATCTTGAAAAATATACTAGCGTTTTCTTTACCTCGGTGCATTTGAGGTAGCAAAAAGGCTGCACAGAGATCAAACAGAGTGAAGCATCACTCAATAAAAGTTACTCTCGGTGGAATATTTGGGTTATAAGGTGCTCTTACAACCATTTCTAATTTTATTGAATTCCTTTATAAAAAAGTTCATTCCTTCAGTGACTGGAACGGTGTAGTATGAGTTTGTAGGCCAGTTTCTTTAATTTAAAACATAGACATTTCTATTTAATTTTTTGCACTAGTGGATTTTTGAACATGTTCAGAAAAATTGTTCACTTATTAAAAGTAGCTCAGTTTTTCATGTAACTCAAGTATGACCATATGCTATACAATTAACTAAAAGCATAGAGAGAAGAAATTTCTTACGATGTTTATCTAGTGCAGTCATGCCTAGTGCCTACTCTGGACTAAAGAAACATCTTTATCTTTAGACAGCCATGTGAGTACTAAGCTTAACTGAAAGCATAGTTTATTATACTTAGTTTTGTTTATTTTAGGGTGTTTTGCATTTCACAGGAAAAATAATTCTTCCTTTAAAGAAAAAAAAAAAAGATGGGGGGGGGAATATTGCTGCCATCGTATATGAACCTATAATTCCTAGTCCTGTTGGTCTTGTGTGCCTGGCATCTTTGGATGATATATCCCGTAAGGATCCACCTAATGGCTAAGAAAGGGCAGATTAATGTCTCATAGAAAATAGTTACAGGTCAGCTAAGGAATCTCTCTAGTCTGTGGAAGAAAATGCAGCATGAGATTCAATTTATTCGAAGCAAAGGGGTAGCATTCTGAAAATCAGAACTGTAATTTTTCCTCTGGAAAGCCTTTTTAAGGAAAATTTAAGGTTTAGAACAGCTAAAACCAATTAAAACACAGGGATTTTGTTGTTGCTGCCTGTTGATGAGGTTATCTATGCTGCATAGCATAAACAAACGTGACAGCAATAGCAAAAAGATCCCCCCAGCCTTAATCTGAAATTTATGTCTTGATGCCAACTTTATCTATGATTTTTTTCTCAATTTTGGCACATAAATTGGTATCTGCGGAACTTTACTCTCTCCAGAGATATCTGTGCTTCTTGCCCTAGGTTTTTTCTGTCTATGGTTAGTTACCACTGCTTTCCTAGCAAATGCTGTCCCTTCTCCCAGCCAAATTGTTACACCAAGACAGACAAGCCTTCTCTTTGGCCTCTTGATGGTTAGCACCAAATGTAGGAAGGTATCGTACAAATGTTGATTGCGGAGGTTAAACATCCAGGAAAAAGTCTGGAGTTGGAGACCACCACTGGGCTGAATTCTTTACTTCTTGCCTTGAGAAATGTCGATGACCATTCAGGATCCACTTTGCCTGTCTGGCATGCAAACTTAGAACTATAGAGACAGTGCAAGTTTCTCTTTTTTGGAAATACATATGGATTTCCTTTCTGTTCAGTGGGATTTATAAGGTTTAAGTTTTCAGTAAGTGTCTGCTACATTACCTAGCTTTAGAGTAAGAACAGTTAAAACATCATAAAATCTTTTGAAGTTGGTTTGCCCCAATCTGTGGAATTTCATTTTGGTGTTGTGCTGCTTTTAGCTGGGATAGAGTTAATTTTCTTTGTAGTAGCTAGTATGGGGCTACCAAAACAATTCTTGAAGTAAATCAGCATAAAACTGCATTATCCTTCTTTACCTTGGAAGCTGTGATTTGGATGACCGAAGTCCAAATCCTTTCTCCTGTGCAACTTTCATGCTGAACCGTATGTCTAGTGGTATAATTTGGTTTTCATCATTCATCAAAAGTTTTTATGGCTGCAAGGATCTTGTATGAGATGACCACTAAGAAGTGTACCTGCTAGGGCAAACCTGAGCCGTCTGACCTGATCATGAGTCCTAATGGCACTGTAGGAAAAAGCGGTTCCACGATCAAATAAATATTCTGTGTTTGTTCACTAATCCAGAATGAAAAGTCTATTTATAATATACTAAAAATCTGTCCTTAAACTGAAGGTGACATTTTTTTCTGATTGAAAATGTTTGCAATATTTCATTCCAAAAATATTTCTATGGTATGCATTGAGTCAGGATGCAAAAATGTATTTGAATAATAAGAATGTATTTTCTTTGCTTTATCTAACAAGTCTTAATTTTGTTTTGGACCTATGCTAGGATATAGCATAAGGAAGGAAAGGGAAATGCTCTGATGTTTTGATTTCACCTTTGAAATTCAATGCTGCTAGGCACATCAGCGTGCTTACCCGACCCACAAAGGTACCCGAGGAAGCTTTTTATCTGGTTCTTGTGAGATTTGGATTCCTAACTCAATTAAATCCATTCTATTTCTTTAGATTTGCTTCAGCCAAAACATTCACGCTAAGCTTTAAAGTAAGCTTTGGTGAAAGGAGCAAAGTTTTCTTCTCAAACTCAAATAGTAATGATTTTCATTTCCTTTGCCTAATGAGATTAAAGTACTGAACTACTGTGTTACTCTGGTGACCTCTTTCTCTTTGGTAAGCTGCCTCAAGTGTGGCAAACATGTGGCATATGGGAACAGAGGAAATGTCAAACTGGGGAGCAAAGATTTACAAAACTTAATATCTTTCATAAGCTTTAGCTTCTAGACTTAATATGGACAAAAAAAAAAAAAAAAGGAAGGAAAATGCCAGATGCTATAATAATATGGGTTCTTCTAAAACAGAAAAAAGTGTACAAACAGATTTATAATGACTTTTTGTAATCCATGGAGTGCAGATTTACTGTAGCTAATATTTTCTCTTTAAAGTTCAGTTAATATTGTTGTTCCTTGCTAAGTCTTTCATGAAGTTCCTATTGGCTTTAAACTACCATGTTTTGTACTTGGTAACATCTGCAGGAAAAGAGCATATATCATAAAAACTTCTTCAATTAAAAATTAGTTTCTATTTCATAAGCAAATGTGTTCTTTCTTAGCAGTTTGATGATAAATTATCCCAGTGTTGCACATATATGGAAGCTTTTCTTGTAGTTTTATGGAACAAGCATACTTTTTCCTCCCCGCGCCCCCCCCAGTCTGTTATATTCCACTTTTGGTAGTCATTAAATAACAGTATTTTTTATATAAAAGGGGATCTACTTTAGTTAACAAATTCCAAACTGACTATGGCTACATTTCCTATCTTGGCTAGTATGTATTTTCTAATTGTTATGGTACTGGCTGATGTATTGTGTGCTGGTAGTAAGCTTCAGAGTAATGTCAAGAATTTATTTTCCCAATTTGCTGTTCACACAGAAAATTTTAAAGGGCTCTTGGGATTAAAAAGAAATGCAAAAGAGAAGGAAAATGTGTTCCTTTCTGGACATTGGGTGCTTGTATACATGTACACAAAGGAGTACACCAAATATTTAGAAATATCTTTTAACAGTGTATATTTTTTCAATTTGTTAAGATATGTAATCACACAACATAAAATAGACTTATCTCTCTTAAAAAGGACAACTGTTTTAAAGTACACGTGTCACCTGCTTAAGAGACAGCTCCATGGAAGGTGCAGCTTGTGGGGTTTTTTCCCGTCTTTAATCATTATTTACCCCTGTCTGATGGCAGGGCAATGCAGACCCCGGTCTGACCTGTCCCGTGGAAAAACCCTCTTGTCTGCCAATGCAATGGTGCTCATGGCCAGGCCATGCTTTGGTGCCCTGACAGCTGTAAATAAATCTGTTGTCTACAGCTTGAGTCTAGTAGGACTGCCTGTAGGCAATAAATAGTCATCAAAATCACCAGGACTTGTATGCAGTTAACATATGCCTTGACAAAGTATATTGATATTGTTAATTCAAGAGCACAGTTTCAATATATCAACTCTCTTCCAGTATTTTAAGAATGAAGGTAATGTAGAACAGATTAATAAACAGAAATATGTAATTTTTTTTTTAATATATACTATTGCTGTCAACCTGACGGCCTATGTATACTTAATAATTATATGATTAGAACTTTTAATCTTTGAGACTTTACAGTAAAAACTGATCCTTTGACTCATTGTCTGTTTGAAATAAATAGTGTTTCTTTTGGTCTCAGCTCTTCTGAAGCACTCACTGCAACTCTTTTCATTTCTGCACAGTCCTAGTCACATAGTCATGATAATGGAGCTTTAGAAATTTCCACTAGCTAAGACATTGCAACAAGGTGTTTGCACTCTCCTATGCACATGTCTTAATTTTAATCCTCTTGTATTATGAACTAACCTGCTGAATTTTCTCGTATTTACTCCAAGTGAGTCTTCACGTATTTAGTTATCACAGTTCAGCTGATATTCAGCAGCTTGTTTGTGATATTCAGCAGTTCTGTTCTTTGTAGGAAAAAGATCTAAAGGTATAAAGTGCAGCTGCTACTCAAGTGCTACTGAAGTTCCAACATGAAGAAGTCCTTGATCTTCCTCGTAATCTCCAAAATGAAGCTACTGGAGAACAGAATGTATTTTCAGAAGCAGTTTCAACAATAAGAGATTATGGAAGGGATTAAATAATTTGCCATCTGCTATAAAACATGATACACCAGTATGGCCTAGAGATTCTCTTTTCTTGGAAATCTTTCCAAAAGACGTCCTTACATGTGCTTGTTCAATTCTTAGAAATTAGTGTAAGCACTTCCCATGGTAGTTTCTTTTCAGGTTGGGTTACTCTTTGGTTTAGTCGTTTGCAGTTCCAGAGACTAGCTGAGCATCAGTCTGCTTGTGGGAGGTGGTGAGTGCCTTTGCATCGCTTGGGTGTTTTTTTTTCTCTTTCCTTCACTTCTTAAAGTATCTTTATCTTGACCAATGAATTTTCTCACTTGCGCCCTTCCTGTTCTCTCCCCTGTCCTGTTGCATGGGGGGCTTAGTGATTGAGAAGCTGTGTGGGTGCTTGGCTGGGGTCCCCCCACCAGAACCTGGTAGGTCAGTATGGGCTAGGCTACCTTTAAAGGGGTGTTTACTAAGCCTCCCATTTTATATGGCATGGTGAACCAGAAAAGAAGGGTTTGAAAGAAGCGAGAGGGACTGAATGAGCATCAGGGAAGAATTCTTGTTTTAGAGTAGGAACTTAAGAAGTTCAACATGCATTTGTTCTTCCTTTGGGTGCTCTGTCTTACGTAGTATATTTATTCTGGTTTTTTTTCTTAAAAATAACTTTCATGGTTTAACTTTTACTACAACATAATAGTGATAATTAAAGGATTAGTGTTAATTCAGACAAAAATACTATTTAATTTGGCTTGGTTTAGGGAAAAGAGAGAATGACATAAAAACTTCCCCCCAGATAGACATAAAGGTATTTTCATGCTTATTCTGCCTCTAAGTAGTCCAATATCTAGGCACACGTACTCTGTTTCATGTTAGTGCAGTATTCTGAAGACAAGAAATACAGCATTTTTATTTTTTAATTTATGGTGAACCATAGCTTTCTTTTTCCATTACTCCTCTTCCTGTGGGCTAGTGCATTTGCCAAGATTCCTCAACTACAAAATCTGCCACTTTTAAAGCTTTCTCTCAGGTGGGGCTGGGACAATTGCAATTTTTAGGAGCTAACTTCTTTAGCAGATGATGGTATCCAAAATAATTTTTCTGTCTCCCTCAAATGTCCTTCAACTTCTTTTTCCCTTACTGGCACCCCCTGATACCAGCCACTACACACTTCTAGACTGAGAATGAAATATGTAAGTTTTTAGCCTACAACATAATTTTTGTAAGAGTTTTCAGGAGAATGAAAAATGGCATTTCGAAATGAAAATGCTATCTCAAACAGAAGTGCAGCATAGTAATGTGCAAAGCTGTAATAGCAGTCTTAGTGCAAAAGGAAATTTAATCGTGTATAAAACATACTTGACGTGGTCATTTGAAAACATTAGTAGTAATGGTAAATCCATATTTTTTCATGTTTCCGATTTTATACTGATACCTTTTTGAAAGTACAAAATCTAAGTGGTCTAATAATAGAACTGACCATGTTCTCTTTCTTATCTCCATAGTGCGTTGCATTTCTAAGCTCTGCTTCTTCATTCCTGTCAGAGTTCATTTTTACAGCAAATAAAAGGATACACAAACCAAAAATAGATGCTAGAGTACCATGTTTTATGTTGCATAGAGTTATTTGGCTCAGGCACTGTAATAATTGTGCTATAAAGTATAAAATCTTGATTTTTTTTTCTTTTTCTAATGCTAGCTAGTCTAAGCGACAAGCAAAAAGAAACAACCAGGGTGAAAAGAGATAATCCAGACTGTGATTTTGATGGTAAAATATTGTTGTGAAAATTGTTGTAAAGAAAGTAACCTCGAGTCTTAGGCATCACTTGATAAACTTTTTGAAAAGTTGTTTTATGAACAGCCGGTTAAGGGAAACCTGTTTTCTTGACAGATTATGCCCCATACTTCTCCACCCTGCCCAAAAATCTTAGCCGCACTGCTACAATGTCCTTTGTTTGCCTTCTCTACCCATCATATTGACTCTCCCTGCATACTACTTTCTTATTTCTGCACCCGCCAATGCCCTCCTTGACAAGTTCCCAGCTTTAGGAACAAGACCTGGTGCTGTCTCCCTTACTTACACATTTTTCACAGCTTATGAGATCACTTCTTTGTCAGATTTGGTAATGTGTTCAAAAATCCTGAAGTGGCTGACAAATAAATAGAATTCACAGTGACATTGCATAAGCCTCTCTGTAGGAAATGACATTAAGAACAGAACTACAAACAGATAAGCAGGAAAAAATCAACCTGTTAATTTTTATTTTATTAAATAAATATTAAGTGCAATACATTTAGGAGAATTTGCTGTTACTGTTATAAATGTTTTAGGAGAACTGTTTTCACCTGTCAGACCTAAATTTCTTAGATGTCTGGAATTCAGATTTCCACCAATGTTTTGGAAACTTGAACACCTCTACTAACTCTGAAGCCTACAAATTGAATTGAAGCTTTTGAACGAAGCCAGGCTGTAGCAGTGGACCCAGGAGTTATTAGCTTTATTTTTTCCTCCTTTTTAGCATTGAATTTTGCCTTGAAAATGATACATATGATCCTGAAAAATGAAGGGGAAGACCTTTTCAGTAATGTTAAATATTCTGTGTGCTGGATCCTATCAGCAGGTACAGCCTGCAAGAAGCTTGTTTATCCAGCAGAATGATCTCATTATTAGGACAGTGATGTAGTGTGGTTTATTTCATACCCTGAAATCACTCAAGGAAATAACCGAGTGAATGATATTCATCCTGGACCCTGTATTGTGCTATTATGTGTAGCAATAACTGGCAGCATATTAAAATAGAGATCAGGGACTACAACCGTTCATTTGAAGGCCGTTCTGAAATTTCAAAACTGTTGAATTATTCAAGTACTTTCCAATTTATAAAATAAAATAAAGATGATTGACTGCCTGATGATGTGACGATAGAAATAAAAACATTGAAAAGTCTTGAGTCAATTTTTTTTCCCACAGTTGTTTTGAACCAGCATAAAAGTAGGTGTTGATTGTGTGTCGGCAGCAGCCACAACTAAGAAGGGAAGTGTTAGGTATTTTCTTTGGTCAATGCCCTACTTATACACAAAGAAAAGAAAGAAAATCCAGTCAAAATAGAAATGGACCACAGTTAGAATACAAAACTGAACAGAAATCCCTCAATCTATTTAATATTAACAAGTCTGAATGAACATTAAGCCTTTGCTCTTTTCTATCCCTATTTATGAAGGGAGTAACACAAGTGTTTAACATGCAAATATGTAACATTTTTAAGCTGCCAATGTCAAGAGAAAAATCTAAAGATTTCTATGAATGTAAAAGGCATCATGAATATAATTAGTCTTTGGGTCTCTGAAAATGTATCTTTACATGCTTCAAGGAATTTGGAAATCAGGATTTTAATTAGGTTTCTGATACACCCAAGTTTTCCTAGACTGAAGAATGCACGTGTGCTCTACTCGCCATGTGCAGAGTGCACATAGGACGTGTCAGTCACTGTGCATGCACGCTATCATCTGTCTGAGTGTTCACAGTAATCTCATTTTTAAGGACATGACAGTCTATTTTTCTTTCCATTATTTGGTTTTAAGCCTCTGTTTATACTCCTCAGTTACAGGGGAATAGGAGCATTTTAAGCACAGATAGACAGTTATCTCCTGAAATATCACTGTTATCACAAAATATCACAGAAGGGTGTCTGTGTCTTATGACGAGAATGATGAACTTCTATTACATCTGTCAAAATTGCATTAGCACCTTCTCATAGATGAAGGCACATTGGCTGAGCAGTAGTGTGAGGTATTTTCTGGAAGATTTTTGAGGTATTAAAGCTTCCGGCTGTAATAAGGTTAATACAGTTCTAAGTGACTCGAATGTCAGTGTTGGCAGAGTTTAACTGGTGTTTCTGTAGGCAGGAAGAGAGACACTCATGTTCACTTCATTGAAAGACCACACTGAGATGAGGATATGTTTTCTTAAGATTATCACTGAATGTAACCGTGATAAATCACAGAATTACAGTACGGTTAAGGTCGGAAGGGACCTGTGGAGGTCACCTGGTCCAAACCCTGCTCAAGCAGGGCCACCACGGAAGGGTTGTCCAGCACCCTGTCCAGCTGCTTTTGAATACCTCCAAGGGTGGAGACTCCACAACCTCCCTAGGAAACCTGTGCCAACTCCCAGTCGCCCTTAGAGTAAAAAAAGTGGTTCCTACTGTTCAGAAAGAGCCTCCCGTGTTTCAGTTTGTGTCCACTGTCTCTTTTCCTGTCACCGGGCACCAGTGGAAAGAGCCTGGCTCCATCCTTGCACCCTCCCTGCGGGTATTGATGGACATTGATAAGATCCCCCTGAGCTTTCTCATCTCCAGGCTAAACAGTCCCCGCTCTCAGCCTGTGCTCGGAGGAGAGATGCTCCAGTCTCTTAATCATCTCTGTGCATCTTCGCTGGACTCTCCCCAGTCTGTCCGTGTCTCTCTTGTACTGGGGAGCCCAGAACTGGACACAGAACTCCAGGTGTGGCCTCACCAGTGCTGAGTAGAGGGGAAGGGTCACCTCCCTCGACCTGCTGCCATTACTTTGCTGCAGCTCAGCATACCTTTTTTTCTGCAAAGGCACATTGCTGGTTCATGTTCAACTTGGCGTCTACCAGAACTACAGGTCCTTTTCTGCCAAGCTGCTTTCCAGCTGGGTGTCCCCCAGCACATCGAGGTGCCTGGGGTCGTTCCTCCCCAGGTGCAGGGCTTTGCAATGCTCCTTCTTGGATGTCATGAGGTTCTTATGAGGCCATTTCTCCAGCCTGTCGAGGACCCTTTGGATGGCAGCATGACCCCCTGGTGTATCAGCCTCTCCTTTCAGTTTTGTATCATCAGCAGACTTGCTGAAGGTACTCTGCCTCATCATCCAGATCATTACTGAAGAAGTTAAACAGGACTGGGCCCAGTGTTCACCCCTGGAGTACACTACTAGATAAAACATAAAATACAAATCCGTAATATTTTGAGCATGCCAGTATTCATATTTGCTTGAGTTGATATTCTCATAAGCTATCTGGTGGGACATATTGATGTGGTTAGTGCCAACAAATGATCCAATAGTTCAGTAAATAGTTACCTTAAAATGTAATGTTGGTTGTACTTTGTGATATGAAGCCTTAATGTGAAACTTGAGATGATTCTAGGCATTTAGGAGTGTTCGATTTGTATTCTCTTTCCATAGAAATGTCATCCAATTTATATATTTGGAATAACTATTTCACAGAGCATTAATGTAAATACAATGCCTACACATTCAATCTATTGTTAACATTCTCCTTAAGACTCAGGAACTGAACTTTGATAATGTTGATTTTCAAAAGTTTGATAAAGTTCTCTCTGGTTTAGCATATGAGTATAGAATACTTGCTAACATGCTTGCCTAAGCCTACTAAACTAGACTGCAGGTGATCCTTAGCAATTTTTATGAGGAATAGCATGCGAAATAAAGTCAAGGATATCTGCTTTGCATAGTTAATCCTTCATTCAATACGAAGGCTTGAAATAGAGTTGGTGTTATTATATGATATGTTCTCATGGATTCATCAAGCTCAAGGAACTGGGAACCATTAGAACTGAATATCCTGAGAGAGAAAACATGACTAGCAGACTAATAATAGAAACCAAAGTATACTAACTTAATTAGGCAGTGAAAGGCAAGATTACAATTTGATAATAAAGTATGATGAAGAAGCTATTACCTGGTAACTTACATAATGGAATTAACACTGCTTAGAGGTGCCTGTTAATTCATTTTTTGGCATGGGGATTTAGAAGCAGAGAGAAATGGAATCAGATCAGAGAGAGAATGCTCTTTCAGAAAGGTAAAAAATGAAATGATCAAAGATGTAAATGAATTCTGATATAAATGGAAGTTAGTTTCTTAATGCCTATGGGGAAGCTAATAGCGTAGCCTTGTCACCATTCACTTCAATTTCTGCAAGAGTATATCTACGTCGTATTAGGGTCTTGTAAAGGTTGCTAATTTTTAGGGACTGTTGAGTAGGAAAATTGGAACAGCGACATATTATTGTCCCTTTCTGGTCTTAAAAGTAAAGGCAGGAGGAGACAATCCAAAGATATGTGAAATATTTCTCTATGTGAATTCTGTTCACAATGCAAATTGATTCTAATATTTTTATTTTATTCATTTTTTGTCCATCTTTCAATGTTGTATCAACTTAGGTTATCACTTATTACAGTAATACTGTTATTACAGTGATGTGTGGAGATGTTTGTGTCTTTCTTATTTTGCTATGTATAGTGGGTACTGTGGTATTATCCAAATTTAAATTGCAAAAAGCACTAACTGGCATCCTATTCTCCCAAATAGGAGATGAAAACATTGTCTATGTTTAAAGTACGAATACTGCTTTATCTTGCACAGTAGCTTGAATTCTCCATTAAAGTCAGTATTCAACCAGCTCTAGGGTGAGAGGCATTTGGTGTGACTTTAGCTTTGCAAAAGTCGATTTTCTAAGCTAGCTAGCTGTCCAAGCTCTTTTAAAGTTAATGAAAAGAAGTGGAAAATTCAAAGACCAAATATTTATATGAGTCATAGATATGCATTGTAAGATGGAAAAAAATTGGCCTTTGGATGTACTGGTTGCTTTCTACTGAGTGGATCAGGGGCCTGATTAACTAGCTGAGGCTGGACACCAAATTTTTAAGTGAATGAACCTAATGCTGAATTTCCATGGTGGAAATTCCTTAAGAAAAAAACCCATAAGCTTTTGTTAAGCAAGCCACTGTAGAAGGTATCAGTTCTCCTTTTGTTGTTTTGGTATTCTTAACTAAAAATAATGGGGAAGAGGGAGGGAGGTTGGGTGGGGTTTTTGTGTTTCGGGTTTGGTTTTGTTGCTGGGGTTGAGAAAGTAAAAAACATCTAGTGTGATTTTCTGATGAACAGTTATTGTGGGACAGTATTGGTAGTGGCTGACATTATTCAACAGGTGAAGAATATGAAAATTATTCTAGAATTATTGCTAATCACGATAGGGGAAAATAAAAACATTACTAATTTAAATTAATTTGTAATGTACTTCTAGAAAGTCAGGAATTTCGAGTAAGATCTGCTTATGTCGTTCTTGAATAATCCATTAAAAATACTGATAGTAATTTTCCTGGCAGTATCATTTTGCACATTTGCTCTTCTTGTTAAGACAGTTTCTTCTCCAAATGTAACCCAAAGTTTCACACTTTTTGGTTCAGGCCACAGTTCCTTGTCCTAATGTCTTCTGACACTGAGTAATACCTTCTTTCGTTTACATGGTTACCCTGGAGGTATTTGATTGATGCAGTTCACAGATTATGACACCCTGTGTAGCACATGGCCTCTCTGTTGCACTGATTTCAGTCCAGTATTTTATAACTGGTCATGCTGGAGTTCCACAAAAGAAAAAAGAGCAATTGCTCAGTTATCTCAGAAATCATCAACATTTAACACAAAAATCTCATAATAACTCTCTTCTGCACAGACAAGTGCAGACATTAACGGTGTGAAAATGCAGTTAATTTTTCAGGGATCAAAAGAGTACTGCTAGTCACTCAATGGAGCTTTTCTCAAATGCAATGCTTTCCCACAATAAAGGTTGCTGTGTGAATAGTGCTCTCGGAAGCCTTTGATAATCTTTTGTCATTTTCTCTTCTCTTTTAGCTGATGGATGCACTGACTGGTCTGTGGATTACAAGAAATATCAAGTTCTAGTGGGAGAACCTGTTCGTATAAAATGTGCACTCTTTTATGGATATATTAGAGCTAATTACTCCCTGGCCCAAAGTGCTGGACTTAGTTTGATGTGGTACAAAAGCTCTGGACCTGGAGATTTTGAGGAACCTATAGCTTTTGATGGAACTAGAATGAGCAAGGAAGAAGACTCCATTTGGTTCCGACCGACAGTGGTACAAGACAGCGGGCTTTATGCATGTGTTATAAGGTACTATATTTTAATATACTGCATTTTAGTTAACCAGATATGAAACGAGGCTCTTAAGAGTGAGACTTTTGTGCCAAAGAGAAATGTTTTCTGAGTGTGTTGCTTTTCCTTCTCCTCCTGGTATTCCCTTCCCTGAAGTGTTTCACGCTTAAGTAGAAATTACTATTGAGTGTCTTGAACTTTTTAAATCATTTTTTTGGTGTAAATTTAAGTCATTTATAGCAAAATCTAAAATTTATAAGAGGGGTGGGACTGGGTGCATAAGTCATGTGTTCCTCCTTCTGATTCTGGTTTAACTCCTACAGTCACCATCCTAGTGTAAAAAGTTTCTTATTCACATTCAGATTTAATTTTATATGGATTTTATTGGATGGTTTCATTTAATTCATTTTTTTTCTGTAACAAATTGTTATTTGATATAAAGTAGTTGCATCAAGGAAAATGGAAGGTGAAATTTCAGCATTTTTACAGACATACATCCTCTAGAAACACAGCTGGCCTAACCTGATAATAGAGGCTGAGTGCCAGATATCTTCCAAAGGTATTTAACCTGCCGATGCACCAAGCTTCAGCACCATACATTGGACTAGATTCTGCTTCCCACTTTCCGGAACAGGTGTTCAGCTTCTTTTTGCACCTTTAAAATGGTTTGCACTGAGATGTTGTTTCCAGCCCTTTGCAGTCAGAAAGATCATCTAGGCGCTTTCATGTTGTCTCACAGCCTTATACTAGATTTTCACTAGATGCAAAATGACACAAATTAGAATTTGTACAGAGAAAGTACGGAGAAGAGTCGCTACCAATTGTTCAAAGGTTTTAAAAAGTTGGGTTTGCGGTTAGTTGAACAGATGAAGCAGTGCTCCTCTCTGTATGCCTATCTATAAAAATGGTCTTGCTACTCAAACACAATAGAAAGAGTCAAAAAGAACGAGTAAGGCTGAGTGGCTGGAAAAGGAATGCACGATGAAGCTATTCCAATGTTGCAAAGAAAATAAGGAAATTGTTTTACCAGCACCTGGAGATGTTTAGTGTCTACCTTTTGGGTTTTTGTTTTTTTGGTGGGGAGAGGGAGGAGGCAAGGAATGTTGTCTGGGTTGTGTGTGGTGAAGGAGGTTTTTACCAGATGATGTGTTTTTAAAAACATTTATTCTTTGAGCTCTTTACATAACCTGTGAGACATTTTGTAGCAATTTCAGCGTGGTTCTGATGATGATGATGGTTTTCTTTAAAAGAAAACCACAAAAAACTACACATTAAGCTACTTTAGGAGAGTATTTAGTTATGTTTAAATTAATATTTTTTCAGCTAAGAGTGTAACAGTAGCCATGAAAATGGCAACAGTTTTGTCAGTTATTCCATAATGGTATTTAAAATGCCATAATGAATCACCTCTATTTAGATAAAGAAAACTTTAAATAGCTGATATTGGACTTTTCAGCAAGTATAAGTTAATGCTGAATTTAGCTAATCAGACGTACTTAAAAATGTCTTTTTCATCTCAATCTTTATTCATGCTTTTTCTAAATGGATTTTAATCTGGAGGTGGGTAAGATCATGTTCTAATCTGCTTTGAGCTACATACTGCTTTCATAGCACATGTTTAATTTCCATTTGTCAGTGCTTATATGTGTAGATTGATGATAGATTTTTAAAAATTCAGTACTAATTAGTTTGTGATCCTGAATACTTTTATGAACAGGTACAAAGCCTTTCACCTTGAGGAGACCCACTAGAATAAGCAAGTATCTGTTAAAGGGTTGGTACTAAGGAGTCTGTGCTTGTTCTTCTATCAGTGTTTCAGTTTTAGATTTGTTGGGTGGAACCTTTCAAAAGTGTGATCAAGACTCTTATTGGTGGAAGTCACAATCCTCATTTCAGTATCAGAGAAATATTTTTTTTGTTTTGAGCATACAGTCAAAGGTTACTTTCAGATAGTTTTGAATGACCATTTGGAATCAAATTTTAAACTTAATACTTTATGTTCCTGAGATAAGCATGTATTTGATATTTTAATCTGAAATATATAAAAATAATTACTCATCAATATAATGGTTCCCTTTTTTCCCTCCTTCCTTCAGATTGTTACGTTATAAAGTGATTATCTGACAAAGAAAAATATAAGAGGCTGAACTGATGCCATCTGGCAAAATTATGTACTCTCTCTGTACTTCCAAAGTTATTGCTCCAGAAATATCTAGAAAAACCTCTCATGTAAAATAGCTGTCTACTGCTGTTTACTGCTCTTCAGTCTCATCACTGAAATCAGAATACTCAGCCCCACTGTCACTTTAAGCTTGGCTACTGGTAGATTATACCAGAGAATCTGGAGAAAGATTAGTGAACAAGAACTGTAATTTCTTTCAAGGAACAAAGTGAAGCTTGCAGGGATGGGATTTAGGAAATTTTTCTTACAGATTTGAAGTTTTTGTTTATTTTAATGACAAGGGCTTTAAACGCCTTCAGAATGATGTTATAAGCTATTTTAGTTTTGAAGACACAACTGAGAAGCTCTGTTAAGAAGCTTAAAATTACCTAGTAGCAAACTTGTGTTGAGTGCGATGCTTGCAGTCACTTGAGTAGGAGCGCAGGGAGAAGAGATGGACCTGCAGGGTAACGAGGGCAGGCAGTAAAGGGTAAATGAGCAAAAGCCGAACTGTGCTTTGAATAAATGGCTCTGCCTAGTTTTATTTCAAACTTACTCGAAGGGGTGGAACAGTCCAGTACTTACTATTTTCTCTGCTCGGAAGCTCCTTTCTGCACAGTTCTGTGCCTTTGCTACCTGTGCTAACAGTGAGGAAGAGAAATATATCTATTACATGGGATATGTGGAGAACAACATGCTGGAGCAGACTGTAGTGGACCAAACTAATTTCTACAGTGACTACATTACAGTAGAAACATGGAGTTTTATTAGGTAGAAAAGTTCACGTTTTCAGTGAAATTAACCTAGGGATAGTAGTGAAGGCTGGCTCTTTTTCCTTCAGAAGCAAAGAAATGACCTTCATCCTTGTCCGGTAGTGTTCACAATATTCTCACCTTTAATTTCTTATCCCTGCTTTTCTTCCTACGGGAAGCTGGCTGCTATAGAGGAATTGAGAAAATCAAGACTGAGCCTTATTATCAAGGCACTGCTGCACAGCCGTAGCTGGAGAAGAGGAGATAGGCAGCTAGAAATACCTTTCAGCTTACTACGGTCAAAACAGGGACTATGAGCTGATTGGTAGAAAATCTATGGGCTTTTACTCTGCTTTCAAGGAAGAAAATAATATTTAATTTCAGGTACAGCACTGTACCAATCTGCTGCAATTTCTGTATGCTGCAATTTTAAGGAAGCAGAAGATATACATTATTAAGTCTTTCAGTAGATGTCACATCACCTGGTTGCTTCTTGTTTATCATATATGGGCAGTAAATATAACTAGATAAGCTGCACAAAGAGTTAATATATATATATATTCAACTCAAGCTCCCAGAAATAATGTATATATATTCACCTGGGATAACAGTAAGTACTAAGTAGTTTCTGACAAACTTTCTGCCCCCTTCAATGTTACAAAAAAGCTGAAATATTGTTCCTGTTAAACTGACATTTCCTTTGTGTTTTCATCTCTTCCTTCCCTGCCTGGAAACTTCTATTACAGTATCTCCAGTAATGGCCCAACCTAACATCAGCTCAGGTCAATGGAGCCTGAGAGGAAGGCTGGGCTGGGATTTATGGTAAAGTGCTACAATGGGTTGTATTGCAAAAGACAAAATAGGGGTTTATGATACATTCAGCCAGAGTTTTGCATCAGTATATCAGTTAAATAGTGTTTAGAAATCATCTTTATTACTGCATACAGTGTAAGTAGCAATTCAGACATCTTTCTGAATCTGAATATGCTCACACTAACTAATGACCTTGTTGTTTTTAAACTCATGTTTTAAAATCAGGTTGCTTTTACATCTGTAACTAGAAATTCTCACTTTAGAGCTAGAGATAAGATATTTTCCCTTGTAGAAATCAGTTTGGACTTAAAACATGTAACATCTTACTTTGTCCTCCGTTTGTCCTTAATAATGATGGTGGTAGTAGCCCCTTTACTTTTCTGTAGTTGAGTCTTTGTGCAGACTTCTCTGTTTGGATGTTTACAAACATGAATTGCTTTGATAAGCTGAAATATTTAGTGGAGAAAAATACATACAAGCAACCAAGTCTTGTTCAGAAGCATGAGAGTGGCTATAAAGTAAGCACAAGATCCAGACAAAACCAGGTAACAATAGGAGTTTAAATAATGCATTATAAATTACATTACAGATCAAAAGCCTTCTCCAACTTTAACACACTTAAAATAAATTCATTAGGTTCTTAACAGCCATGAAAATACTGCCTATAGTTCGTTCAGTCATATTCAGTTTTGAAGTTTCAAATTCAGACCTGACTGCCAGGTTCAAACTGGGAATAACAGCAACTGTGGAGATGGTTCAAATCTCTTTGCAGCCGCAGTCAATAACAAACCTGAGCATCTGCTTGGGAATCTTTAACTGTTTCTATTAGTCACACACATTCTAGCACTTGAGACAAAGAGGTAAAGCATTTAGAGTTTTCTGGATTCACTTCTGAAAGAAAGAAAGAAGAGAGAGAGGAAGGAAGGAAGGATGGAAGGAATCAGATTTTTGTCCAGTCTTGTATTCAGCTTCATTACCCCTGCTATGGCCTTGCACATCTGAAGGTAGAGGCTTCAAACATACCTGTTTCTAACTCATTTTTTAAGGTGGGCTTCAATCTTTGCTGTTCAGCTGTGTTTTAAATATCTCTGCTCAACTTCACAGCAGTTGTGTTTTTTGTTTTTATGTTTACACATGGATATACACATGCATCCACACCTACAGACATTATGTTGCTGCATCACATAACTTCCCTGCCATATAGTTCAGTTAGTGTATCATTTTTTAGGACAGAAATAAAATAGAATACCTTTAGAGAGATTTTAAATAAAAGAACATTAATTTTCTCTATAAAATTTTCAACCAAAACTCTTCAGATTTCCTTTGAAAAGCATCACAGTGTAGGAGAATATACAATACTTCTTTTTTTTTCTTCTTAGGCATGATTGGAAACCTGAGATTGCTGTGAACTTATGAAAAATATTCCTTTATCTTCACGATGTGAAAATTCATTTTAATTTTAGATAGCATACATTTCTTCTGTTAGGTAGGATGTGTTCCTGTGCTGATCATCTTCAAATACAAAAATATTGATTTTCTGTAGTTTAATAGATCTGGTTTTGATAGATTGTGTCAATTATATCTTAACTAATGTAACTATTTAACTGTTTGTTTATGTATAGCTACTTAAAATAATTGCAGTTATATGAATGATGCATTATTATTGGCACGTAGTTATTTTGTGAAATACATAGAGATAATAAATATGAAGTTTAAAATAAGAATAGATGCAATTTATTTTTAGAGAAAATTCCCTCAGTCCTTTGTTTGTTTATAAACAGTGGAGCCTAACCATCCCCTGCAGTAACTTGTTGAATTACCAGTGTTCTTTCAGATATTATGAAGTCTTGTTCTATTCATTTTAAGAAGATTATCTATTTCTATATGTATCATTCTGTTGGTTCCTAAACCCCATACATTGCATGAAGTTATAGTATGTACACACACAATTGTTTAATGCATTATCAGAAATCCTGAATACGGAATGTATAAGGAAACCGTTGCTTCAGTGAAGGAAATGGTGAGCAAAAAAGAAATACAATTAATTTTTCATAAACCTTGTGCAAGCACCATTTCTTCATCCTCCTGAATAATGTAAAACATATTTACATATGGGAATTACCATTTCATGGTACCAGCCATTTTTATAATCAGTCTTACTGTAGGAAGGGCTTTTACACTGGCCATATATACTTACAAATATTTTTTTTTTTCTTTATAAAGTTTTTACCAATGATTATCTTAAGGAAAGAGTAAGTGTTCAGATAACAAGATGGTAAATCTGAATGAAAATCAAAACCAACAAAAAAGAGAAAAGATCTGAAAATGAAGCCTTACAGCAATTTATCTTACAAGTTCAAAACCATGGTGTTCCCTAGATCTGCACGGGATCCCTGGTTACGTTTAATTCTGTTAGTAACAAAGAAATCTGACAATGGATAGAAGAAGTAAGCTTTCTTAAAGGAAGACCAAATGTGCTAGCAATACACAGAAATAACTCTCAGAAGAGCCTGCTATTCTATTAATTCCTTTAACTAAGTATCATCACAGTGGTAAAGTAATTAACAGAAAAAGAGCTAGAAACAGATTTAAAATGACTCCAAAGTAGTTTGGAATGCAGATTTGCAAGTTTTCATGATTTGCGTTTATTGGGATGCTTTTGAGTGAAGCCTGGAAGTCCTGGTTTAGAGCATTGGCCCACAAAGTAAAAAGAAAAAAAGAAAGTAGTTTTGTAAGCATTTAGAAAACAGGCATTCATAGCCATACGGCAAGAAAACTGAGGGGATGGAAAAGGAAAAGAGAAAAAAAAAATGAGGATGGAGATGTCTGCAGCATTTGGGTTATTAAAATCTTTGAACCACCGTTACAGGTCTTTGCACAGAAGTCAACAACTCTAACAGGCTCTCGAAGTGGTGTGCAGGTTCAGGAGAACATTTATTGCACGCAGGAGATGGACTTTCCTTGGTCCCCTCCTTCGTGTCGGTTTGGTTTGTAGACAGCAGGGAAGGCAATTGACTGTGCCTTCATTATTCCTACGCTCCATTTGTAAGCTTGTCTGAGCTTTTTCCAAGGTCTTTCTGTGAAAGTGTCTGGTAACCCTGACTAGGAATGTCTCTTATGGTGATCAAGGTTTGATCCATCTCCTTTTCAAATGTAAGCTTGGTAGAGTAGCCAGACATCCATGAAATTTTTCATTGCGACTTAGGGATGCCTTGGTGAGTAGAAAAAGCCTTCAGGCTAACATTAGGAATTTATACAGGTTGGGTTGCTGGAGCTTACATTAAGTGTCCTGTGCAGATGGAAAAAGCAGTTGCTAGTTCTTAGAAATAAATGAGATCTGGGATTTTCCTGAAGCTGATGCTTGTTAGAAGTCAGGTGATGGAAATCTACCATTCCCCCTGTCCTTCTGACCCTGCAGGAGGGTCAGCTGTCTGACATTAGCATCGTTATCTACATGATAAATACCTTTCACATGTGTTAGGACAAAACAAATGCCTAATACTGAAGAGAGAAACAGGTGAGCGCAGGGTAGCTCTTCGCGTGGTTAAGTTGATATAAGCTACGTATAATGCTAAATTCCAGCCTGTGTTTGTTATTTGCTTGGCTTAGTGAGAACTGGACACTGAAAAACAAGCAAGCGCGGTGGTGAGTAGATAAAAGAGCAATATGATCTGTACAGGGGGTGTAATTGTGATTTTAAGTGAAGAGTCTTGGTGGACCAGATGTAAGCAAGTCTGAGTGCTAAAAGAGCTAGTCCAGAGAGTTGTTTTAGGTAAGACTCTATTAAAAGATATATTAATTTATTCTGAGGGGAAAATAAGTAATGCCTGTACTTATATAGAATAGGGGAAGCATGTTGATATTGGAAAAGAAGAGGTTGGTGGATGTGACTGAGCAGAAGGCGTTCTTAATATCCCATCCTAACAGCTCTGAACTTACTGGAATGGCACAGACAATGCTTAAGGAGAGAATTATTTGAAGGAAAGCCTTCTATGTGTTACCAATCTTCTTTCACTACTAATCCTTTTGTTGTTGAGATATTTGCTGAAATACAGCAATGTAACAAATAACTTAGTCTGACTTTTTCTTCCACTATTTTATTAGAGGTTTGTTTGGTTTTCCCTAAGAGTGCTCTTAGTAAATGAGTTTCACTTGCCCTTTGATTGTCAAAGTTCTTCTTGTCACAACTAAATTAGTGTTTCTGACCAAAAAAGTAATGTTTCAGATCTCATTTCAGTATAATAGTAAAATATGACTGTTGATGGGGTTTTCTGCAGCTGTAATTTTGGTGGGAAAAGTCCTAACATGTAGTCAGGTTGCATTAATATGCATTGTTTGTAGCAGGAAACACAGTTTTCTCTCCTGTTAAAGAGTAGGTGGTATTTTGTCCATTTTACCCTCTCCTGCTAACTTCATCCATTTTGGGAAAAGAGCAAAAGCCCTGTAACAATATGGAAAAAGTTGCCTATCAGTTGTCCTTTTAGCGAATGTGGGAGAAGTAGAAAATACAGGTAAAATTAATTGCATATAGCAGATGTTAAGTCAAGGGTAGGTAATTTTCTTCCAGGCACTAGAGAAAATGGAACACAAAGGCAAAGAACTAAACTGACTTGCACATGTTTTCAAAACAATAGCTTCAATTTTTTCTTTGTCTCCAAAATTTGTTTATAGTTGGTTTTTTTCTTCCTCTAACAGAATTGAAAACAACCAAGTTGTGTAGCTAGTAATAATATGGCCTCCTATCTCTTGTATGATCATTTAAGTTTGCTCTTTACATCTTGTTTCAAATTGTATTTTGAATCTCTGTCCTGCAAATGCTTACCTCTGCGTTGTGGGCATCGAATTCAGTTTAAGCATCTAGATGCTAAATAGCTGCATGAGAATTGTGTTCTTCTTTAATTCCCATTGTTCTCCGGCCAGAGAGCAATTTAGCTGACGTTAAAATATAGCTAAGACTTGATTCAGTTACACAGGGATAGGTGTCTAATACTATTTTAGAGGCAGTAGGAGCATTTCCAAGACATTTGCAAGGGAATGACATATATGGCACTGGATCTGGAGGAGGCTGAATGTGGGATACATTTCGGCAAGCCACATGCCACCACGCACCCACTCTTTGGTAAATAAAATGAGCTTTTTGTAGCTTTTCAGCTAAACCATTTGCTAGGCTCCATCAACCAGACTGACAGCTACAGTAGGAGTTTAGACATAGCAAACAGGTATATGAATGTAAGTGGATCACAGAACTGAAATGTCCTAAACTGAATCCCAAACTAAATTAACTTCATTTGTGTATTCACATCACATACGTGGAAATGCACTGGCTGATGTGAAAGTTAAGGGACATATCTCTGTACTCAGTGCTATGTCATGAGACTGACATTTTAAAATATTAAACTTATTTGAAGAGTCTATAATGTAGGAATGTAATGTGATTGAATTAACATATAATCTAAATTCTTCTGAAATGCAAATCTGAAATAGTGGTTGAGGCTCCCAAAATTCATCAAACTGACTTAAAAGCCATCAGTTCAACAAACAAGGCTCTTTCTCAGTAATTAGATTAACATTTCCAAGGTTTCTGCACAAATAAATATTACAAATGCTCCTTTAGGAATGGGAAAGAAAAGCAGCAGCTGAGATTCTTTAGTCAAACTCCAAGCAGCATCAAATATTAGATGATCTGTGGTGAAGTCTTGCATGACTTTTTCAGGAGGGTTGAATCTGAAAAGGGGGCGTGTGCGCCGTAACCCGGAAAGTTTACAAATACAGCAGAGAGAAAGGAGAGAACCTGCCTACTGACTGCGTTCTGGTGCTGCTGTGGTAGGAATATGAGTAAAGATGGGAAGAAGGTGCTATGTTTTCAGGATGTCTTCGGAACAATTCGATCAACCCTTGTTTCCCCCAGCCATTAGACTATTTCCCCCAAACCAGGACTGATCCAAAGCAGTCCTAGCAGCGTTCAGAAGTTCTTTCATGGTCCTTGTTCTGATCCGTGCTTCTTTCTCCTCTCCCTTCATAAATCAAAGGCAGCCAGTATGACCAAAAATGAGGAAGAGGTTTTGTGGTCCCCAGCATACAGAAGATTGGAAAGGTGGAGGTCTCTGCCCCTCTTTCTCTTCTCTTCAAGCTTCTCCTCTATTGATCAAAACACAAAAAAATCCTGTGCCTTCCCCTTTATCTGATCTAGGAAGGAAGGAGAAACATCTTTGGTGCAAGTCTTCAGGCTGGGGCTTTATTCTTTATCAAGGAGGTGTTCATATGTGCTATGGAAAATTCAGTAAAATTCAGTAAATGTAAGAGGATGGCATGGTGATAAAAATCTAAAAAGAGAAAAATGTTTGGGGATTTTGGGCTTGGTTTTTTTGTTTTTCTTTTTTTTTTTTTTAATTTCTTACCTATGAGGAGAAATATTTCAAGAAAATTTAGATCCAAGTCAGCTGGACATTTGGAAACTTGTAGGCAAAACAAAATCATTGAGGGGGAAACCAGTGCTGAAAGTATCAATGAAAAATAAGTAGAATGTATTTAAATAAATTTTATGTTTTCATTTAAGTTTTCCAGTATGTCTAACAGATTCTTTTTTTTTGGCAGTCCAGTGAATAATTTTACTGAAATTCTGGCTCCTAGACAAAAGCACTAGTAAGAGATTTTCAGGTGTGGTGTTTTTTGGGTTTTTCTGTTTATTTGATTGCTTTTTTTTAAACAACTTTTAGTGGTAATATTGTTCCAGAGAAAATCTTGAAAGCAGTGAATCATTAACAACAACAAAAAAATGCAAGAACTGGAGAAAGCTTGTAAGATATCTCTCAGCTCATGCACATGGCTCTAGATTTCTCTGTGCGGTTTTGGTTTGGGGTTTTTTTTGGCAGGGGAAAAGTACCTGGTTCTCATTAGCAAGACATATGAAGGAAAATTAATCAGCTATACTACATGACCAAAATTCAAAGCTTTAAATGTAAGAAGACCAAATAAAGAAGTAATAATAATAAAGGGAATAATTGGGAGATTAAAAAACTGTCTTGATTATTTTGAGGACTTTACCTCACTGATTTTGGACATCAGAAATTTTGTGCCTATCCTTTTGGAAGAAAAATGGTATCTCTAATCAAAAAGAAAGAACGGGATGAGTTGCAGGGAGGGGAGCGTGATAAGCAAGTGGAGAAGAAATTGAGGAATAAATGTATTAGCCTATAGAATGTTGAAGGCAAGCTATCAATATTCTCTTGTTGGAAAGCAGCTTTCTGACTTAATTTTGTTTTGCTTGTTTTTTCAGTCTCTAAAGTCTTAAAGAAATCCCTCTGTTTCTCCAGTCATGTCTCTAAATAATTTTGGAGTGGATTATGTTGATGAAGCCTGTGAATTTTATCTGTTTTCACTATGTCAAGGTTTTCTTACATAGAATTGTTTTAAACAGTGATGGCTATTAAGATGCATTATCCCTGTTTTTAAGGGTATCTTCCAATAGTCACAGATGGGTTAATCAAGTTTTAGTAATCTGAAAGTCTACTAATAAAAACAGAAACTTGAGAATAGATGCTAAGGGAAGTCTCTGTTA
Organism: Buteo buteo; assembly: GCF_964188355.1. Classification (NCBI taxonomy): domain Eukaryota; kingdom Metazoa; phylum Chordata; class Aves; order Accipitriformes; family Accipitridae; genus Buteo; species Buteo buteo. Next base: position 4,865,893 of record NC_134178.1, read on the forward strand.
TACTTTTTTTTTTAATAATAGTTATATAAAATATGTTATAACCTACTACTACTGGAAAGACTATGCATCATTGTTCTGCTAAAAATTGCATTTAGCATTTATGTGGGGTTTTTTGTTTCTTTTTTAAAATGTAAATTAGATGCTGCTCATCTCACTGAGATGGTATAGTTAATTATTAACACTGTTGCTGAAGAATAATGAAGATCCAGAGCCTCAAGATAGTAAATAACTCGAAAAACAGTTAATGGATGTTATTACATTTTGTATATTTCCTGACACTGAGAGAGAGGGGGATCTGGATTAAATATTTAAAAAAATATTTTGGTCAATAATAAATTTTTTTAGTAGCATCCATTCTCAAATGTTCATGTCCATTAATGTATATATGGATAAGGCATTTGACCCAAACAGTTCATGATTGCATTATGAGGTAGTTGATAGCTGGTGAGCATGGGAGGGACTGGCGGACAAAAGCAGCAGATAACTCCTTCACACAGCCTGTATGTTGGTGAAAGATTGCCTTGGAAACGTAGGACATGAGGCGAAGCAAGTTACTTACGGAGTCTGGCAGTGTCAAAGAGCAGGTTTTCCATAGAAGTGCTGATGCACATGAATCAATAGTCTGGTGTGAAGAGGGTAGAGTGCTTGGAGAAGCCATACAAGACCTCAGAGTAACTTTAGGTTTGATGTGCTAGAAGTAATAAAAGGAGATCTTGTAACACTTAAATCATTTGGATTTAAAGAATATTTCTCTCTCTTTTTCTGTTATGATAAAGTCAGAGTTCACATGTAAGCATAAGATAAATAAAGGTCCGTGTTTGCAATGACCATATTTCATAAGGAATTCTTTCGTCAGTTCCAGTGGTGAGTGTAGAATGACTAAAGTGTAGCTCTTTTGTAGTAAATATATCCAGACTTGATGTTAGTCTGAAATCAGTGAATTTACAATTATTTTTTTTTATATCTTCCAGACATAAAGCTTACAGGCAGACTTAGCAAGTAAAAATTATTTGTAACACTGAAAGTAATATTGTGCAGAAATTCCCACTATAGAGGAAAACTAATGACATATGCATATTTGGTGCTTGCTTAGTGCTACTGTCTGTCAAAGTAACGTAGCCTGGTGCTGCTAATGTCGAAGGTGACGAGGCTGACCCAGCAGATCTTGAGGTATTTAATTGCAGAGGCTGGGAAGATGATCAAAGGTCAAGATTGTCTCTATAATCTTAATTCAGCCTTTTAATGCAGGAAGCATTATGGTATAACCTTTGAGTGCTAAATTTGGACCTCATTTAGAAAATTAATCAAGATTGGATAGTGAAGAGGGCTTGTGTTTTCCCTTATTCCAGAAGTTAATGTCTGCATGTAAATACACACACTAATACATACGCACATGTGCGCATGCACATATATATCCATAGTTGCACACCAGCATATGCATAGAGAGAGATATATATATGTACATAGTGAACCAAGAAAGAGAATTAAAGGCAGGAAGGGATGGTCAGAATACAGTTGATGAGGATGTGCTTGAAAACTGGATTTAATTTTTGTCTGTCACAGACTTCTTATGTGAAAATGGCCAAGTCATTCCAATGAGTTTGGCCTTCCTCTTTTTGGGGTTGCACTGTGGATTCTGGCCACACTTTTTCAGACTGCACTGAAAAGAACCCCTGTAAGACATTATTTCATGTTTTTCTTTGATATAATGTTAATAATAACAACTATGCAAATTAAATTTGTCAATCAGCAGGAAATCTTTATAATATGACCTTTCCATGATTTTGGCATTTATTTTTTCAGCCTTGCGTGCTAAATCCTGACATAAGCCATTTAAAATACATGGCAACATATGAGGGGATAAGGTGGCTTTTTTTGGTTTAGCTGTTTTATGTAGATTCATTTTAATACATATACCTGTTGTCTGACAGTGAAAAAGATCCCAAAGTTTTATATTTAATGCAGTTAGGTAATGAAATTTAGTTAGAGGGTTGTATGTAAAAATAAATAAACTTTTTAAAAAATAGTCCAAAAAGGAAATTATAAACGATTGGCTTTTGCCTGATATGTTAAGTC